>NC_044318.1:9540964-9853462 GCF_007474595.2 Lynx canadensis
CCAGGCCCTGCCAGGGGCGGTTTAATGGCACAGTGAAGGTGCCCGGGGGTCGAACTGTAGAAGTCGCCGGTACTTCTGTCTCTTGACTTAACAAAAGCGGCAGGTTCGTGTGATTCAGCCCGAAACAGGATTAGCCTGGAAGTTTGTTTCAAGAGTTAAAAGAGGGGCACCTGGGTGTCCGGGTGGCTCAGTGGGTTGAGCCCCTGACTCTTGATTTCGGCTCACGTCGACATCCCAGGATGGTGGCATCGAGTCCCCCCGGGGCGGGGGTCTGTGCTGACACCAAGTCGCCTGCTGAAGATTCTCTCTCCCTCTCCCTCTGCCCCTCTCCCCTGCTCGTGCGCCTTCTCTCTCTGTCTCTAAAACAGGAAAGAAAGATAGAGACTAGCCCTTAGAGTATAGCACGGTACCAACTTTATATCTCCTAGCTGATCGTATGTCACCAGTGACGATCGTGGCACACGCATGCCAACACCAGTGCTTGGGCTCGTTCTCCCCTTTCCAGCCCGCAGCGACTTGCATTTCCTGAGCGTGAGGCGCGTGCCCAGGACGAATGGCAGCCTTCTTCACTGCCACCCACACTCAGTGTCGCCCGCGATTCCCGAGCACACGCCCCGGGCAGGGATGACGGGGGGACAAACCATTCACGCACACGGCAGCTGCTGTGACACTGGACTGAGCTCACGGGTCATCCCGAGCTTGGCCTCAACTCCGGCGCTGAGGCTGGAAGTCACCCTGTCCGGGGGGCAATTGATTCCTTTTACCGCCGCGCGGGACTGCCCACGAACGTCTTCGATTTCACCTCCGCACCTGCCCGTCTCAATCCAGGACTTGTTTGGGATTCCGACTCTCGCCCAGCGAATGGGCGCACCGTCTTGGCAAGAGGCAGGCCGTCGACCGTCTTTGGAAGCCGTCCAGGAAGGCGGAAGGCAGGACACAGCGGAGGCTGGAGCTCTGTGGGGCACCACTCAAGACCAGTCAGCCGGTTGGCATGCGCGCGCGCGCGCGTGTGTGTGTGTGTGTGTGTGTGTAGTTAACAACTCACAAAGTCAGAGACCCACCCTGGACGCTGAGGCTTCCGTCTGGATTCAAAACTCACTGACGTCTCGTTGTGGTTTTGCCACATATTAGCCGTGTGACCCCGGGCAAGTCATGTCACTTTTCTGGGCCTCAGTTTCCTCATCTGAGAAGCGGGGATGATCACAGCCCTACCCCTCTAGGGTGGTAAGACGGATTAATCGAGACCGTGTGCGTGCAGCCGTCAGCGGTGCCTGGGACACAGCAGCTACTGAGCGCACAGTCAGGCGTGTGAACGAGCCAGAGGCATAAAGCGTTGCTGCACCAGACGGCTCCTGGAAGGTTCCAGGCAGCAGCGTGTCCCCAGAAGGAGCAATCTGACTGATGCAGGTCGACGCCGTCGGCTCTGAGGGCTTCCTGGAGGAGGACCAGCCTCCCTACCTCTCAGGACAAAGTTTCCAGGGCTGCTGACCAGCGGCCCCTCCCCCACCCCCGCGCCCACCCCTCGCTGGAGTAACTTCCTTTCTCTGAACTGCACTTTTCCCGTCCGTGAAAAGGGAACAGACCCTCAGCGGAGCCTTGAGAGCATCCGATGAAATGTGTCAACACCGGGTCCCTTCCCTGTTCCGCGCTGCCTCACTGTTCACACGGGCACGATCATCCCTACCTTGTCGCCGAGAGATCTGGAAGGCTGCCCGTGAAACGCTAAGTGGAAAAAGTGGTTTGCAATATGGGTCACCAAGAATGGTGTCTTTTTTTTTCTTTTTTGAGAAAAAAATGCACGTATCTGTAGAAATCAGGAAATATATATATATACACACACACACACACATATATATATATATATATTTATATATCATACTTAATACTGACATCATTGGTAGATTCTTTTAAAAATTTAAAAACGAATGTGGACGTTAAGAAAGAATGTGGACTGGTTTGTGATGTTGGTAGAGGAGGCTGTTGTGTCGGGGGCGGGGGGGTATATGGAAACTCTGCTTTCCACTCAATTTCAATGTAAACTGCTCTAAAAATAGTCTGTTTTAAAAAATGGGAAGGAAATGGGTTTTTTTCAGTGTGGAATTTTTTTTTCCAAAGTTAAAAAAAAAAAAAAAACACGTCGGTTATTAACAACCACCGTGAAGCGGGAGCCGTGAAAGCATCCGGGTTCCAGCTTTCCCCGAGGGCAGACTCCAGGGAGAGTGGGGATCACTGTGGGCCCCAGATCCTGGCAAAACTCATCTTTGCTCTTCCAGATGGGAGGCTTCAGGACACCTCCCTCCAGCCAGACCTGCCCCCTGACCCTTGCTTCTCTTTAAACTCTGACTACTCGGGACGGACACATAACTCCAACAAGGAGAGGCCAGAAAGGAAACTTTGTGGTTTGTGTAACCAGAGGTGGAGTTCAGGTGCGGCTGGATACAGGGTTCACATGGTGCATAAAGGGTCCGTCTTGTGTTCCTTCTCTTCATCTCTGTTGCCACCGTGGCTGGCCGGAGGTGAGGGGGCTCTGTTGATTTCAGCAGAAAAGCCCCAGAAGGGTCTCTGATCGGTCCAGCTTCAGTCTTGTGCCTACTGATTCAGGCATGGGGAACTCTGACGGGCCGTGTCTGGCGTCCCTCCACCTGTGGCCAGTTTGGACCCCTGCTTTCCAGCCTCCGAGACTTTGCACTCTCTGTCCCCTCCATGTCCTTAGAATGTGGGGACAGAGACTGTCAGCTCAGGTCCGCGTTCTGTAAGATGCTTCACGTAAGAAGAGGCCCCCCACACCCGGGTGCGAATCCTAAATCTGTCCCAGCAGGAGCTTGTGTGACCTAGGCAGACCACTTTACCTCCGTGGGCCTTAGTTTCCCTCCCACAGAGCGGCGTCGAGGATTTAAACGAAGTGTGTGGGAGCCCCGGGAGCCTGGGGCAGAGGGAGGGCTCTGGGCGCCACAGGTATGGTGAGGATCCGGGTACTCTTTGAGGGTCGCTCGGGAGACGCTGGGCACACGGGCTGCCTCCGGACCTGCCCTCTAGCTGCGAGTCCCGGGCAGATAAATGACACCACGTCCTTGAGTCTTAGTTTGTTCACCTGCAAAAGACAGAGCCACGTGCCTACTCGGGGGACATTACATAAGGATCGTGGGGAACAACGCAGGTCACTTTGAGTACTCTGTTCCCTCTGCCTCAGACGCCCTTTCCCACGGAGGCTGCCCAGGTGAACCCCGTCCCACTCACACTTGAAGACTGTGCCGGCGACCCCTCCAGGAAGCCTTCCCTGATTCTGCATCTGATGCACCCTCCTCCCCACGATTCCTGGGCCCAGTGAGTGATTGTCCTCTAGGTGTCTCCCACAAACCCCACAGCCACCTTCCTGTCGGGGCCTGGATCCGGAGACCCAGCAACCCTCCTTAAGTCCTCCTAACTTCGCACCGCCCAGAGTTTATGAAGCTTAGCGCTTAAGACGCATGAATAAACGTCCGTGGGGTGGAGGCATGACCCCCATGCCTCCTGGGGTCCCCCTGCCCCAGCACAGGCCTCCGGCCCTGTCTCTCAGGTAGCGTGGCACCCACCAGGGCGAGAGGGCCACTGGGTGAGGGATGAAGTCCAGACGGCAGCTGGAAGCCCAGGCAGCTGATTTCTAAGAAACCAGCAGACGAACAGGAAGGCTGGGGCAAAGCTCGGGACGGCTTTTGCTTTCAGTTTTCGGGGCTGGAGCGCAGAAGGTGCCTGAGATTCTGGGTTGGGAGGGGAGGGTGTGGCAGGCTCGGCTTCCCGGGGTCGAGGGTCAAGGACACAGTCACCACCTCAGGGCACGGACCAGGCCTGTAGCCCAGAGGGGTCCTGCAGGGCCCCAGGCACGCAGCCGTGAGGGCAGGGGTAGGGGCTGGAGGGCGAAGGGCCTGCCGCCCTGCTTGGCCAAAAACGTTTCCCCTACATCCCTTTGCTCCTTATTTTATCCATGCCTTGGATTATTTATTTCTTCACTCACTCTCCATCCATCCAGGGGTCCTTTCTTTTATTCTTAGGCCCTCTGTTCTCTGTCCTTCTCATCTTTCTTCTCCCCTCCCCTTCCGTCCTCTCCCCTCCCCACTGTGGCTCCTAGTCTGTCTCTGGCTCCTTCCCTCTACCTGGGACTCGGTCCCTTTCCTCCTCTCTCCAGCCCCTCCCTTGTCTCTGGCCCCTCCCCCACCTCTCTGGCCCCTCCCCTCCCGCCTGTCTCTCTGGCCCTTCCCCCTGGCTCTGGCCCCTCCCCCGTCTCTTTGGCCCCTCCCCATCTGTCTCTCCCGTTTTTGTTTTCTCTTGTATTCGTCCCGCCTTTCTCAAACCCCGCTATTCACCTAAGACAATGTTTACCACATTTTCTAACCAAATGCCCCTCACCCAACTTTTAAAAAGTCTAAATACCTCCTTTAGTGTTGTCTCAGCTGATAATAGCCGTAACATCTCATGTTTGATGCGGTACATTTTTTCCGAATGCACATTGAGATAAACATGTAAGAGAATTTTTGCCAGTCTTGTGCCTGACATACAGGGGGGGAGGGGGGGCACCGGGGCGGCACGCCTGCACCTACAGCCTCCTACACCTGTACGCCCTGGAACACCCTTCTCTCTTTCCATTGCTCCCCAGTTTAGCCTGGCATATGTACTCACCATGGGACCGTCATTCCACTGCCAGAGAACTTTGTCCTAGACGTGCTTCTGAGCACTTTAAGATATTAATGCGTTACTCCCCTCGCAGTCCTGAGAGATAGCGATGATAATAATGGGGAAACTAAGGCACAGAGAGGCTAAGTAACTTGCTTGCATCACACAGCTAACAAGTGCCCTGTCTTGCTGACACTCGCAGCGTAGAAGACAGAGCAAAGCTCTCGGCGCTCTGACGCGGGCTTTCACAAAGGCAGTGGGGGCTCCGCAGAGTCAAGGAGGACTTGCTGGGGGAAGTGAGGACTGGGCTGGGCTTTGAAGGTCGAATAGGAGTTTGCTGAATGAAAAAGGAAGCAAGAGAAACATCAAAGGCTTCTTTCTAGGTGGCTCAAAAGGCCTGAGAAATGATGAGAAATTGGGGCTGACGAAACGAGATGGGGAATGTGAAGGGAAGGTTGTGGGACTAGAAACGTACCTTGGGGCCAGGTGGTGAGGGGACCTCAGAGCCCCTGGGAAAGGGGTCATATTTTAGTAGCTAGCAGTTAGGAGCCACTGAGGTGCTCTGGATTCATTCTACTCGGTTCAAACGCTCCCTCTACTACTTTTTTTTTTTTAATGTTTATTTATTTTTGAGAGAGAGAGAGAGACAGGACAGAGTGTGAACGGGGGAGGGGCAGCGAGAGAGGGAGACACACAATCCGAAGCAGGCCCCAGGTTCTGAGCTGTCAGCACAGAGCCCGATGCGGGGCTCGAACCCGCGGACAGTGAGATCGTGACCTGAGCCGAAGTCGGACGCTTAACTGACTGAGCCGCCCAAGTGCCCCCACTACTTTTAATACCTGTGAGATTGTAGACAAGGAACTTAACGTCTAGTGGCCCCCGGTACCTTGTCTGTAAAATGAGACAATAGAATGGTACCTACCTAGAAAGTGCTAGATAAGGGGGAGCTAATAGTAACACTCATTTGCAGCGGGAGCTAAGGGTGTATAGGACCAGGAGTGTGAGGTGATGAAATCTTCGATACGGGCAATCACACCCAATTCCCTCCCTGGTGCCTACAAAGGGGGCTCGGGCCTCCATGTCTGGTCCTCAGTTTCCCCATCTCGAATTCAGTAAAGGGGAAGCCCACTTGAAGGCTTGAGGGTGCATTCTGCCCCCTGCCCCCACACCCCTGCCCACCTGGCTGGGGGAGCCTGGCAGGCCCTTCCTGGCTGGACCGGAGGTAGTTTCACTTTGACTCACCTTCCAGGAACTGTGGCCCTTCCTGTCACCAAGCTAGTAAGGAGGACAAAGATGAGACCGATGGCACTAAGGAGCCCGGGCTGGGTTCACTTTTAGCGTCCTCTGACATAGGGCCCAGCCTGCCCTGCCCACTCCTGCCTCTTAATGAGCTCGTGCTCTGCGCTTAACAGTTTATAGTCACTCCCTTTCAGGGGTGCCTGGGCCGTTCAGTCAGTTGGGCGTCTGACTCTTGATTTCGGCTCAGGTCATGATCTCACAGTTGGTGGGATCGAGCCCCACGTTGGGCTCTGTGCTGACAGCGTGGAGCCTGCTTGGGATTCTCTCTCTCCTTCTCTCTCCGCCCTTCTCCTGCTCACCTGCACACCCTCTTTCTCTCTAAATAAACAAACTTAAAATATATACATATATTATGTATGTATATGATCAGTTCCTTTTGTTCCTCTGTGTCCTTTGAGATCCAGACACTTGACCCGTTTCCCAGGTGAGGAAACTGAGGCTCAGAGTCAGTGAAGGGACTGCGTGCCCAGGCCACACAGCTGGCAGTCCCACTGGGCAGTGTTTCCCCAGTGTGGGACAGGTGTCCTGGAGAATCTCTGGAAGGCGATTTCAGGCGGGACCCAAGAACACTTTTATAAAACATTGAGCCTTCCCCTTGCCGTGCAACAACAATTTCCTATTTTCATTCTCTTGTGATCTTTCTGCTTAAGGTCAGAAGATCTGAGATGGGTGCTGTTGGTGCTTTGGATGCACATATATATATTTCTCTCTGACATTGGACACTTCCCTCCCCCTCTCTCTCCCCGTCTCTCCTTTCCTCCCTCTCTCCTGAGCAAACACAGAGCAGACCTTCTCTCCCAGCAGAGCAAAGACACCAAGATCCAGCTACAATTCAAACATTGTTTGGGTGTCACTGAATTTTTTATTTTCATTTTCTTTTTTAAAAATTTTTTAATGTTTATTTATTTTTGAGAGAGAGAGAGAGAGACAGACAGACAGACAGACAGAGAGAGACAGAGAGGGAGACACAGAATCTGAAGCAGCCTCCAGGCTCTGAGCTGTCAGCACAGAGTCTGATGCGGGGCTCGAACTCGGGAACCGGAACGGTAAGATCATGACCTGAGCTGAGGTCGACTGCTCAGGCGACTGAGCCGCCCAGGTGCCCCCAGTGCATTTTTTTAGAGTTTACCACTTTGTGGCTTTCTGTGTGTGTTAGTGATACATTTCCCTGTAAATGAAGCTTACTTAAGGAAACCAAGTGACTTGATTTGAAGAAAATAATAACTGAATAACAGAACAGCCGGAACCTGGATAGACTTGGCAAAAATCATAAAAGGGGAGCTCCAGTGTCTGACGGTTTAACCACCTCGGCCTGGAGCTCCAGATGGGGAAATGGCTGGAAAATCAGAATTCCCCAGGTGAGAATCCCCTGGGCTCCACTACCTGCCTGCTGTGGGACCCTGGGCACTATATTTAACCTCTCTGTGCCTCAGTTTCCTCATCTGCAAAGTGAGGGTAATAATAATTACACCTGTTTCATAGGGCTCTTGTAAGGATTAGATGAGATACTGTGTAGGAATTATGCAGAACGATGCCCAGCGTCCAGGGAGCATTTGATGGTGGTGAGCGGGGAGCCGCTGATGTTAATAAATGGCAAGCTGAGAGAAAACACCCAAGTCTGCCTACTTTAACGGCCACGCCGATTCCACAGACCTGGGAAGTGTGTGTGATGCAAAATAACAGTTATTCTTGCGATTCCTGTATTTGGATGGTGATCCATTTTGTTTCTACTTATATTATATCCTGGATCCTCCAGACCCCGTGAAGCAGGACAGAGTGGGTCTAATTTTCATTTGATGGATGAAGCCACCGCAGTCACACCGTCCACAGGGTCACGACTCGAACCCAGGTCCCCGGGGTCCAGCTCTCTCTGCTCCTCCAAGCTGCCTCCCAGAGCAAAACATCGGTGGGGAGGGGCCCTCCAAGGCTGGCTGACACAGGCCTTGTGCCCTCCTCTGCCTCATCATACCTCTCTGGCTGCCTTTCCCGGATGCACCCAGGTGTGGTAGGAAATACATGTCTCACCACACAGGCCCCCGCAGGCCCCCAGGCGGGGCCAGCCCTGAATGTCTCCCTCCCAGCCCTGCTCTTGCACGGGATCCAGCAGAGATGTGGCTCACAGCGTCCCTAACCTTACCCGTCCTCATCAGGCATCCCAATCCCCCACCTGCCAGGGGCTGCCCCCAGAGCCACTGACCAGGGTCCCTTCTGATCAAGGGGCCCTGGCTGTTCTCCTGACCAAACTCTCATGCAGTCGTGCACCTGTTACCAACCCACCGCCTCTCTTGACTTCCCGGCCTGTGCTGTGGGGAACGGGCAGGCAAGTGAGATGCTCCGAGCCCTGGCCGCTCCTGTGGCTCTGAACGTCCTCCAGGGTGGTCCTCAGTGTCAGAGACGAAGCATAAACATAGGAGCGGTTGAACATCGCAGTGGGTAAGATCATGGGCTTGGGCGTCAAGTTCCTGCAGTCAGAGCGCCTTAGCCATTTCTACCTGCAGGGATGGGGGCAATTCCCTCACGCTTCTGGGGCCCGCTCCAGACTTGCCTTGCAGCCCCGGTGAAGTGTTAACGCCCATGAGGTGCTTAGGAAATGGCCGTATTTCAAAACAATAGAAATTCAAGAATCGAGAAGCGGAGAGGGCCAGCCCCCATTACTGGATACTATCACGTGTGAAGCGCTTTATAGGCACCCCTTTATTTAACTTCACCTACAGGGCGGGTACAGCTAGCCGTCGTTTCCAAGCGAGGAAGGTAAGGGCGGGGCGAGCTGGGGCAGGCAAGGGTCGGTGTGGGCCGGGATCGGGTAGAAGTGCTTCTTGGTCCCCCAGGACTGGAGTAGGTGGCGAGAACCGCCTTTTAAGGCCTGGATCTGGCATAACCAGACCTTGCGGACCACAGGGGTACTGTCACAGCCCTGGGAGCCCCAAGACGGCCCGCCCGCAGCCCGCACCTGGCGGCGTTAGGACCAAGCGGAGGCGAAGAGCACCGCCCACAGAGCCCGGCCTGCCGGCCCTGTCCATGGCCTGCAGGTGACGGTGACGCGGAGTGGTGACGTCACGGGCGCGCAGCACGTGGCTGCTCGTGGCTGCCCGGGAGCCCCTCGGGGTTCTCGGGCGCGGGAGACGGTGCCCAGGCCGGCGAAGCACCCACGACGTACCAGGAGCGCGGCCCGGCGTGTGCGAAGTCCCGGGGGCAGAAGGGAGCGGTGAGTGCGTTGGCCAGGCACGTGGGCCACCTGCAGGCCTCGCGAGGCCTTGTGGGCAGGGGGCGTCCTCCTGAGCACAGCGGGAGTATGGGAGGACTGCGGCTTGGCGGGGCGACCCCACACGGGGCCTGTGAGTGTGCGTGCCGGGGGTGGGTGGGGGGGTAGTTGGTACTGTGGGGAAGCGCTCAGGGGAGAGCCGCAATCCGAATTGCCCAGGAGGTCGTCTGCCAGCCGGGTCTCAGGGCCAAGACCACGGTTGGGAGGGGCGGTTTGAGCGCCCACCTCGGCCACCGCTGCCCCTGTGTGAATTTGCTTGGTTGAAAACTGCACTCTCTGCGGGACCTTGAGCCCCGCCCCCTCCGCCCAGAATCGGGCCAAGTCCATGTTGAGCCCTGGGGAGGCTCTGGATGATGGTGGCGGAGGCCAGGTGAGGGCTGCCCAGGTGACGGGGCTCCAAAGCCTGCCTGCAGGGAACACGGGCCACGTCGGCCGCGTCAGGCGCCTCACCACCTCCTCTGGGTGCTCTGCACCCCTTCCCCAGCGTTGAGGCCGGCTCTGCCCCTGCCCTGTACCGGTCGTGCTCCGGGAAGCCCCTCACTGGAGCCTGGGGGGCCAGACCCAGGCTTGGGGTTTCTGACTGAGGCCTGTCCGGGGCCTGTCACTCCAGGCCTGGGCCACACTCAGCATTCAGCCAGGCCGGTCCTGCGGCTGTCCCTGCCTTGCCTGGCTGCCCAGAGCTGAGGGCTCTGGTTAAAAAACAAGCCACTCCTGGGGCGCCTGGGTGGCTCAGTCGGTTAACTGTCCCACTTCGGCTCAGGTCATGACCTCAAGGTTCGTGGGTTCGAGCCCTGTGTCGGGCTCTGTGCCGACAGCTCGGAGCCTAGAGCCTGCTTCGGATTCTGTGTCTCCCTCTCTCTCTGCCCCTCCCCCGCTCATGCTCTGTCTCTCTCGCTCTCAAAAATAAATAAAACATTAACAAGGAAAAAAAGAATAAGCTGCTCCCCCATGCCACCCCCTCCTGAGTACACACATCATAAGGCAAGAAGCCTGAAGTGATCTCCCCAGGCCTCCGTCCCTGCCTTAGTCTGTCGCTACCTGGCAGTCAGAGTCTGGTCACAACACAGACTCCATCAGGTCACCCGGGCTCCACGTCACATGTCAGACCCCCCGTCCTCGCCATGGCCTGTAGGGCCCCTGCCCACCTGTTCCATCTCATCTCCTGCACGTGACCCCATCCCGTCCCCTCCAGCTTGGCCAGCCCTTGCTCTCTGACGGGCTGAACTGGTTTCCTGAGATGGCCCCGCGGTTCCCTCTGCCTGCACTGTGGCCTCTGGGCTATCTCCTCCTGTCATTCCAGGCAGGATTTCAGTGTCCTCTCATAGGAGCCTTCCTGAGCTCGCTTTCTAGCATAGTCCCACTCACTGGCCAACCACCTTGTTGACCTCTAATCTGAGTAGTGTCACTGCTTGGAATGTTCTTGTTCCTTTAGTTTCTTGTGTTGCTATTTACCACCTGAGGCTCTGGACGCCTGGATGCGAACGCTAGGGGAGCAGGAACCGTTCATTCCCGTATCCTTCGGGCTCACAGTAACGCCTGGAACATAGTAGGGGCTTCGGGAACGTGCGCTGTGCGGAGCTCAGCGATCACGTAGCGAGCACTGCTACATTCGGAGACATTGACAGCTTCTGTGCAGTCTTGACCCCAGCGAGAGGCTCAGCCCTCCTGTCTGTGGGGCAGTAACCCGTCTGCTCCTGAGGGTGGGAGGACCAAGCAGGTGGCAATGAGGCCCGTGAATATTCCCTCCTCCCCTCTGTAAGAACCCGACTGCCTTTAGAGTGGGACGGACCTGGTGCCAGTCTTGGCTATCACTTTCGAGCTGTGTGACCCTGAGTGAGTGACTGTACTTCTCTGAGCCTCCATTTCCTCATCTCGAAAACGGGGACCAGAGTCCCCGGCCCAGGGGTGGCTTTGCCGCAGGTCCAAGGCCCGTGCCCTGCCACTCTCCAGAGCTGCTGCTTGCCTGTGTTCTGTGTGCGCCACGGTGCCCAGCTCACCCCCTCCCGGCCGCACCTGGGCCCCCCACCCGGCCCCCGCCCCACACAGTCCCTCCTATCACTTTTCATTCTTGTAAATTGACGTCAGTGCTGCTGAATCATGAAGCTGAGGTTTGAGAGAGACACAGAATCTGCACCACCAGGGAAGCCACATGGCACACACATTGCTTCTCTATTGCCACCTCCCCCACCCCACCCCCACCCCCAGCCCTTTTCCTCTGCAGCCGTGCTGTGTGCACAAGATCGCAGCCACAAGGGGCGGAGTGCGGCTCCCGGGGGCTTTGGGGTCACTTCAGGTCACTGTACATATGTTAGCGTAGCTTCTTTAAAAGATGACTCACAAAGAGAAGGGGCCCCCTCTGGGGAATGTGATCAGAGGGGCCTTTATTCTTAGCCGTTCTGTTCCAGGTTTTATAAGGGGAATGGGTTTGTGTTGGGAGGACGCAATTTAAAAAAAAAAAAAATGTTTTTTCTAGGAAGCTGAAAAAGCCCTGAAACTATTGTGAACTCGTTTCTCTTTAGATGAGGACCTGTTTCCCCGTCTGTCACATGGGGATGTTAACAGGACCTAAGCCGCAAGGCCAAATCACAAGGCTGGGGGTCGTGTTTGCGCGTAGATGCGAGGGGCCTCGAATGGCACCTGCACGCTTACCGCCATAGATAAATATTAGGCCGTCGCGGGCAGGCCGTGTTGCCTGCTGATATCCAGCCTCCCGGCCGGTACCCAGTCTGAAGCGCTGGCCTCGCCACCAATCGTGTGCCCTGCTTTGCCTCTCTTGAGCCTCAGTTTTCCTCTCTGTAAAATTGGAGAGAGGTGTCTAACTCACAGACCAGCGGTGAGGATTCAACAAGGTAGCACAGGACCCTGCCTACAGCAAGTGCTCCCTGAGCGTCTGTGGTATACCCCAGCATCGCCTTCTTGGATTTCTCCAGGAACTGCCCGAGCTGGGTGGGCGACCGGGAAAGTCAGAAGGGGATCCACGCAGCCGTGAAGGAAGGGCAGGGAGGTGGTGAAGAGAAAAGCAGTCTCTCCTTGGAGGCACGGAGCCGAGACCCCTCCCTCCCCTCCCACCTTATGTAAGGAGGCAATTGCCAAGGCTCTCTCAGATCCTCAATCTCTCCAGGCCATCCTTAACCTTGAGGGCCGGAACCTGTTTCATCCCCAAGACAGGCCTGGGCTGCTCCAGTTCTCCAGCAAGTTAGTTTTATGTTGCACTTTCAAGTCTGAAAGGTATTATTAAATATTAGGACACTCCATCCTAAGCTGCAGAGGGCCGGTCTAACTTCTGAAAATGAAGCGCGACACGTCCGTGAGGTTGCTGAACCCTAAACCCAAAAGTGACTCGGTTCACCAGGTGGGGCCGCCCAGTTGCCAGCATGGCTTATCCGTCAGGCCACCCACCAACCCACCAACACAGGAGTAGCCGTAAAGCCCGTGTCACGGGCACTTCCTGGCCGGGTGGGCCAGCCCCGCAGCGTCCTGGAGCGCCCATTCCCTCCCCCAGCTCCTGAACGCCTCACCTGTGTCCGCGATGCAGCTAGGCACCTGCTGCTGAGGGCTACCTCCTCCAGCAAACCCATTTTAGAGGTAAGACACTGAGGCCCTGAGAGGCCAAGGGAATTGCCCAAAGCCGCGAGCAGGGCCCTCCTGCCACCACAGACCACAAAGCAGTTTTCTGGCTCCAGGTTGGGTGTTCACCGAAAAAGTACACGAGACAGAACGGGATGGGAAGAAGGAAGTCAGGCCCAGTCCTGTATCCCCCACCCCACCTAAAATGCCCCCCCTCCCCCCCACCGCCTCGAGGCTGAGTCTCAGAATGTGCCCCTCCTCTTCCAAAAACTCATCAAGCCCCCCCCCCCCCCCCCCCCCCGCCACCTTCCTGGAAGTCTTTGTGGTCACAGAATGAAAGAAGTTTCCTCTCTGTCATCCATTTCAGACAGATTCTGGGTGGACAGCCACAAGACGCCCAGGTGTCTTCTCTGACACGGGAATGGCCACAGGCACATTCACCCCCTGCCTTGCTTTTCTCCTCTGGAAAAATGAGAAGCGTCTTGCTTCATAGGCTCGTCTGACTGAGGCATGGAAAACCCAGAACAGGGCAAGGCACACGTTAAGGGCTCAAACACGGAGCTGCCATTTTACACCACACGAAACACCAACGCTGGACCGGCTACTCCTCTCCCCCTGAGGGCTGGAACCATGCAGGTCCCCCCGGCCACAGAGCACAGGTCACACTCCACCTCCAGCCAAACCCATCAGTCTTAGGACCGCTCTGCCGTGGACCCGTTCAGAACCCCGGGGAAATCCTGGGGGCAAAGCACACGCTCTAGAAACCTTTTTTCTTTTAAAAAAAAACTTTCATAATAAAGTTTATTAACTAAACTGGCTGTAAAAAATATAAAATAGGATTCTGCATAGCAGAAAAATAAAGCCAGAGACCCTCCCCCAACCCCTGGTTTGTGCAAAGATACTAGGTATATGTAAACATGAAGAGGTAGGAGGTAAATTCAGGTCCTGGCCCCACATACAGTTAAGGTGCTGCAACAACCAGGGAGATCCAGAGGGAGCACCGGGGGGTGGGGGGTGCGCCCCCGCCCCCAAGACATGGGGAGGGGTCTGCGGCCTCGTCTCCAGCCGAGAAGGGGAGGCGCCTCGCCCCCACACCCGCTCCCTCCAACCCAGGTGGGGAGGGCACCCACGTGGTTCCAGGGAAATAATAATTAATAATAACAAGGCCCTCGAGTTAATGCTGCGTGCGAGGCCGGTCAGATCTGAAAGGGGAAGGAGCTCAAGTAGTCGCGGAGGACGGGGTTGAGGGGGATGCGCGCCAGGTTCTCGCGGCCCACGGTGGCCACGATGCGCTGGCGACACAGCTCCTGCAGCGGCCGCACGCGGCGCTGGCGCAGCGGGGCCCCGAGCATGCGGCGCGGCGCGGCCACGTAGTGCTCCAGCAGCTCGAAGAGGCAGTCGAAGCTCTCGCGGCTGCCGTCCAGGTGGAAGCGGCCGGCCTGGAAGTGCACGCGGATGCTCGTGGGGCCCGAGGCCATCTTCACGCTGAGGGCGAAGAAGCAGTTCCGCTGGCGGCTGTCGCGCACCAGGAAGGTGCCCACGGGCTCGGCGCGCAGCCGCTCGTGCGCCCCGTGCACGCTCAGGGGCCCCCAGTAGAAGCCGCAGGCGTCGAGCAGCGCGCTGGCTCGGGTGATGCGCCGGTACTCGGCGTGAGAGCGGAACGTGCGGAAGTGCGTGTCGCCGGGGGCCGGGGCCGCCGGGCAGGGCCGCGGGCGCGCGGGGACCGCGGGCGCCGCCGAGGGCGAGGGCGAGGGCGGGGACGAGGACGAGGAAGGCTCTGGCCGCCGTCGGGACTCTGCTGCCGTGGAGATTGCATTGTCGGCTGCCACCTGGTTGTGTGCTACCATCCTACACGCGGGGCCGGCCGGAGGGGTGGGCCATAGCGTCCGGGGGTGCGCTGGGGGAGACACGGGCGGTGAGCGGAGAGTCGGGGCGGGCCCGTCCGAAAGGGCCGAGGGGCGCAGGAGCGAGTCGGCGCGGCCCCCGGGAGCCTCCGGGGGCTCAGCTAGCAAACGGGCCTCCCCGTCCGCGGAGGTCCTCCAGGCGGTTGGGGGCCCGGCAGAGGCGGAGTCCGGCCGCCAGGTCGCTCAGAGTTTGGGTGAGAGAGGGGGGCGTGGAGAGAGGTGCGGGGAGCAACCTGCCCCGACTGCGGCCACCGGGCCCTCGGCTCGCCGCCTCGCGGCCGCCGCCTGCTGGCCAGGCCGGGGACTGGCGCCTCGTCCGGGCGGTTTGGACCAAGGCAGAGAAGCTGCGCTGCGGGAACCCCGCGCGCGGGGGGCTGCTAGGGTGGGGCCGGCGGGGGCCAGGGGCGTGGCGGCCGCGACCCCATCATGCGGCCCCCGAGGCCGGCCTGACACACGGCCGTCCTTTCCTGTCCTGTCTTCCCCTCTCCCTCCCGCTTCCTTGCCCAGTGCCCGGCTCACCTGGCGGCGGGGCGCGGGGCGCCGCGGGCGGGGCGGCGGGGGGCTCCGGGGCGGCTCTCGCGCATGCTCCGGGGCCGGGAGCCGTGCAGCTGCCACGGCCGCAGCTCGCTCTGCTCCGCGCCCGCCCCTGCACCAGTCTTTTATTTTAAACTGGGTAGGAGGTGGGGCCCGCTGGCGGCGGCCCCGCCCCCTAAGGCTCCACCCCCCGCAGGCCCCGCCCTTCCGCGCCACTTTCGGTTTCTTTTTCGGCGGTGGAGCGAGGCGCGGGCCACACGAGCTCGACCTTTCGCACGCCATCAGGGACCCTCCGCGGGGAGGCACCCCCCTCCCCTGACCCAGCCTCACACCCATCCTAGGACCCCTCCATCAAGGGCTCTGGACCCCCTGCCATTCCGATGCCCCCTTTGCACCTGGAGCCCCTACTTTTGCCCCCACTACTGCCCTAGGGCACAGATTTCTGCAACCAAGCCCTTTTAGTATACACTGGACTGGCTCCGACACACCCCTCTCCCCTCCCCCCCACCAGGTATCTCGGCACCCGTCTCCGGTAGATCTCTGTTCTCCACTCCCCTGTAGCCAGGCCGCACCTCCCGATTCTGGGGTCCCACCTGCAGATCCGGCCCCGGACCCCTTGGGGCTGCTCCCGCCGTCCCCCTGCCGCCCGCAGCCCCAAACCCTCGGGCGGCTGTCCCCCCGCACCCCTCCCAGCCCGTCACTGGCCCTGGTCTTGGCTTGGGCTTCCCAGGAAGCGGCGGCCTGACCACAGGCTTCAGAGGAACCCTTCGGAAGCGCGAGAAAGGCGCCTCGACTGCGGATCCGAGTTCCTCGGAAACCGGGCGGGGCCGTTAAGGGCAGCTTTGGCTCCGCTTCCCCGCCAGGGGACAGCTGGAGAAACTGAGGCCCCGCGGAGGGGTTGTGATCTGCAGCGACTGGCAGATGAGGGGTGGGGTTCTGGATGAGCATGCCCTCCTCTCTTATTTTGGGGAGAGAAACAGCTGGGCACCTCCAGACGCACTTTGGAGCCGGATGAAAAGATGGTTCATTGATGTGATGATTCCAAAAACCTACCTTGAGTTTTCCTGGCCTGCCCTCCTCTCCCCCAACTACTACTTTACAGAGTCCTCTCCCGCTACTCGGTCAAGCATCTGCCGCCACTGCCGCCACCCCGCACTCATACCTCTGGTTTGGGATCATGGGGGCTTGATGGTGCCAGCTATACTTTGTACATCCGTGTGCGTGATCCGGTGACTTTGTCTGTCGTGGAGAAGCACGGAGTACGTGGCTGGTTGGTACGTGTATTTTTGAAGGCAAGAAAGAACTAATGAGGGTCGGAGCTAGTGCGTGGTTAGTCCCAGACTCTTCAGGGGTTACGCAGAAGACTGACCTGGCTGGGGGCTTGGCGAGTGGCTTCCCGCTGGCACATACTGCCCTCTACAGGCCGTTCTCAGACTGCAGCCCAACCCTCTCGTCTCCTTGAAGCCCTAATGGGTTCTAGGTCCTCCCGCCCATCCCCTTGGTGCTCTCCTTCCCTGGCCCCAGGCTGCCCACGTTTCCTCTTAAACACAAGGGGATGGCCCAGAACCAGCCTTGCTTAGGACCCCATCAGCTCCCAGAATTCATGTTGGCAGGAGCTGGTATTGGTCACTAACGTAGTTGTCCCGTGTTGTGTGTATATGTGTGTGTGTGTGTGTGTGTGTGTGTGCGCGTGCGTTAGCGTGCAAGGAGGTGGGAGACAAGGTGTGGAGACGTGCATGTGCCAGTGGCCAGGTGCTGTGGTCATTCCAGAGGACCTACCTGCTGGTGCTGTGCCCTGTGGTGGGGGTGGAAAAAAAAAAAGGTAGTGGCTAAAAGTCTGACTTTGGACCCAGACTACATGGATTCCAGTTCACCTGTACCACTCTCCAGCCTTGTGATTCTGAGCGTGTAATTAACCCCTCGGCTTCGGTTTCTCCATGCGTGAAACGGAAACAAAAATAGTACCTCCTTCCTAGCAGCAGGGATTATAGGGATTATGGGTCAAACACGCAGAGCCATCCCTCATTATAATAAGCATTCAGCAGGTGTTCGGTCTTGCTCTGTTCCTCTGAGGGTGCCTGCGGGCAGCGTGTTAGGTCCTGTAGCCACGTGGCTTCATGCCATGTCCGTTTCAATTTGTTTTTAATGTTTATTTAATTTTGAGAGTGAGAGACTGAGCGCAGGTGGCTGAGGAGCAGAGGGAGAGGGAGGAGACACAGAATCCAAAGCAGGCTCCAGGCTCCGAGCTGTCAGCACAGAGCTCGACGCGGGGCTCAAACTCACGGACCGCGAGATCATGACCTGAGCCGAAGTTGGACGCTTAACCGACTGAGCCACCCAGGCGCCCCTTTTTAATATTTATTTTTGAAAGAGAGAGCGTGCGCATGTGCACATGCATGAGTGGGGGAGGGGCAGAGAGGGAGACACAGAACCCGAAGCAGGCTCCAGGCTCCCAGCTGTCAGCACAGAGCCCCACACGGGGCCTGAACTCACGAACCATGAGATTATGACCTGAGCTGAAGTCACTTAACCGACTGAGCCACCCAAGCGCCCCATCCCTGTGTCCACTTTAGAAGCCCTAACCCAAGGGCCACAGGCCAGAGAAGGCATGGGCGAAGCAGAAGGAAGAGAGTTTTGTGGGGATAAACCGGGGCTCTGGATGCTGGCAGTGGGAAAGGGTAGCGCTTCCCTCTCACCTGAACTGGGGGCCGTGGTCTGGGCCCAGAGAAGGCCAGGCTGGGCTGGCTCCTGTATGATCTGTCTTCCTGCCACCAGTCTCCTCAGCAGGCCTCTGGGCAGAGGGAAATCTGTAAATAGCTGATGGTCCGTATGCCCCCTTAACCCCCACTGGCAACTTCGATGGCTCTATGGGAGAGCCACCCCTTTCCTTGGGGTCTGGAGCCCCCTTCTCACAGCCCCGTCTTGTTGCCACACTCCCACCCATGCCTGTGAAGGAAGCCCCCCTCCTCCATCCCATTGACTCATACCTGTGACGTGTTGGCCTGAGGTGACTGCGTGCCACATGCTTTACGGTCCTTAGATCATTGGATTGGCGTAACGATCTAATCTGCCCATTTTGCAGACAGAGAAACTGAGGCTCAGGAGGGGAATCGCTTGCCTTGGGGCGCACGGCTCAGAAGGCGCAGAGCTGCAGGATATATCAGACCCCCCAAAGCTTTCACCCGTGTCCGCCGTGCCGTCAGCTCCCTCCCCCAGTTCCTGGTGATCTCAAATCCTGGTCTGCCTGCTAGAAAAACAGTAGATGCCAGAGAAGTCAGAGATTCATCTGTATCCTGAGCCTGCCTGGGGAGGAGTGGGGACGGTTCTGCCGGCTTCCCTCTCACTCCGGAGCTTGAGGAGGCCCCAGGTGTCAGCGTCTAGGCCTCCACCTCGCCCTCTGTGGCTCTGAATTCATCCTTGAGTGCCAATTTCTTGCCCATACAGTGGACTCGGCCCCATCCTCCACCCTGACCAGGTCCTGTTTGTGAAAGCCGTGGTGACTCAGGCTCAAATCACTGAGCACACGGCCAGGACACTTACCGCCAACAGGACAGCCACTCTAGCTTTGGTTTCATTTTCTGAAGCCCTGACTTCAAAACGAAACCAAATCCAGATACCAAAAGGGAAAAAGAAGTCGGTTGATTGACAGGCATCTGCCTTCTTGGCATTTCTCCCCGGAGGACTGGCCCCAGGCTCGCAGGAAGCTGGGCAGCGCGGGAGCCCCGAGGAGCTCAGGCTCCACGTCACGACGGGGCTGCGTTCGGATCCCACGCCTGCTGCTTCCCAGCTGTGTGACCTTAGGCAAGCAGCTTGCCTTCTCTGGGCCTTGTCTGCCCCGTCTGCAAACAGTCCCCGGAAGTTATGACCCTCGCAGAGCAGCAATGCACACCGAGCCCAAAGCAGAGTGCCCGGCAGAGAAGGTGCTTGGCACAAGCGACTTCTTGTCACAGGGCAGTTGAGACAGCCCTCTGTCCACAGCTTGCTGGGCGGCAGCCTGACATGTGGGGCCCCAGCCGGCAGCAGCGGGGAATCAAAACCCTGGCCCACGGGGCTCAGTTTTTCAGCTTCTCTTTCCAGCTTTGGCCAAGTTCTGCCGGGAAAAGCTGTCCCTGGCTGGGGCCTGCGATCCTGAAGTTGTCCTCTGCCCCGGTGTTCCTCCACCCCGCCTGCCTCCAGCCTGTGGCGGCAGCCCGGGTTCCCATGGGAGGCGGTGCCTCTGGGGAGCCCCGAGCAGTGTGGCTTATATCGTGGAGACGGCTAACCATCAGCCTGGGTTTAAACCTGTCACTCGATGAGCACGGGGCCTGGGGCAAGCTTCTTGGTTTCTCTGTGCCTCCGTTTCCCTATCTGCAGGATGGGGGTAAGAGCGCATCTATTTCCCTCCTTCGGTATTCATTCAGCAGGTTAGTTGTCGAGTGCCCGCTGTCTGCCAGGCCCTGGGAACTCAGGGGTCTTCAGGCAGACAGACAGGAGGCAGGGAATTCACATAAGCATTTCACGCTGTGCTAAGTGCCACGGGGGAAATAAACGTGGGGACAGGGAGCGACGAGAGGTATGCGGGTTTGGGGCAAGAGTGAGATCAGGCAGAGATAGCCTTTTAGATGGTGACGGAGTTGAGATCTTTCTAAAAGTGGGCTGAAGGTGACTCCGGGCACAGAGATCAAGCAGTTCATGCAAAGGCCCTGCGGTGGGAATGATAGGCGCGTGTGAGGACCCGAGAGAGGGCGTAGTGTTGGTGTAGACAGCAAGGGGGGTGAGCGCAGGGGTTCACCTGTGCTTCAGCACAGGGGTTGGCAGGGGTCCAGTCCGTCCGGCGGGTCGCGGCTAGGAGGTGGGAAGGGCTTGGATTTCACCCTGACGGCTGGAGCCAGTCCTTGAGGCCCAGGAAATACTGTAGGATTGGATATGGAAAGAACCCTCTGGCTTCTGACCTTCCAGACAGCTGGGTCTTTAGCCACAGTGACCTGCACTAGAGGCCTTGGGACATACCTCACAACTGTCCCTGACCCGCCAGGGTGTCACCACCCTATTCCCCCAAGTGGGTGCAAAACCAGTACCAAAGGACAGCCGGGGGACATTGTAAGAGAGAACACTGCTTGGGGAGTCCAAGGCCTGAGTCCTGGGGGTCAGCCCTCACTTCCTGGGAGACCTTGGGAGAGGAATCACAGTTTACCGGGCCCCCAGCTCTGGGCCAGGTGACAACTTTTTGGCATATTGTCTTACTTGCTCTTTCCCACGGTCTTGTGAGGTGGCAGTAATTAGGTGCCCTCATTTACCAGAGGAGAAAAGCGCTACTCGGCGAGCTGGTGGAACGCGAACAGGAGTTTCGGAGAGGCTGAGCCCCACCTGAGGCCTCTGTCTGGAGAGGCCCCTGCTTCGCTGTGGGGCGTGGAACCTGGTCCCAGCCGGTCCCGACAGCGGGAAAGATCGCGGCTTCCAGGGAACGCGTGCGCTCCTCGGGACCCTCGAGTCCAAGGAGAAGGCTCTCCTCTACAGCAGAGGAGGCCGGAAGGCCAGGAGGGGTAGCACGAGCTGGTGACTGGACTCCAAAGTGACAACAGGAGGGCTCCTCCCTGGTCCTGGGGAGACTTGATGAGAACCTTCCAGGGGTCTCTTTATCCCCCTGCGACAGGTGGGGAAAGAGGTAGGTCAGAGATGAAGTGTAGGCAGAAAGTAGGGGCTATCGTATTAATAACTCCGAAATAGGAGGGGCAGGAAAGAGGGTATCTGAGGGCGTTGGTCACGGAGCCCAGACATACCTGGTTCCAGGCCCAGCTCCCCCAGCCCCCCCCCCCCCCCGCCAGTAAGTGTGATGGCTTCAGGCAAATGGACTTAATCCAGAGGCCCCAAGAACCCTCACGAACTCCAAGCATGGTGGGCCTGGCAGTTCCGTTTGGCAGTGGACAGAGGGCAAAAGAGAATGTGTAAAAGCTATGAAACCAGACACGGAAACACACACAGCCGGCCGGGACATGGGGAGTCGGGGCCAAGGATGACTCCTCACCTCACCCCGCTGCTCACTGTGGGAAAGCTACTGCCAACGGCAGGTACCGCGGCTTGAATTGGTCCCCGTTCTCAGGTTCGGGAGGCATCTCGTCTCCGGAGGCTCGACAGTGGCCCGTGACCTGGGAGGCCCGGTGCCCGCTGGCACAGAAGAGGCACCCGGCCAGCCCGGCAGGGCCCCGAGCGGGCTCTGGGACGAGGTGATCCTGGACCCGAGTTTGAAAGACCAGGGAGGACGTGGCCAAGGGACAAGAAGGGAGTGTGCTTCTGGAGGCGCACGGCGCGGGCAGAGGCCTGGAGACAAAACTCTGAGGACCCGAGTGGCAGGTGGCAGGAGATGAGGCTAAGCAGGAAGGGTTTATAGGCAGAGGCTTGGCTGGGAGAAGGCCGTGTGCTGTCCTTGGCCTTTCCCTGCCCTGCGGTGATGAGTGCCTCTGGGGAGAGCCTTCTGGGCCACCTTGGCTGGACCGCCAAGCCCAGAAACGTGGGCCGGAGAGCAGTCAGTTTATAATCATGGGTTCTCTGTGCTCAGTTTATAATCGCCGCACCTGTACCCTCTCCCTTCAAGGTCAGCAAAGCTTTGCCGAGCACCTGATGGATGCTTCGCCGACGCTCATTTCGTTTCTCTCCTCGACTTACTCTTCCGTTTCCTTGGATAGAATAATTAAAGCACTTTCCCTCCCCGGACGTAACCCCAGGCACCGGCTTGGTCTCTGCACTTTCAGATCTTTTTGTGGGCACTTATGTCGTGCTTCCCCTCCGCCCCCTGCCCCATAAAAACAAAGTGTTGTTTTGTGTAGGCTGCTTTGTTCTGTAAATGATAGATCTTTCCCCATCTTGTTCTTTTCACCCAACGACATCTGCCAGCCCTCCGAATAGAGAGATCAACCCCCATTCTTTTTTTTTTTAACATTTAAAAAATTAAGTTTATTTATTTTGAGAGAGAGAGAGCACACACAAGCTGGGGAGGGGCAGAGAGAAGGAGACACAATCCCGACGCGGGGCTCGAACTCACAAACTATGAGATCATGACGTGAGCCAGAGCCAGATGCTCAACCGACCGAGCCACCCAGGCGCCCCGTGAGTTATTGCCAGTTTTTGGCTCTTACAAACCAATGTGACCCTGGACCTCCCTGGGCCTCCTCTCGGCACGCGTGTGAGAAACACCTTGCGCGCTTCAAATGTTAATAGACGCTGCCTGATTTGTCTGCCAGCGTGCGTGACCACCATCACGCCCTCAGCAGCCACAGCCAACCGTCTCTGCTTCCCTTACCCTCACCAGCACTTGTTATTACCCATCCTTTGCCATTTTTGCCCGTGCAGTGGGCACACAGGTGGCGTCTCACTGTTGCCTTAATGCCTGCACCTTTTCTTAACCGAGTCAACGAATGTGCACTGAGGCCCCCGGGCTAGGTGCCGGGGATACAGCAGTCAAGAGCAAGGGGCCCCTTGGACCTCTTCGCAAAGCACGAGAGGCAAATAAGGCTCAGAGAGGTTAAGAGCCAGGCCCAGGGTCGTCCGGCGAGGGAGTGAGGGAGCTGGGAATTGAATCTGGGTCTGTACGGCTACAGAGTTTCAGTATTTTTCCTCCTGAATTGTACTCAGACGGGGCGTCTCAACCCAGGATGTGCCCCAGGACTGCTGGGTCCCCCGAGCGACCCCCGGGGCCCGTAGGAATGGCAGCCCCACCACAGGTGAGGCTGTGTCCCAGCATTTCTCAGGCTACCCCGCACCCCCAATATCCCACCCAAATGAAATCTCTCAACCGGAAAGGCAAGATATGTTGCCTTCAGAATCTGCATGACCTTCCCAGTGGCTGAACAAAGTGGCTGTTTCTGTTTCCTGAATTTGGGTTTCCAGCGGACCTGCCCCCGAACTGTTGCCTCCCCACCCGAAACCAAGCAAGTAAAAGAATGAGCCTGTGGTTTGCTGTTTTTCCTCTTGTCATCGGTGTCTGCGCAAGAGGGGGGCCATGTGCCTGTGAGTGCCTGCCGGCATGTGAAGAGGTGTGTGTGTGTGTGTGTGTGTGTGTGTGTGGTTGTGAAACTTTTTTCTGAGTGTTGGAAACATGGGAACATGTGACCCAGTCTGTCTGCTTCCCAGTTCACTTTCTCTTATTACAGAGATTGTGTCTCCACAATAGATCTCCTGCCTTCAGTGATCATGTCATAAAAGGACACTGCCCAGGGAATAGGGAGGTCCTTTGGTGGGTGGGACTTAAAGTCCCTGACCTCATCTTCTGATCCTCTGTCTCCACCTGCTCCCTTAAAATGTGCTCCCCAGAAGGGCTCCCCAAACTCTTCTGCCCTGAGGTGTCCGTGACTATCATGGCATCATCTGGCCTTACATTTTTAATAGGAAACCGGGTGGTTTGGGGCAAAACATAAACGTCTGATCTCACACCTGCCTTCCTGCAGACCTTATCAAACCATTTTACCTCTGAGTCTCAGCTTCTTCATCTGTAACATGGGAGCGGTAATGTCTCCTGCCTTAGGTGTGTGGATTCGGTGGAAACATTTATGTCAAAGCATCTGGCACCTCATAGGTGCTCAGTAAATGGTAATTTCCCCAGCCCGCCCGGGCCCTCCCCACATCCTCTCATAGGTACGTGGTGCCAACCTGGAACATCTCCCTGCTGTGGGGAGGACAGGGGCCCAGGAAGTACACACTGTGTACCTGACTCTGTACTGGATGCTTGTATTGCATTATCTCAGGGAACGTCCCCACCCCCTCCAGGTAACTCCTCGGGAGATGAGACCAGGGCACAGAGAGGGAAAATGACTCTCTAAAGCCACACAGCAGAGATCTGAGGGGGGACCTTCGGGGTCCTGCCACTGTCCCGCAAAAGTCAGCCTTGCTGTAATTGACATACAGTGTGATGGCACTTTCATGAAGTCGCCACCGCTGTAAGGCCCCCTCCTGGTTCCTTTCCGTCTACTGCAGACCCCCCGAGCACTTCCACGCCTGACCCGTCTCCACATGTTCCCCTCGGTTCCGTTAGCCCAGATGCCAAGTGAAACACAAAAGGGAATCCCAAGCATCCATGTGCCCAGCGCTGTGCTGGGTACTTTCCCAGGCAGTGACTGGGCTGCTGGACTGTGAGGGGAGAAATGATTACCCGGTTAGACGTGGAGCGGGGTGGTCTCGGAGGAACTTGGGTCTGACCCTAAGCCACTTGTGGTAATTTACATGGGGCCCTAACCATTCCCACCATCTGGTACTTCGTCTGCCTTATTACTTTTGCAAAGGCTCCTTCGGTGCACACTATGTGCAAAGTGTGAGGCCTGCATGCCCCTTCACACCCTCGACACCTCCAGAGGAGGAGACGGATTCCAGATGGCTGTTCCCTCTGTGCCGGCTCTTCTGTTCCCCGTAGCTCCGTCTCCACACGGCAGCGAGCACGGGACCCTGTTAAGACCCTCCTGTGACTTGAACGGCCAGGCTCCCGGTGCAAACCCCCGCAGGACCTGGCCCCCACCTGGCACTGCCCCACCACCTGCACACACTCTTCCTTTGGCCCAGAATGTTCTGGACGGGGCCCTGTGTGTCCTCTGTGTTCCCAGAGCCCAGCACAGCCCCAGAATGTACCTGGGCCCTTAGCTAAGTTGTGGAGCGTCACCAGCAGGGAAACGGGAGCCAGGGTTCAAACTCGGGGTGCTCTGGACTTCGAAATGCACATTCCCGACCCCTCCCCTCGCCTGTCTCCTGCCACTCTTGTGTGCTGGCTACGGCATGTGGGTCACATGCACATGTGGGCCTGTGGGCATCTCGGGTGTGTGTGCACCGAGGTGGGAGGTACGGGGCCGAGGAGGGCTCCGCCCGTCTGCTTCCCGGCTTCCTGGCGAGGTCCCGGCGCGAGCCACGCCCCTGCTCCTTACACGGCCTCTTCCTTCTTCGAGCTTCCAAGCCAGGCCCCCCAACCACGTGCCCCCTCTCGTGAAACCAAGACGCCAACTCCAGGAATGGTCATCCAGCGTACAAGCTTTAATCAACGTTGCATAGAAATCACTGTAATAATGCGTTCCTGCAAAAAGTTTGACTTCCTTCTAGTGCGCGATGGCATTTCTCATTTGGGTGCAGCCGATGCAGGAACAAGCCATGGGGTGCTGTCTCAGTTGCATTTCCGCCCTGAGGGATGGGAAGGGGAGAGGACCTTTAACTGGGAATGCGTCGCTGCCTCCTTTGGATTTTGGACTGCTCATCGGCAACTAAATACGGGGGGTGTGGGTGGAGCTTATTAGACCGTCAACACCCTTTTGCCTTCTGTGAATCCGCCCATGTGTCCCACTTATCACCCAACCATCCATGAATTCACCCAGTCCCTCTATTACCCAACGTCCTTTCACTAAACCGGATCCAGGCTACCCATTCAGTCTGTCCGTCCAAACGTCTTCCTCCCACGGTGCAGTCAGGCTTCCAGCTGACCAGCCAGTTCATCTACCCTTTTATCCATCCACTCATCTGCTCATCTACCCACCTAGCCCATCATCAACCATTTCACCTTTCTTTCCGCAGCTGTCGGGCTACGCCCAACCCATTCACCATCCATTCACCAGTCATGGGACGGGGGTGCAGTCTATCCCTCGCTCCCTCTGTCCACTCAGCCACCTAACCTTGGTCCCCAACCCTCTATGGACCAACCTTCTAATGAGTGGTTTACCCAGCCAGCCTCACATCCACCCATCGAGCTAACCCACAATCTGGCCACCCTGCCCATCGTCCCACTCTATTTGAAGAGCTAGTCCATCAGTGCGTCACCTGTACGACCGCCCTAGTCTCCTCGCCTTGGCCACCCTTGCCTGTGGTTCCTCTGTGCTCTGGCTTAGAGGCTGCAGCCTTTACCTCGCTCCCCCTAAGGTCCAGCTGGGCTGCTCTCCCTCGTCTGGGGTCGGGGAGGGGGGAGGGGAGGGTCCTGTGGCCCTTCCCCACCTGCTTGAAAGGTACCTGAGTTCCGCCTCTTTGTTTTATACACCTGCGGGCTCCTCTCGGCCGCCTTCCTCTTTTTCACCTTTCCTCCCGAATTCCTTCTGTTCTTGGGGTAGCTGCAGGAACGAGTGGTGGGTCGCGGGGGGCAGTGCTGGGAGCGCATGCTGTGTTTCTGGTGCCTCGGCGGTGGGCTGGGGTCTGGACTCTGGCTCTGGTGGCCGGTTGGGCTGTGGCCGGAGCTCCGGCTCCGGCTCCGGCTCCGGCTCCGGCTCCGGCTCCGGCCGCAGCGCTGGCTGCAGGTGTGGCTTTGGGGCCGAGAGTTGCTGTGGGGCTGGGTGTGGGTCATGGGAAGGCTCTGCGTCTTGGTGTCCATGGGAGGCCACGCGTGGAGGGGCAGAGGCCTCCTCCTTCTCCTCTCGCAGCACGCCCGGCTTTACAGAGGCCCCGGCAGCCCCTGCTTATATAATTGGGGCTGATTGTGATGCCACAGGCCACCGGGGTGTGACAGATGTGGCCAGGCTGGGACAAAGCCCCTGCCCCTTGCCTTCACCCCAGGGTGGGGCCGCTTTCAGGGGCGCTCTGGGAGAGTCCCGTCTGTTGGCTAAAAGTAGGGACCCTTGGGGCGCCTAGGTGGCTCAGTCGGTTAAGCGTCCGACTCTTGGTTGCGGCTCAGGTCATGATTTCACAGTCCGTGGGGTCGAGCCCCACATCGGGCTCTGCGCTGACAGCACGGAGCCTGCTTGGGATTCTCTCCCTCCCTCTCTCTCTGCCCCTCCCCCACTCACGCTGTCTCCGTCTGTCTCAAAAATAAACAAAATTTCAAAAAAAAGCAGTAGGGACCCTGGGGTCAGATGGAGCTGGGTCCCGATTTCCCGGGACGTCGGATGAATTAGAGAATCTACGTCCAGTGGTTGGCTCTGGGCCAGCCCCCAGAAGGACCTCCATACCCGCTGTCTAAGCATCCCCAGTGCGCTTCCGTATTCCCCGCACGCAGCGTGGAAGTCAGGAGCACCTCTCTGACCCTGGTGCAGTTGGCTGGCCTCGTGGGCGGCCCATCGGGTGGATGACTAGTGCACAGCCAGACGGGCGGGTGGGCAGACGTCGAGTCGACTGGATGGCTTACCGCACGGCGGGTAAGAGTCACCGGACGGACTGATGGGTGGTCTGCCTGGTGAGCTCACCTCCCCAGCCATGTTTCAAGCTGGGGGATTTAGAACCTGGTTCAAACGCCGGTTTGGGCTTATGTCCGATCTTGGGTAGCGTGTTTTGGTTTTCAAGGCTCGGTTTCCTTATCTAACAAAGGGATGTCTTTCCTTCCTTCGCCGCATTCTTGTGAGCCTGACTGCGTGGTCGCCTTGAGAGCCTGCCTCTCTCCTGGCTCCCTGCTCCTCACCCTGCTCCCCTCCTTGATGGTGGAGCCCCGCCATCCACTTGGAATCACCACCCTGGCCCGGCTCAGACCTCCCAGCTCCTAGAGCGGAAAGCCGGTGCCTGCGTTTGCACACAGCCCCGTCGGAGCTCGCTCGTCCGTTCGGTGCTCCGTCCGCAGCCGCCTGCCTCTCCCCACACCTTGGCCAATGCCCGTGGGCTTTGCTCTTGGCCGCTCAGCCTGTAGCTCCCATTCCCTGCTGCCACGCCACACCCTCTGTCCTCCCCGCCCCCAGCAGCCCCCCCAGCCAACCCCCGCTTCTCTCTGTTGGTCATGCACGGCTTTGCCTCTTGTTGTGAGGCTTTGCTACCACCTGCTTTTGTCGCAGGTTATTACTAAGCATGTCCCGTCAGTCGTGGCGAAAGCCGCCCTCGTCTACTGAGCGCTTCCTGTGTGGCTGGCCTCCGGGCCCCACGTTTTCTGTAGGCAGCCCTGCCCTCCAGCCTCCCAGGGACGCTGTGCAATAGACTGGTGGCCCCCCGCAAAGATGTGTCTACGTCCTAACCCCTGGAACCTGTTGTGGATCTTTGCAGATGGTAGTAAATTAAGGATCTTGAGGGCATCCTGGATTATCCAGGTGGGCCCCAAATCCAGTGACAGGTGTCGTTATGAGAGAGACGAGACACAGGGAGAAAAACCAGGTGGGGGCAGAGCCCATGAGGGTACTTGACCACAAGCCAAGGAAGTCCTGGGGCCCCTGTGCGCCGGACGAGGCAGGAAGGATTCTCCCCTAGGACCTCCGGAGGGGGTGTGACCTTGTTGACACCTTAATTTCATGCCTCTGGCCTCCAGACTATGAGAGAATAAATCTCCATTGTCTGAAGCCACCAAATCCGTAATAATTTATTCTAGCAGCCCTAAGAAACTAATGCACCCTGGAAGGTGGGTGTCTCATTATTATATTTAACAAAGGGGAAACGGGCTCAGAGAGGTTGAGAGACCAGCCCAGAGTCCCACAGCTCGTCAGTGGCCGAGCCAGGATTCCAGTCCAGGTCTGGCCCCTTCTAGTCACGGCCTTTCAGTCACGGAGGGCCCGCGTGGCCCTCTCTGTCCTGAGGGCTCTGCTTGTGTGAGCTCAGTGGGGCTGGTTGGGTTCTCAGTGCTGGGCCACTCTGTCAAGACTGGCTGTGGGTCTCTGGACTGTCTCCCCCATCCTCCCCTCTCCCCACTCTCTCCCCCCTTCCCTCCCCCCTCCTGCCTCCCCTCCACTGCTGACTCCCCACTTCCCGGCCCTCCAGTACGTAGTGAGATAGAGTCTGTGTTTTATTCAACTCAGGGCCCATCAAGCCTGGCATGGTGCCTGGTATGCAGCAGGGGCTCGACGGGGATGTTTGTGGGCAGATGACTGGGCAGGCGGACCTATGGGACGTGGACAGAGGGACGGAACCGGCTCACCGAGTTCCTTGCTCGGGGCGTGGAGTTGGGGGCCCTGGACAGCAGGGTCTCTTCCTCCCGACATCACATGCCCTCTGCCTGCTCCGGGCCTCAGCGGTGGCCTCCCCTTCGAGTAAGTCAGGGCCTCTCCTTGCACTGAGAATCTTCTGGAAATACTGTCTGCCTCGCACTCTCGTCTCCAGCAGCCCCCACCAGGATCCTTCTCGGGCCCAGGAGCCTGGTGCTCGGGGGACCGAGGGAAGGGGGTGAGACCTCACTGGTTATTTCTTTTGGCAAGAGCAGGGATAAGAGAGCCAGGGCAAGAGTGGCAACAGACGCGTTCCAATGCTTCTTGAAGGCCAGAGTAAGGGCCCGGGTCTGCGTCTGGATCTGGCACCTTCTCTGGGCTCCCACTGCCCATTGCTGTGATGGGAGCATTGGCAGCTGGACCCCTTGATGAAGGCAGAAGTGAGCCTTTGGCGGCGGGGAGCACAGGTGGTCACCCTGACTTCAGCAGCGTCAGTGGCTGAGGACTGGAGGCCCCTCCATGTTCTCTGACCCCAGAACCGGGGCCAGGGCGGCCAGAGGCAGCCACCGTGACCCCAGCGACATTTCCGACAGACCTGGCCAGCTTCCAGTCCTGGCTACCACTTTTCCTACCCGCCGAGGCAGGGGAGGGCGGTTGAGAAGCCACAGGGGGGTGGGCCTCCTGAGAACTTCCAGCTGGACACCAGGAACAGGGGTCCCTGAGCCCTGCTCTTCCCCTTCCCTACCCACATGCACACACGGGCACACGCTCGCACACACACACACACACACACACACACACACACACACACACGGCACTGCAGGCGTGGGGTTGGAGAGACCAGAGAGGCGAAGTCCTTGGGAGACTTTTTATTGACTCTTTGTGGAAAGTTCTTCTCGCCGGAATAGTGGTAGGAACCTCTTCCTGGGTCACCGTCGTGGGTCAGGAGTGCGTCTGCTTGGGCTCGGGGCTCTGCTGGGCCGCAGGCTCTTCTTCTGCACCCTCCTTCTCCTGCCGCTCGTCCTCTATCAGCAGCAGCTTGCCCTGCACTGGGAGCTCCTCCTCGTCCTCCTCCTCTTCTACCTCCTCGTCCTCCTCCTCCTCTCCCCCCTCTTCTCCCTCCCCCTCGGACGACAAGGAGAAGTTATCCTGACTCACGCAGGCCACGAGCTTCTTCATGGGGGATTCGTAGCCCCGGCTGTGGCCAGTGCTGAGCTTGGCACAGCGGGAACCCATTGCCCGCGTTGGCTGCCTCTCCAGACCGGGAGGGAAGGCCACTGGAGATGAGGGGAGTGGAGGGGCTGTGAGGACAGTAGGCAGGGCGCTGACATCACAAAGGGGCCCCTGGAGCCCTGCCCCCCCGCCCTCGGACACCCGAGTCTGGGCTGACACCTATCTCAGACCTCAGCCACCAGCAGCCCCCTCGAGGTCCCACCACCTATAGGCCAGGACGGAGTCAGAGTTCCAGGCCGGCCACCTTGCCTCATTTGTGCTGGCAAAAGTCCCCCTTTTAGCTGGGATGACAGTTGGGGATAGAATTTCCAGAAGCAGGAGAACACATAGGCTCCCCTCCCCACATTCCAGAAGTACCCAGCCCCAGAGAGCCGTTGACATTATGTGAGGATGGGTCAGAGTAGTGGTTACTTTGGGGGCAGTTGGCATGAGGGAGGAGAGAGGCTGGAAATGTCTGGTTCCTTGACCTGGCGGTGGGGGGGGGGGGGGGGGGGGCGACGGGGAGGGCTGCACAGGTGTACTTATAACTTGTGCCCTGTGTATAAGCTGTACTTCTGGAAGACTAGAAGTTTTCCTGTTTGTGGTCACAAGTCTTTGTACACGTGCCCATAGCACACGATTTCAGCACGGGGTACAGGGGAGGGGGGTGAGGAGTCGTTTCTGAGCACTTACTGACGACAGGGATTTAAAATTTGTGGTAATGTCCAAAGAGTTCGAGGGGCGCCTGGGCGGCTCAGTCGGTGAAGCATCCGACTTTGGCTCAGGTCACGATCGCACGGTCAGTGAGTTCAAGCCCCTCCCCCGCACGTGCTGTGTCTCTCTCACAAAATTAAAAAAGATTTCTAGTGGCCCCCAAGGCCTCCCTCAGTCCAGCGCCTCTTGCTGGAGCATGCCAGACCTGCTTCCCATTCCCCAGCCACCCAGCACACCCTTGCCCACTCTGGGTAATGGGAGGATACCGTTTACTTTGTTCACTTTTTGTATCTCTGCCTGAGGGAGACTGGACAGCAAATTTATTATCTCAAGCTTTATTTGACAGGTGGCTTTGGTGCATTTCAGTCGAGATGTTGTGGGCTGGCAAGGAGCATCCAACGTCAGGGGATTGCTTTGGTCTCACCGGGTGGTTCTTTGGCGGGCGACTTTTCCTTGATTTCCATCCAGGGGTGTGATGGACCCCGGAAGGTTTAGTGTCGCCTCTGGCACCTCTTTGTCCTGACCCTTCTGTGGCCTTTGGGAAAAGAGTCCTGGTTACAGGGCTCTGGGGACAGGACTCGGGTGTCACGGGGTGGGGTCCCAGGGCCACCCTGGGCGGATCAGGAGTGGGGCTGGGGGGGGGGTGCCTCCCGGGGGTGGGGTTCCCGTGCCAGCCTGGGCGCATCAGGGGCGGAGACTGGCCACACCTCCGGTCCTGGACCTGCAGGCACCTCTCGGGCGCCTTCTCCTCTGGCAGGAGCGTCTCCGCCCCCTGCGGGCCCTGTACCGCCGCCTTTGGGAAGAGCGCCTGTGTCTGTAGCAGGAGTCTTTGTGGGTCCTCTGGTCCACCGGGATGTCCTCTGCGTTCACGGCCTGCTCCTGCTCCTTGTCCTGGCACTCATGCTGGCCGTGCTCCCGCCCCTGCTGTGGGTGTCCGCTCGGACTCCTCCTGCAGCATCGGACCATGGTCCCGGGGCAGGCGGCTTAGGCTGAGGGCACGGCTGGCCTCGGGGGTAGGGGAGGAGGGTTGAGACCTGCCCGCCTGCTCTTGCCGTCAATGTTGGTCTGGTCTGCCGGCCGCTCTTTGCGGGCTTGTATATAAAGGGGCCCCCCACTATGACTCGGCGGCCCCACCCTACCATTGTTCCCACGCCGGCCAGTCCCTTCACAGCCGGCAGGGCCACCCCCTTGCCTTGCCCAAAAAATGTGTGTGGGTCCCTCAGGCCACAGGGCCAGTGCTAACATTTTGTACAAATCCATCTCAGTCGGTGTCGTTCTCACGCACTCGTTCCTGAAGCTTCCTCCCCACCCTGGGGCTGTGCCGCGATCGGGGGTTTTGTGTGGGTTGTTACCGCATTCATTTACTTTCCAATTCCTGCTTCCCATAAAGAGGTGACGTGGCTTGCTCTAGGTCACTCGGCAAATACGGGGCAAGGCTGGGCATCAGTCTGTGCCCTTGGCCTTCCACCCCCTTCCCACCCCAGGCGGTGCTCCCCTCCAGCCCAGGTGGTGCTCCCCTCCGCCTGTGCCATCTTCCTTTCTCCTGGGCCTCACTGTCCTTTGGATCCCAGTAAAATCCAGAACGTGGGAGCAACTGTCCGACCTCTAACCCTGTGGACGTCACCTTAGGTGCAGGGAGACTTTCTGGCTGGGTCCCGTGTGGCAATGCAGGTGGCTTCTAGGAGCTGGGAAAGATGAGGGAACTGGTTCTTCTCCCCTGGAGCCTCCAGAAAACCCAATTCAAGATAATAAATTTGCGTTTTAAGCAGTGAAGTTTGTGGGGATTTGTTAACAGCGGCTATTTAGGAAACCAGTACAGAGGGCTTGATCCCACCCTAGTATTCATATGCCGTTTAGTGCCGCCCTAAGTGTAACGCCCCGGGATGTGAGGGGGTGTTCTGGTCCAGCCGTCCTGCCCTCCTGCCCGTATACAGTCAGATACGCGGGGTCAGGCAAGCGGGTTCGGTCCCATTCTGTGTCCTTACCTGAAAAGACCGGGTCATTTATGCCCATCTTGCAGTGTGAGCCCCAGACGCGATGAATGTATGGTACTCAATAAAGGGAAGTCACGGCCACGACGTTTCTGCGGTCACTTTCTCACCGAGCTCCCTGCGACTGACGAAATTCCCTGGGCTTTGCCGGGATCTGACTGAGCCAAGCAGACTCAGAGTCTCCCAACCCATCGTGAACAATGTCCACATCTCACTGGGGTTTTAAGCCCCCGGTGCATCATGTGGGTTGAGGGGGCAAGAGGAGACGGGCAAGATTCCTCGTGCCCTGAACTAGGGAGACATTCAGTGCGGTCTCGGCAGCACTGTTCTCAAACAGAAGACACCTGGGCACTTGGGGTGTCGTGAAACCTTGAGCAGGAGCTGCATTTCCCCGGCTGTCCGGGGTCGGGGCAGGGAGCAAGTCCAGAGCCAGGGAGAAGCCCTCCGACGCCAGCAGGACCCGCCCCCGTCCCCGTCCCCGTCCCCGGTGGGACTCACAAAGGGCCGGCCGGCGCGGGAGCAGATTATGGTGGTGACCGGGGCGGAACAGAGAGCTTGGAGCCAGATCCAGTGACCGCCGCTCGTGTCCCCTCTTCCCGGCATCCCCCCCCCCGGCCCCGAACCCCCGTCAAGACAGAGAGACGAGGGCGCGATTCTTTTTTTTCTTCAACATTTATTGACAGGTGGCATTGTTCGTTAGCAGGCTCCTGTTCAGGTCATGGTGCTGGTGGCATGTTCAGAGGCGGCAGGTCGGTCTTGACCGGCTGGTAGAATTCCGGGCAGGAGTGGTGACCGGTACCCCGTGCGTGGATCATCTTCTCCTACACCTCCCCACCCTGTAGCGGCGGGAACACACTGCGGAGGGAACCGGGGAGGGGGAGTTTCAGCGGGGCCGTGGGACCCCCGGCCCGGCCCCACCGCACCCCCCACCCCGCCCCGGGGCGCGCCCCTTCACCTCTCTTCCTCGGCCTCCTGCAACATCGCCTCCTTCGTCTGCGGCATCGGCGTCTGCGGCGACGGCACCTGCTCCTGCTGTGGCTGCGGCAGCATCTGTATCTGGCCATGGCTCTAGATGGATCCGGCCGGGATGCTCAGAGCAGGGGGTCTATCTTGGTCGAGCCAGCCAACCTGTGAGCAGGTGGAACTTGGTGGGCTGTGAGCCGGGGGCCCGGCTTGTGGGCCTCTTATAGACACAGGGGGGGCCCCTGGGCATTGTGAGGGCACAGAGGCCTTGACCTCACAGACCCTGCCTGAGCTGTCCTGATCGCGTCCATATATGGGCATGCATGCGGGAGGCCCTTGGTGAGGGCAGGGTGGGGCCCAGCCCAGCTTGGCACACGGGGTCACCCCCCGCCCCAACCCCAGGTCACCGGCCGAGGGGAAACAAGAGGACTTCTCTGTCAGGGGCACTCAGTCAGTCAACAACCAAAAAATTATTGGACACCTAGCATGTGCTCGATTCTGGGCTAGGCCCTGGCATACCGCGATAAATAAGGCAGACGTGTTGCTGCCTAACCGACTTTATCCTCTAACTGGGAAACCTGAAGGAACCACACGGAATAATTAAGATTGTGGAAAATGCTGAGAAGGGAAACCCGAGGTTTTTTTTTACAAGGGTATAGGTTGGGGGGAAGCCGACCTCAGGGAGGAGATAGGAAAGCTGCCCAGGGGTTTGCTGGTAAAGTGAATTGCTGAAGGGTGAGTCAGGGTCGGGGGAGGGAAAAGCATGTCGGGAGTGGGAACAGCAGCTGTGAGGTCCAGAGGCAGCACACGGCGTGGGTTCCATTGATATGAAGGGTCCATAAGAGCGACATCCATAAACACACAAGTCGATCAGTGGTTACTTGGCACCAGGGAACCATTGAGGGCTGCCTGGTGGGCACAGGGCTTCCTTTTGGGTGACAAAAATGTTTTGGAACTCGGTGGTGGTGGTTCCATGACAGTGTGAACACGCGAAGTGTCCCTGGATCACTTTTTTTAGAGTTGACTTATGTTTTGAGAGAGAGAGAGAGAGAGAGAGAGAAAGGGAGAGCATGGGTGGGGGGTGTACAGAGAGAGAAGGAGAGAGAACCCCAAGGAGGCGCCGGGCCATCAGCACAGAACCAGATGCAGGACTCCAGCTCACGAAACCATGAGATCATGACGCGAGCCAGGATCAAGAGCCAGACACTCAATTGACTGAGCCACCCAGGCCAGGCCCCCCTGAGCCACTTTAAGATGGTGAATTTGGGGACACCGGGGTGGCCCCGTCCGTTCATCGTCCGACTCCTGATCTCGGCCGGGGCCTTGATCTCAGGGTCATGAGTTCAGCCCGCGTTGGGCTCCGTGCTGGGGGTGGAACCTACTTACAACACAAACCGAAACATACGGTGGTGAATTTTACAGCACGTGAATTTCACCTCGATTGAAAAAAGGAAAGTCCAGAGGCCGAGAGGTGCTTGCCAAGTGTATGGAATTGAAGGAGACCCCTGTGGGTGGGGCGGAGAGCGCGGGCGAGCTTGGCAAGACAGGGCCAGCCCACTCTGAGCTTTGTGTGATCTTTCCTGCGACCCGCATGAGTTTGAGGGATAAAGAGGGTAGCCATTAGCATTAGATTTGGTTAGTTATAACCGAAAACCAATGTACCTGACCTCTGGATGTGAGTTTTACATTTTACTTAAGAAGTTAGAAGTGCCAGGGCGCCTGGGTGGCTCAGTCGGTTGAGCGTCCGACTTCGGCTCAGGTCATGATCTCGCGGTCTGTGAGTTCGAGCCCCGCGTCGGGCTCTGTGCTGACAGCTCAGAGCCTGGAGCCTGCTTTAGACTCTGTGTCTCCTTCTCTCTCTCTGACCCTCCCCCACTCATGCTCTGTCTCTCTCTGTCTCAAAAATAAACATTAAAAAAAAAAAAGTCAGAGGTTGTTGGGCCGATCGTGTCCTTGTTTTGGGGATTCACAGACTGGAACATTTGGGCATGAGGGGCACTGTTTCGCCAGATGCTCTCAAGTGATTCAGAAAAACAGCAGTAGCGATGGACAGGTATCTACATGGGGAAAGAGGGAGAGCGTGTAGTAGGGTAAATGGAATAGAATGTTAACCCTTGACCAGTCTGGGTGAAGGGGAGTTCTTTGTATGGTTTTTGCAACTTTTCTGGAACTTTGAAATTATTTCAAAATCAATTACTAAAGCTATTTTTTAAAACAAAAGGAAGAGGGCCCGGGAGGAAGGCCTTCCAGGGCTGGTGTAAGGGCTCCCCCTTTCCGAAGGGCCTCGGGCTTCTTTTATCTTTGGCTCTGCCCTCAACAAGTGCTTTCCGTTCCCAAGGTTGCCTCTTCGTCCAAAGCCAGGGCCACCGTGGACAGTTGTGCATTTTGTGTACTGCTCAAAGCCCTCAAAGGGATTGAATGGGGACCGAAATCCAGCCCGTGCTCTGCTTGCCAAGCCAGGCCCAGCACACACAGGCAGGCTTCTGCCCGCAGGAGCTGTTTTCTAATTGCTCACAGTAGAAGTCTTTTTTCTAATTCGAACAAAAGCACACTCAGGGCTAGCCTCAGCCCTGCTGGAAATTCACCCATATCCACTGTCCAAGCAAGAGGGAAGAAGAGGAGGGGGACAAAAGGAGTCGTTACTCTATAAAGAGCTTTCCCCGACACCCCACCCAGCGACTTCCCTTCTGATCATTTGTCTTACTTCAAGAGCATCCTGCCCCTGGGGGTAAAGCTGGGCTCTTCGGAGGGAGAGATGGGCCAGTAGATAGTTTGTGCATTTTGCTCCAGAGAGGGTGCAGCCAGAAACTTCCAGAACCCTACTGCCCAACCCACAAGGTGGGAAAGCCATGAATTAGAAGCTAAAGTCCGCCAAATAACTAAGAGGGCTACACCTGGCACGAAGGGAGTTCCCAGTACCGTTTCATTCAATGATTCATGTATAGATCTGATTAAAAAAATTTATTTTTAACATTTATTTTTGAGAGACAGAGAGAGACGGAGTGGGGGAGGGGCAAAGAGAGAGAGGGAGACACAGAATCCGAAGCAGGCTCCAGGCTCTGAGCTGTCAGCACAGAGCCTGACGCGGGACTCGAACTCACGGACCGCGAGATCCTGACCTGAGCCGAAGTCGGACGCTTAACTGACTGAGCCACCCAGGCGCCCCTGGGAGAGTCCTCTTGAGGAGGTGATGTTTGAGCCGAGGGCTGAGTGATAAGGAACCAGCTGTGCCAACATCTGTGCAGTGTGGGTGTCCCTTTGGGGAGGGGGCCGGTGGCTCTGTAGCACACAGTCGTTCAGGGCTGCGGGCTGAGCTCAGCCTTCTTGGACACGCAGCGTGGAGGGCGTCCTGACCTCTGTGTCCGGCCCCCGCACACAGGGAGAGAGCGTAGAGGAGGCTCCTCTGTTTCTAACTAACTGCCTTGGCCCGGGAGTGACCCCCTCCACTTCTGTCCCCACGCCATGGGGGAGACGACCATGTGGCCTGTGGGGCGCAAGGCAGGCCTGGGGGTCGAGTCGGGGGGCTGCTGCAGGAAGGGGAGTGGAAGGGGAGGACGATTCTTTAGTGTCCCCCTCTCCCTCTGTCGCAGGGCTGGAGGGACGCGGCGGCTGGCGGTGGGCAGGGTGACTGGCAGGAAGCTCACGCACAGGGTCTAAGAAGCGCCACTCTGAGGAGGGGACGTGTGAGCGGAGACTTAACCGGGGGGGTCCGCTGGTTTGAAGGCCTGGCAGCGGGACAGGAAAAGCTTGGAACGGAAAGAAAGCCTTCGGGTTTAGCCGCGGAGACCCTGCGTGAATCAGATCACCGGACAAATAGGTCGTAAGGCCGGGGAAAGGAGGTGGGCCCCTGGGGCTCCTCTGGATCTGAAATGTTGGGGTTTTGTTCGAGCAGCTGGCTGTTACCCTGCGGAACGTCGCGCTTGCCGCTGGCCGGTACTCGCCGCGTTTGCTCTTTATCTCCAGGTAGGACCCAAGTTCCGGGAGGTCGGGAACTGAATTTTGTTCACCGTGACAAGCCGCCTACTGTGAGTGACCGGGCACACAGAAGAAACCCAAACATTTGTTGAAGAAGTGAACGATAAATGGGTGCTTTTAGGATAAAAGTCTTTGTCATTTTCCTAACATGAAACACGCGTGGTATCGTCGTGTGACGTTTGAAATGTCGCACACCCTCTCCCTGCCCGCCGCCCCGCATCTGCCGTCTCAAACACGCTGAATCTCAGCAGGACGTCCGGGAGCATCCCTTCAGGTGCTGTCCTGTCCCACCCCCACCCCCCAGCGCCCGCCATCTGTGATGTCACAGTGGCCGCCCATGGCCGCCTTGATTGAGGGCAGAGTCACCAGGGAGGTGAAGGCGGGCATGGGGGGTATCACACCCACCGCTGCCTTAGGGAGGGGCGGAGCCAGCCGATTCTGGGGACAGTCAGGGCAACGTGGCAGTCAGGTGACTCCTTATCAATGTGCCATTGCGCTTATAATTCTGCCGCCGGGGGTCTGTCCTGCAGAAGCGTGCTCACAAGGGTGCGGCTTGCAGGGAGAAAATTAGCAATAACTTAAAGTCCGTCTTAAGGAAACGGTGGCTGAGTTGCTACGTTCGTGTTGCAGAACAGCTCATGGCCGTTCAGGTAGAGGAGCCCGGTAGGGTGACCTTGATGCAAAAGGAAATCCAGAGGGGCGCCTGGGTGGCGCAGTCGGTTAAGCGTCCGACTTCAGCCAGGTCACGATCTCGCGGTCCGTGAGTTCGAGCCCCGCGTCGGGCTCTGGGCTGATGGCTCGGAGCCTGGAGCCTGCTTCGGATTCTGTGTCTCCCTCTCTCTCTGCCCCTCCCCTGTTCATGCTCTGTCTCTCTCTGTCCCAAAAATAAATACACGTTAAAAAAAAAAAAAAAAAAAAAGGAAATCCAGAGTCTATCGACAGTGACCAAATTACTGGAATGCGAGGCGTCATCTCACGTCTGTAGAAAAATTTAAAATAAGTGTTTGCGTAGGGGTAGGGAACAGTCCAGAATATAATTCACGGACTTAGCAGTGGGGGGGGGGGTGGAATTATGGTAAGTTTCACTTTCTATTTTATCAGTTTTTATATTGCTTGGAATTTATGAACCTAAGGGCATTGCTGAATGTTGAGTCATTTCCATGATCAGGACAAAATAATGGGAAATGGTACCCATTTCCGTATTGTCTGAGCAGTTGTTATGTGCCGTGGTCCCACCATTTAGCTGTGAGGTTATTTATTTTTTCTTTAATAAGCTTTTTCTGTTGGGAAAAGTTGGAGAGTGGGTTACCTTTTCCATATACCTCTCACCCAGTTTCCCCCACCATTGGCATTTAAAAAAAAATTATTTTATTCATTTTGAGAGGGGGTGGGTAGGGAAGGGCAGAGAGAGAGGGAGAGAGAGAGGGAGAGGAGAGAGAGAGAATCCCAAGGAAGCCCCACACCATCGGCATGGAGCCTCACGAGGGCTTGAACTCATGAATGTGGAGATCACGACCTGAGCCAAAATCAAGCGTTAGAGGCTTAGTGACCCTGGGCTCTCTTCTTATAAGGGCACGAATCCCATGCATGGGGTCTCCACCCTCATGACCTAGTTGACTGCCAAAGTCCCCACCTCCTAACACCATCCCATTGGGGGTGAGGCTTCAATATATGAATTGGGGTGGGGCACACAGGCATGCAATCTATTACGAATAAAGCGGCTTTTTACATTCTCGCATAAAGTCTTTGTGTGAACATGTATTTTATACCTGGAAGTCCGCACCCTTTGACCCCCTCCGCCATCGCGCCTGCCACCAATCTGTGTCCAGAAGCTTGTCTTTTTGTTTTTTCTAGATTTCACACATAAGTGAGATCATATGGCATTTGTCTTTCTCTGACTTACGTCACTTAGCATTATGTCCTCGGGGTCCATCCACATTGTCACAAATGGCAAGATTCCGTTCTTTTTTCTACACTGAAGACCACATCGTCCTTACCCATTTATGAACGCTTTGTGTCCGTGTCTTGGCTACCGTAAATAATGCTGCAGCGAACGTGATGACGGTTCCATCATCATCATGGATGGATGGCTACGCCAGCCAGCACTCCCACCCGCTGAGCGCAGGCGTCCCTTTGGTCTACACCCTCGCCAACACCCGTTGTCTCTCGTCTGTCCAACACTAGCCATTCGGACTGGGGCGAGGCTGCATGTCCCCGTGGTTCCGATGTGCATTTCCTTGACGAGGGGTGATGCCAACTCATCTCCCCCGGGCCCGTTGGCCATCTGCGTGCGTGTCTTCTCCGGAAAAATGTCTGTTCCCGTCTTCTCTGGGGCAGAAGCCCTGATCAGACGTTTATCCATTCTTTAGAAAGAGCAGGGTGGTGGAAGGGGCCACCCACAGCTCACTCCATCCAGCTAAGCGGCACGAGTTCTTTTCAGTAGGCGTGTCCTTTTTTGTTTAGGTAACAAAAATCTTGTTCGTCTCTACCCTTCAAGGTTCTTTTGGCTGACTTAAATTGACATGAGACAGATCAACAGGAGAAAATAAAATTTAGTTACACATATATGCAGGGGCCCCATAAGAACAGGAGGCCCACGGGCCGTCAGGCAGTCCAGGCTTATACGGCATGTAGAGCCCTCGTTCATACTATGTTGTAGTTGTCTGTGGGGACAGCTCCCTTCCCACAGCCGGTCTTCTGTCTAAATTCTTTTAGACAGTTAGGGGGATGGTCAGAGTTTCTTCCCGAGCCTTCTGTTTCTTAAAAATAATTGGCCTAGGGCACCTAGGGTGGTTCAGTCGGTTAAGCGTCCGACTTCGGCTCAGATCACGATCTCGTGGTTCACGAGTCCAAGCCACGCGTCAGGCTCTGTGCTGACAGCTCGGAGCCTGGAGCCCGCTTCTGATTCTGTGTCTCCCTCTCTCTCTGCTCCTCCCCTGCTCATGCTCTGTCTCTCAAAAATAAATAAACATTAAAAAAAAAAATCAGCCTACGATAACCCGCGTGCCGAAAAGACACAGTTTGGGGCGGCCGATTTTGCTCTCCTACGGTCCCACTTTTGAAACTCCTCCAAGAAATGTCACTGTCCAGAAGTTGAGTTGGCAGATAGTTTTATCTCAACAAACCAGTCTCAGTCCTGACGTTCAGTCAGTTCAGACTCATTTCAGGAGGCAGTGTGCCCAAGTTAGGCCTGTGGTTCCAGTAACCAGATGTGAAACATGAGGCATTTCTGGGGTGCCTGGGTGGCTCGGTCAGTTGAGCATCTGGCTCTTGGTTTTGGCTCAGGTCATGATCTCACGGTTCTTAAGATCGAGCCCCATGTCACGCTCTGCACACGGACAGCAAGGAGCCTGCTTGGGGTTCTCTTCTCTCCCTCTCTCTCTGCCCCTCCCTCACTCATGTTTGTTCTCTCTCTCTCTCTCTCAAAAAAAAAAGTGAATAAAAAAAATTTTAAAGAGGCATTTTTATGCAAAGAAAAAGAAAAACAATGGTTAATGATTGGAACAAATTAGAAACCCAGTTTCTGAGTTCAGAGGGCAGCGAGTTGAGATCTGTAGTTGCCCAGCTGGAAGCATCCTTAGATGTTGTGAAGGCAGACAGGGGCAATCTGATAGAGTTTCCTGATCTACAGTTCGAATCTAGCTCAGGATGTTTCTGAGCGGGCAAACCACATGTGGTACAAAGATTATACATACATGAGCCGTCGTGGTGATTTCTTTCAAGTTTACATCAAGTTGTTCATATCCAGGTTGTGGGGCTTTAGGAAAAGGGGCAGTTTAGTTGCCCATGACTCCAGCTCAGAAGAGCAGGAGAAAAATTGAAAACGTTAGTGTGGAGAGTTGTAGCCAGATGATGGAAGAAACTAGAAGAATTCACGATCTAGTCTAGTTTACAACAAACAGTATTAGAATTTAGTATCCACGAACGTGTGCTATTGAAGCATGTGGTTTTTACTTTTCCTCTGTACGGTCACCTTCATTTCTACCAAATGTAGCCAAATCAGACGGATTCGTTTGCAAATTAAGTCATTTCAGTAAACATGGTTCGGTCTTTTGCGTAAGTGCAGGAGGAATAGCAATTAATCATATGGGCTCTTTTATTTGTTTATTTTTTTAAGTTTATTTATTTTGAAACAGAGGGCACGCAATCAGGGGAGGGGCAGAGAGAGAGGAAGAGAGAGAGAATCCCAAGCAGTAGTCCCTGTCCTGCCAGTGCAGAGCCCGACTCGGGGCCAAACCCACGAACTGCAATATCATGACCTGAGCCAAAACCAAGAGTCTGACGCATGACCCAGTGAGCCACCCAGGTGCCCCTGGGATCTTTTAAATCTGCTTTGCTGGAACTTTTCATAGGGAATCTCAGAGGGAACTTTTAAAAGCCTCTTGGGGCCAGAAGCCAAGCCGAATACCGTCCATCATACTTTGCCTGCAGTACCTATAGATTTGGGTTAATTCCTCCACTCTTGAGGTCTCCGAAATGTCCTGAGGTTCCTGTACCTGAAGTGCCATTCTTTGCTTACGTCCCAAGGCTGCTGGGAACCCTGTAAGCAAGGTACCAGGCTAATAATTTCCAAGGGGCTTGATTGGCTCCATAAGGTCAACCTTAGTTCCTTAAAGCTGTTCATACCTGAGTCTACGCATGCCTCTGTCACATGCGACATTCCAGTCAAAGCCTTGGTAATATAACCAATGTTTCCGGTGTTGTCCTGTTACAAGGGAAGTGGATTCTTATCAAACTTATGCAAATAAACATATGGCCATGAAAATACGAGAATACTCATGGAGAGTTTCCAAGTTCTGGAGAGACCAAGTCAGGAGAGAACGAGAAATGTTTCAGTTCTCCTTACAAAAGTGTCGTTGATCAAATCGCTCTAAGTCGGAACAAGCTTAAGAGGAAAGATCTCTTTACCTCCGGAAAACAAAAGATTAAAGAATCAGCAACATTTCAAACAAAAAGTCATACAAATTACAATCTTCCCTCTCTGTTTATTCAAGTCCCACGTAATTCTTGTTGTGCTTGGAATCCAGTTTCCCCGTTCATTCTGGGAATGTTTACCAAGTTCAGTTTTATGATTTTAAAGTTACCAGAAACCTGTATTCTAGAGTCTTTCTCATGAATTCCTTTAAGATGAAGCATTTCTGCAGGAACATTTGTGTAAAAGCATCTGAGTAAAAGGACTGTCTGCAAATGTGAAAGACTTAAAAATTGCTTGGTGAAGGTCTGATTAGGGCTCATTACGATGCAATTGACAAGGAACTTGGGTTATTTCTGTGACAGACAATGTTTTGAGATAATAATTAGAATTATGAGTGATAGCACTGTAGCAGGGCATACCAGATTTCTTAGGAATTTTATTTAATTTGTAGAACATTTATATTAAAAATATGCACCCATACAGGGGCGCCTGGGTGGCTCAGTCGGTTGGGCGTCCGACTTCGGCTCGGGTCATGATCTCGCGGTCCGTGAGTTCGAGCCCCGCGTCAAGCTCTGTGCTGACAGCTCAGAGCCCGGAGCCTGCTTCCGATTCTGTGTCTCCCTCTCTCTCTGACCCTCCCCCGTTCATGCCCTGTCTCTCTCTGTCTCAAAAATAAATAAACATTAAAAGATTTTTTTTTAATATGCACCCATACAATATAATCTAAGGCTTATCATCCCTTATTTGATGTGTTTCCCACCTCATTTAACTTATCACATAAGCCTAATTAACTTGTTATCTGTCTTTTATAAGGAGCAGGAACAAATCTTTTGTAGTTTTTCAGGGACACTCTGAAAAATCCCACAGTTATTTTGAGGTCAAAAAGACCTCATTTTGCGGGTGCCTGGGTGGCTCAGTTGGTTAAGCCTCTGACTCTTGATTTCAGCTCACGTCACGATCTCACAGTTTATGAGTTCAAGCCCTGTGTCAGGCTCACACTGATGGTACAGAGCCCACTTGGGATTCTCTCTCTCTCCCTTACTCTCTGCCTTCCCCCACTCACACTCTCTCTCTCTGTCTCTCTCAAAATTAATAATCAACTTAAAAAAAAAAAGACTTTATTTAGGATTTGAGTTTGGGGAAGTTTGTCCAAACTATCAAGAAAGTTTTAAAACACTGTCAAATAAGCTCATAGGTTCCTGTGAAATGATACTTAATTATCCCCCTAACCCTGGTGACAAAGACTTTGCAGGCAAATACAAAAAGTTAAAATGGATGGCAAAAGGAAAAGCTTAGCTCTTTTAACGATGAGAAGATTCAGTTTTCCTAAGTCATCAAAGACCTGTTTTTAAGACAACATGTAGCACAGGACCTTATTTTGATAAAACACAATTTTTATTTTCTAGGCAGATCACTTTAAGGGCAAAGAAAAACCCCTTCATAATCTCTTATTATTAAGAGCAGATCACCAGTCCAAGAAAACCATATTTTAATCATGTACCCACTTAATTTTGACATTAAAACTGTTTACTTAATTACATTTATTCCAACCTTAGCTATATGTAGATTTTCCCCCCCAAGACCCAAAGACCTTACATAAAATTTTTTCCCCAAAGATTCATTTTCCATAAACCTTCTGCAACTTCCTTTTTTACATTCAGACTTTGCCATGTCCCTTTTCTCATAAACAGTTTTACTTTAGAACAAATTTACTTGTTTTAAAAAGATTTTATGTTTATAATTTTTTTTAACGTTTATTTATTTTTGAGACAGAGAGAGACAGAGCATGAACAGGGGAGGGTCAGAGAGAGAGGGAGACACAGAATCTGAAACAGGCTCCGGGCTCCAAACTGTCAGCACAGAGCCCGATGCGGGGCTCGAACCCACGGACCGCGAGATCATGACCTGGGCCGAAGTCAGATGCTCAACCGACTGAGCCACCCAGGCACCCCAAAAAGATTTTATGTTTAAGTAATCTCTACACCCACCATGGGACTTGAACCCACAACTCTGAGATCAAGAGTCGCACGTTCTACCGACTGAGCCAAAGAGGCTCCCCAAATTTACTTTCTTTTTCCTTCGCAAAAACATCTCCTTACCTCATACCTTTTCTTACCCAAAACCTGTCCAATTTTCCTTGTATATAGAGATACATTTCTCAGTATGTGTAGCAGTTTCCATCATGTATATTAGAATCCTTAACTCATAGAAACTTTAATGTGTAGCAACAATGAAATAGTGAGCCTTTGTGAACTGTTACGCCAGGGTTCTTTAGATTGGCCAATTCATGAATCCGTTTCATAACTTCTAGAAATGTATGCTTCTTCAGAGTACAGTCTTTCAACACGACCTGGGTGTGTTTTACCAATAGACCCAGATATATTTAGTTTTTCTGTAATCATCAAAAAAAAAAAAAGAAGAAGAAGGAAAGAAATCAGAATTCAGCTGAGTAAATTTTGAGGATCTAATCGGCAGGATTCATGAATCAAGTAACACCCCATGTAGCAAATAGAAGAGAGCTCTGAGGAGCTGTAGAAAATAGAAGATTTTTATAGGCAGAGGGGGCAGAAATCAACATGCCATTTGAAAAATCTTATTTGGAGGGGCACCCAGGTGGCTCAGTCGGTTGGGTGTCCGACTTCGGCTCAGGTCATGATCTCGTGGTCTGTGAGTTCGAGCCCCGCGTCGGGCTCTGTGCTGATGGCTCGGAGCCTGGAGCTGCTTCGGATTCTGTGTCTCCCTCTCTCTGCCCCTCCCCCACTCACGCTCGCTCTCTCTCTCTCTCTCTCTCTCTCGCTCTCTCGCTCTCGCTCTCACTCTCGCTCTCGCTCTCTCTGTCAAAAATAAACATTAAAAAAAATTTTTTTTAATCTTATTGGGAAATGAGGGGTGCCTGGGTGGCTCAGTAGGCTAAGCATCCAACTTTGGCTCAGGTTGGGTCTCCAACTCTTGATTTCAGCTCAGGTCATGATCTCACGGTTCATGGGTTAGAGCCTCGAGTCGGGCTCTGTGCTGACAGCTCAGACCCTGGAACCTGCTTCTGATTCTGTGTCTCCTTCTCTCTCTGCCCTTTCCCGCTCGCACTCTGTCTCTCTCTGTCTCTCTCTTTTTAAAAAAAAAAAAAAAAAAGAATAAGCATTAAAAAAATTTTTTTAATAATTAAAAAATAAACAAGTAAAAAAAATCTTACTTGGAAATGATCTAGATACTTAAAACTAAATATAACTTAACTCGTTTAATTCAACCTAGCACAACTTTAAAGCTTGAGGTTACCAAAAAATTTTGGAAGCCATTTTTAAGTAAACCTACCATAAAGCATAATTTTTGCTTACGAAGTTCACCTAAAAAGTCTTGTCTTGCTTACATCTGTCTAAATCATCTCACGATGATTATGTTTAGATTACCCACGAAAACTTCTTGAGACATTAGACAGAATCAGCCACCATCATTATTTTTCCCTGACAGATTTTGCAACAGTCATGACATAAACTTATTTGATTAGCAAACCCAGGTGTTATATGTGTCTACGTTATATTCAATGTTGATAACTCTAAGGCATATCTGTGTTCATTAAACCAAACTTAAACCAGCTTTTATTTACCAAAAATTATCCCAAGTTATGTGAATGTGAAAAACGGTTAGGTTCGTTTCTGTTATATGTCTGGGATTTAGAAATGCTTCATTTATAAGTGCCCAATTTTCAGCCGGTTAAATAGAGCTCCTTTACAAGTTAATTTCAGCGATACCATCTGGAGATGAAAAAATAACATATCTTCTCCTGTACCCACATAGACCTCCATATAGACAGAGATCTTGTAGCTTGAGTAAAACAATAGAAAACTCACTAGTTTGTACATAACAGTTGGGATATATCAAGTTGACTCACTCAGATGGCTGAGGTCTTTTACCATTTGTGGAGAAGACCTTTAAGATTTGTATTTGTCCCTGAAAGTAAATATTAAGCAGCCTGTGGTCTAGAGTCTGAGCAAGAGAACCCTTCTCACAGTTTGTCTATTGGAAAGGCCTCTTAAAGACCTTTTGCCTTTCATCTTAGGTGAGTGTGGGCATTCTTGTAGATACCTCCTGAAAGAATGCTAGTTTTCTCCAAGAACGACTTTGGTTTCCGAAGGCCAATAATTAACAAGGCTTTTGAGATAAATAGGGCAGGTTTTAGGATTGGTAAAAAGCAATGGATGAACTTTCGATTAAGTCTTGGGTCTCCAAGCCAAACTAATGCCAAAGAGGGTGTGCGCATGGGTGGGGGACGGTGTGGTGTGTTTTTGTTTGTTTTACAGACAATCTCGTTTGCACAGAAATCTTCTCGGGGTGGCCAGGTGACTTAGGATCATCTTAACCTGTTCGGTGACCAGCTTATCCTAACACAGGAGTCTGAGTTAACTGGGAAGAACTCTAACCACACTTAAGTGCTGGAGCCCTGCCTACCAATTTTGCAGTTTGGGCTTCTACGACGTCCCTTAGTAACAGCCTCTACGTCAAGTGCACATGAACCCATAACAAAGTTGGTCTAAACAGACCCTGGTCTGGTTGGAACCGTGAGCTCCCTAGTCTGTGAGGCCGGGCAAACAGCAGGCTTTTAGGGCTTATGCCTGTGTTCTAGCCCATGGTCTTTCTTCCTGACGAACGATACAATAGACAGGGACAAACAGTGACCGTCTCTGGGAAGAAAGGGATCGATAAAAACCAAGAGAGCTCATGACGAATTTTGACCAAAGCCAGTATACCCTAGGAACCAATTCCACAGATATTTTCTTCTGCTAATCTAAATTTAGATCAAGAAAAGGACTCTCAGCACTTTGGGCGTCCATCGGACCCTGCAGGCAGAGATCTGGGAGACCGATGTGAGAAGAATTCTCACCGTCTGTGGGGATCTCCCAGCTGCCGCAGTCCCGGGACCAGCAGTGTCCAACTAGTCAAATGATCATCCTCCCCGCTATGCCAGCTGTTGGGGAGGAAAAATTTTCCACCTGCCTTCAGGGTTCTTTTGGCTGGTCTAAGAATTAGATTGACGTGACTCAGATCAATCAACAGAAAATAAAATTTGATTACACACATGCAGGGGCCCCACAAGAATAGGAGGCCCATGGGCAGTCAGCCAATTGAGGTTTATGTGGCATCCAGAGCTCAGGAGACGGGGTAAGGGTCTGGGACCTCAAAGGAAAGGAAGACAATTCCTAGAAAGATGAAAAAGAGTAAATGTTTGGTAAGCACGTGTTTCCTGGGCCTCTCAAGCACTGGGACACAGAGAGGACTTTTAACCAATAGACTTTACCAGCTACCGCCCTGCCTACCTCACCTCGTTCATTCTAAGTTGGGGTTGTCTGTGGGGACAGCTCCCTTCCCACGGCAGGTCCTCCGTCTGAATTCTTTTAGACAGTTAGGGAGACAGTCAAAGGTTCTTTTGAGCCTTCGGCTTCTTAAAATTAATCAGCCTAAGAGAATCCACATGCCAAAGAGACACATTTTATTTAAAAAAAAAAAATTTTTTTTAACGTTTATTTATTTTTGAGACAGGGAGAAACAGCATGAACGGGGAAGGGTCAGAAAGAGAGGGAGACACAGAATCTGAAACAGGCTCCAGGCTCTGAGCTGTCAGCAGAGAGCCTGACGCGGGGCTCGAACTCACGGACCGCGAGATCATGACCTGAGCCGAAGTCAGATGCTTAACCGACTGAGCCACCCAGGCCCAGGAGATACATTTTAGGGTGACAGAGTTTGCTCCCCTTTAGTACAGAAAGCTCCTACGTTCCCCCATCCCCACCCTGCCTCAGTTTCCCTTATTATTAACAGCTGGCATTGGTGTGGTACATTTGTTAAAATTAATGAACCATGGGGCATCTGGGTGGCTCGGTTGGTTAAGGGTCCAACTGACTTCGGCTCAGGTGGTGATCTCGCAGTTCGTGGGTTCAAGCCCCGCACCAGGCCCTAAGCTGACAGCTCAGAGCCTGGAGCTTGCTTCAGATTCTGTGTGTGTGTGTGTCTGTCTCTCTTCCTGTCCCTCCCCTGCTTGTGCTCTCTTTCTCTCCCTCTCAAAAATAAGTAAACATTAAAAAAAATCAATGAGGGGCGCCTGGGTGGCGCAGTCGGTTAAGCGTCCGACTTCAGCCAGGTCACGATCTCGCGGTCCGTGAGTTTGAGCCCCGCGTCAGGCTCTGGGCTGATGGCTCAGAGCCTGGAGCCTGTTTCCGATTCTGTGTCTCCCTCTCTCTCTGACCCTCCCCCATTCATGCTCTGTCTCTCTCTGTCCCAAAAATAAATAAACGTTGAAAAAAAAATCAATGAACCAATATCGATACATTATTATGAGCTAAAGTCCATGGTTTACATTAGGGTTCACTCTTGGTGGTGTGCATTCCATGGGTTTGGACACATGTATAATGACATGTGTCCACCGTTGTAGTGCCATACAGACTAGCTTCACTGCCTTAAAAAAATCCCTGTGCTCCATCAATTCGTCTTTCCCACTTCTCCTCCAACCCTAGCAACCACTGATCTCTTCACTGTCTCCATAGTTTTGCCTTTTCCAGAATGTCTTTTCCAGACTCTTTGTTCAGGAACGCATAGAGTCAGTTTTGCAAGTATATTCCCCAAATGTTCAGAGGAGAAGTTGGAGTTGAAATGAGGAGCTCTCACTCTGTCCCTTGTGTGCGGTGTTCCAGCCTCAGGGCCTTTGCACTGGCTGTTCCCTCTATCTATCCAGCTCTGGCTGGCTGGCTGCTTCTTGTCATTTAGGTTGTTGGCTTTTTGAAGAAGTCCTCCCTGGCCTCCCTCTCTGATGTTCTCCCTCCTCCTAATCTTTGTCATACCCCCCAGTTTTATTTGTCACAGAGCTCTCCTCCAAGGGCATGTGACATCAGGGTCACACATCAGGCTCTGGACTTGGTGGGGGAGGGGGAAGGCTGCAGTTACCTATAAGCTTCATGGAAGTGGGGACTTTTGGGTGGGGTTTTGAGGGGTGAATAGACGTTCACAAAGCCAGTGATGAAGGACCTTCATTAGGCGCTAAATATATTGTTCGTAAAAGCCTGACTCTAAATGAAAAGGAGTTTGGGGGATTGGAGTTTGTCAGAGTGCCAAACACGATTGCTGAAAAACTCCAGCAGACCCACATAGCAAATGAGCCACTTGGGGCCAAATAATTTCAAAAAGCAAAATTAGAAAAGCCTCTGGGGAAAAAAAAAAAGTTGTTTAATGTGGATCAAGGTCGTTTTGTAGGTTTCCTGTGATGTGGAGTGGGGCCTCCTGGAGAAGTCATGCCAGGGCCCCTGGAGTCTTAAAACATTTCTCCCCTGCAGGGCTGGGGAGAAAAACCGCCTGGCTGTCTCTTGCAAAGTTAAACACACAACTCTCCTATGACCTGGCAGTCCTATTTCTAGGTATTTACCCAAGAGAATAGAAAGCATATGTCTACACAAAGACTTGCACGTGAATGTTCACAGCAAGTTGGTTTCTCATAGCCCCAAACTGGAATCATCCCAAATATCCATCAACAGGGGATTGAATAAACGGCTGAGTTACATCTGGGCCATAGGACGCGGCTCAGCAATTAAACCGAGCAAACTCTCGAGACATGCCGCATCACGCATGACCCTCACACACGTCGTGCTGGGCGAAAGAAACCAGACAAGAAAGGGTCCTACCATGTGACTGACTGCTTGGTATGCAGTGTAAGAACAGGCAAGTCTATATGGCATTTACAGAAGGCAGAGCAGTGGTTAGTTACCAATGAGAAGGGGCACAAAAGAACCTTCTGGGAGCCTGGGAATGCCCTAGATCTTGATTTGGGCGGTGGATACATTTGTATAAAAGAAAAAAAATCATCGGGGCGCCTGGGTGGCTCAGTCTGTTAAGCATCCGACTTCAGCTCAGGTCATGATCTCGCGGTCTGTGAGTTTGAGCCCAGCTTCGGGCTCTGTGGCGACAGCTCAGAGCCTGAAACCTGCTTCGGATTCTGTGTCTCCCTCTCTCTCTGCCCCTCCCCCACTCACGCTGTGTCTCTCTCTGTCTCTCGAAAATGAATAAACGTTAAAAAAAAAATAAAAAAAATCATCAAGCTGGATACTTAAGGTTGATACAGTTCAGACACTTTGTTATGTAAATGTCCTCCCGGGAGAAAATAAAAAGCAGTCTCCGAGGCCCCTGTAGACACACAGCCTCAGTACGATAAGGTACTCGTTTGACAGGAAAGAGAAACTCAGCTGCCAGCCGGGGTTTATTTTCACTTTCCCGCCTGGCCTGCGGTCAGGCTGTGCAGCTCGCTGCCCGCCCCATCTGGGGAGACCAGCACGTGAGGCCAAGGGCACACACAGTTCTGGCGATGGTGCAGAAAACACGAATGGTCGTGAGCCCCTATTTTTAAAAACTAAAATAAATACAGAAGAAGGAAGCCCACATTCTGTCCAACTCTGTTCCTCTGCGAGGAGAGAAAGGAGTGAAAAAAAAATACACACCGCATAGCTAACAATGTTTTTCCCAGAAGGCCGGATTAAAGGGAGAAAATGAGCATTTAGCACACCTACTCCCATCATCTCAGCTGACGTGTTCCAGCCTGAGGGGGGTGGGGGGGGTAGCTTTGGAGTTTAACGACAACAAAAGCTGATAAGAGGAGGGAAAAGTGCTTTGAGCACTATTTATAGTCGACCCCGGACCCTGTGGGTAAGAACCTCCCAGGATACCTGTTAAAATGTGTCTAGGGAATGTCCAGGATGGGTCTGATAAGGTGGCCGAGCCACGGACTCCCCACACGGCTGATCTCCGGGAGAAACCTTTGGGATCATTGTTACTCCCAGTTTAGAGATGAGGAAACTGAGGCCAGCACAGTTTGCAGCTGGCCCGAGTGCCCCCAGTCCAGGAGGATCACCGCTGGCTCTCTTGTCCCTAAAGCCCCCATTTGTAGGCCGATCACCTGGCGGTTGAGGAGCTGAGGGATTTACCCAAGCGCCAGCCAGGAACCCGGGGAGAGGTTCTTTGCAAAGGAAGAGTGCCGACCTTCCTCTCTTGCCCCGAAGCCTGATTTCTCTAGGACCCACAGCCCAAAGAGGCCAGCCTGAAATCAGCTTGTAGCCCTCTGGCTGTCAGAAGGACAGGACTGGGACGCCGTCACTCCCCGGGCTGGTGGGAGGTTAACCTTGCTCATCTGAGACAGGGCTGCGGGGGCGCCTGGGTGGCTCCGTCGGCCAGGCGTCCAACTTCGACGCGGGTCATGGTCTCACGGTTCGTGGGTTCGAGCCCCGCGTCGGCCTCTGTGCCGACAGCTCAGAGCCTGGAGCCTGCTTCGGATTCTGTGTCTCCCCCTCTCTCTGCCCCTCCTCCACTCTCTTCCTCTTTCTCAAAAATAAATAAACATTAAAAAGAAAAGAAACAGGGCGGCTAAGCTCAACCTTATAGGTCCTGTGTAAAGATTAGAAGCAACACCCCATCACGTGTGCCCAAAGGCAATAGAGGGTGTTGGTTATAGAGTCTGGAGCAGGGCTGCCTGGGTTCAAATCCCAGCTCTCCCCTTACTAGTCGTGTGGGCTTGAGCATGGAGCTTAGCTTCCCTCTGTTTACCCAGTCTGCACTCGGCAGGCATTTATTGAGCGCCTATGGTGTGCCAGGTTCTGTGCAAAGGGCTCTCTTGGCCTCAGTGTTTCCATCTGCCACATGGGAATAATAATGGTGCTTGCCTCATTGTCGTGTGGGAAGGTGAAATCGCACCTTTCCCCGTGAGGCCGGAAAGCGAGGCTGGGACAGCGATCGCTTGGTTTGCTTTTCTAGGGGCAGGGGCCCTCCCAGAATGGTGGCTTGATGACCAGCAGGGCAGGGATCGTGGGTTTGGCCAGTGCTGCTTTCCAGATCAGGCTTCTCTGCTCCCTTCCCGGTCTGGATTTGGAAACTCCTTGCTCGGCCAGGCTGGCGGAGCCCACTTGGTCCTCAACGTCCGTCCCTCTCCTGGGCGGTTTGTCCAGGAGCGCGTTACGGCTTCCGTGGATACCTTCCTCCGTAAAAGAGAAAAAAATAATAATATGTTGTGAGTGCATTGGCATAACAATCAGTATAATCCAGGCTGGAGTCAGGCTTACACCTTGGCCCTCAACCACATTTGTTTTTCCCTTTTATTTTAAAAGAACCTAAAACATTTCCGTGGGCCCCTGAAAGCATCGTGGCCCCAGGTGCTGTGCCCGCTGAGCCCAGCGGAGAGGTCGGCCCTAGTGGAGCCTTTTCAGATCAAAGGTGGCTTACTTTCCCTCTTCCTTGGAGGGCCTCCGCTGCTTGGGTTAGAACGCTGGCTCAGAATTTCCCAGGGATCGGTGTTCCCTCTGTAGAATCCCACCTAGAACTTACCCATGACCCTGAAGCCTGCTGTTTCTGCCCCTTTCCCGAAGGGAGGGCGGCTTTGCCCTGTGACAGCCACCCTCACATCCCTGCTCTACAAATCAGTCCGTTGCTCATCTCTGACAGATGAAGACCCTGAAGCCAGAGAAGCCAAAGAACTTGTCCAAGGCTACGCAGTGAGTGGGAGGTTCACAATCAGGCGGACGAAGGGAGGGATCCCCCAACGTTTTCCACCTCCCTCCCCGTGCAGATATGAAGTATCAGCAAGAACCCCTGTGTATGTGAATTGGTGACTAAATTATATACGTTGTATTCGTCTCTTCCGGCTGTAGCAACAAATGAACCATAAGTGGGGTGGCTTAAAACAGCAGAAATGTGTTCTCTCCCTGCCCTGGAGGCTGGAAGTCAGGCATGGTGCTGGTTCCTCCTGGAGCCCCAGAAGAGGATGAGTTCTATGCCCCTCTCCTGGGTTCTGGCGGCTGCCAGAAATCTTTGGGCTCCTTGGATCATAGGTCACTCCAGTGTCTGCCTCTGTCTTCACATGGCCCTCCCCTAGGAAGATACTTGTCCTTGGAGTCAGGTCCCACCCCAATCCAGGATGATCACATCTCCAGATCCTTAACTTAATTATTACGTGTGCAAAGAGGCTGTTTCCAGATAAGGTCACCCTCGCTGGTGTGGGGAGTTAGGAGGCTGCGTGTTTCTCTGGTCGGCATTCAGCCTGCTGCCCTTGAGATGCAGATAAAACGAGAACCAGGATGGGAATAAAAATAATATGGCCCACCACCTGACACGGGGTGGGTGCTTAACAACTATATACGTATCTATTTATGTATATAAAACATCTGGTTTCGGAAAAAAACGTTCAGGGGCGCCTGGGTGGCTCAGTCGGTTAAGCGTCCGACTTCGGCTCAGGTCATGATCTTGCGGTTGGTGGGTTCAAGCCCCGCATCGGGCTCTGTGCCTGGAGGCTGCTTCGGATTCTGTGTCTCCCTCTCTCTCTGCCCCTCCTCACTAACCGCCCCCCCCCCCCCCCCACCATCCGTTATGTTTTAGGCCCCTGTTCCCCCTTTCAGTTCCTGGAATTAAAATTATGTTCCTGCCTCAGGGCCTTTGCTCGCTTATCCCCTCTGCCTGGAATGCCTTCTTACCATTCAGATCGCAGCAAGAGGTCACGGGCCTGCCCTGCCCTCCACGGCAGGGCACAGACCTTTCCCACCTGCTAACCTCCTCTGCCCGCCTCACGCCTGGATGAATCTAGACAGTGCTGTGTCGCCTCATTATTTATTTGCTGCCTGCCTCCTTGTACCAGATCACAACACCCTTGAGAGGAAGGGGGTCGTCTCGTTCCTAGCTGCAGTTCTAACACCTGGCAAATCATAGCTGCTCAGAAAATAATGTGTTGAATGCATGATTACGTTGTTCTCTCTCTTTAAGACCAGGGCTTTCGCCTACTGTGGGGCAGTGGATTTCAAAGGATGGAAAATCCCCTATAATTGTAGCCAAAACAAGGTCCCCGTGAAAGTGTCTTCCTGTTCTCTGTGGGTGGGCACCCCCCAAAGACCGAGACCGGTCACTTGATTTCAACCATTAATTAAAAATCCCCTCCCCGCGCTGTTACTTCCTCTCCTTTCTCACTTCATCCTACATATTATTTTTTTTTTCATGTTTTATTTATCTGAGAGAGAGGGAGAGAGAGGCAGAGAGCGGCAGACAGGGGATCCTAAGTGGGTTCTGTGCTGACAGCACGGAGCCCGCGGGGCTCGGACTCAGGAACCGTGAGATCATGACCTGAGCCAAAGTTAGACACTCAACCAACAGAGCCACCAGGGCGCCCCTCTACTTGTTACTAAACAGAGGCCAGCCTTTCTGCATTGGTCAAGGACCCTGAATGACACTGAGAGGGAATGTCTCAGTCTTGGCCATCTGGGTCTCGGGGTGCCTGGCATACATACAGTCAGTGCCTCATTAATGCAGGCAAAACGGAAGGAGGAAGTCAGATCCACGTCAGCTGGAACCATGGACTGGTGACGTTCCCTCTCTCTGAGCCCTGATTTCCCGGTCTGTGAAATGGTACCTTTTTTTTTTTTTTTTTTTTTTTTAAATTTTTTTTTTCAACGTTTATTTATTTTTGGGACAGACAGAGACAGAGCATGAACGGGGGAGGGGCAGAGAGAGAGGGAGACACAGAATCGGAAACAGGCTCCAGGCTCTGAGCCATCAGCCCAGAGCCTGACGCGGGGCTCGAACTCACGGAGCGTGAGATCGTGACCTGGCTGAAGTCGGACGCTTAACCGACTGCGCCACCCAGGCGCCCCGAAATGGTACCCTTTAAGATCTGCCCTGGAATCTGGAAGGAGCGAAGGCAGGAAATGTCAGCCCAGGAGGCAGATGGAACCGCCCCCCCCGCCCCCCCCGTCCCCCCCCCCGCCCCCCCGTCCCCCCCCGCCCCCCCCCGCCCCCCCGCCCCCCCCCGCCCCCCCCGTCCCCCCCCCGCCCCCCCTGTCCCCCCCCCCCCGCCACTGCCGGGGAGTCTTAAGGAATCTTGTCCTGCTCTTGCCCCTCCGACTAATTGGGTTAGCATTTCTGGGGTGGGTGCCAGCATTAATATGTTTTAAACTGCCCCCCCCCCGGGTGCATAACAGAATATTATTTGGCAATAAAAATGAGCAAAGTGCTGATTCATGCTATAACACGGAATGGCTGTGGAAACCTGCTTCATGATGCAGGTCAGACACCGAGGACCATGTACTGCATGATTCCATGTATATGAAATGTTCGAAGCAAATCCATAGAGACAGAGGAGAGATTAGGGCTTGCCTAGGGCGGGGGGGAGGGGGTGATGGGAAGTGCCTATAAATGGGTCCGGGGTCGGGGGGAGGTGTCTTTTCGGGGTGATGCAAGTGCTCTAACATTGATCATGGTGATGGTGGCACAGCCCTGAGCATAGGCTAAAAACCACTTTAAATGGGTGAACTGCATGGTGTGTGGGTTGTATCTCAATAAAGCTGTTTGAAAAAAAAAAAATCCACAAGAGAAGAACCCCTCACTCTTTGTGAACAGCCACGGAGCTGGAGCTGGCGAGCAAGGAGGGCCCGCCCGCAGGCCCCCAGCAGAAGAGGGAGCTGGGGGGAGGTGGGCAGTGTAGTTCCAAGTGTGACTGTGGCCCTTCCCGTGGTCCTGTAAAGGTGCAGGTTCTGGGCCCTCCCCCCACCCCCCCCCCCCCCCAAATCCCATGCTGTGGAAGGAGAGGGGCTGGGAATGTGGGTTTTAACTAACTTCCCAGGGAAAGGACCAGACCCCCTGGTTTAAGACAACTGTGTGCATAAAGGGGACACAGATGCCCTGGCACAAGCCGCCGAGCACCACAGACCCTCTGCCCAGAAAACCACACACTTGTGCAGCAGAGATGACAAGGGGGCGCAGGCCCCTGGGCCCTGGGGACACAGGATATGCCCGGGGAGCAGTGCGTAACCAGATGTAACCCCGTGAGAAACGTGCTTGGTGGTTACCAAGAACTGGAGAGGAATAAATAAAGCTAAAACTGTCCTGTGTTAAATGACCCTCATCAATTCACTCAGTTCCTAGGAACAGGCCCTTTCCTTCTGCGAATCAGTTTGGTCCTGGAGTTGAATGCCACTTGCCTTTGGGAAAAGAAGACAGCTTTTGCATTTGTCATCCTTTGCAGACTCCTGGGGGAGCCTCCGGGCCTCGGCCCCACTCCGCGAGAAGGACTGCCCTCGGGAGGTTACAGACCCCTCCGCGGACTGAGAACTGGGTGCGGAGGCAGGGGTGGGGAGGGGTGAGGGTGAGAATACGAACAACAGTAGCTAGAACTGACGGGAGCTGCCTGTGTACCAGGTACATCCTCTCCCAGCCCCATAAGCCCAGCAGGATCGTCCCCACAGCACAAAGACTCGAAAGGCGCGAAGTCACCCAACCTGTCTGCCCGGCTGGTCCCCAGAACTCGTCTTCGGAGCCGCTGTTCGGCCTCCTCCTCGTTTGTGTGTGAAATGGTCGAACAAAAGTGGTGCACATCGGCCCCCTCACGGTCAGAGCAGCATCCGCTAGAAGGTGGACGCGACCCAAGGATCCATCCGTGGATGAATGGATAAATACAAGGCGGTCTGGCCACACCCTGGAATATTCTCCAGCCTTAAAAAGGAAGGAGATTCTGACCCAAGGCGGATGAACGTCGAGGACGTCATGCTAAGGAAGGAAGCCGGTCACAAAAGGACAATATTGCAGGAGTTCACTTTCATGAGGTGCCCAGAGTTGCCAAGTTCACAGAGACAGAAAGTGGACGGGTGACTGCCGGGGCTGGGGGCTGGGGGGCTGGGGCGTTAGTGTTTAGTAGGGACAGAGTTTCCATTTTGGAGGATGAAGAGCTTCGCAGAGTGGATACACAGTGACGTCAATGTACTTAATGCTACTGAACTGTGCACTTAAAACCACTTAAGATGAGGGGCGCCTGCGTGGCTGAGTCCCTTAAGCCTCCAACTCTTGGTTTCGGCTCAGGTCGTGATCCCGTGGTTCGTGGGTTCGAGCCCCGTGTTGGGCTCTGTGCTGAGAGCTCAGAGTCTGGAGCCTGCTGCGGAGTCTGTGTCTCCCTCTCTCTCTCTGCCCCTGACCTGCTCACGCATGCACCCTCTCTCTCTCAAAAATAAAGAAACATGAAAAGAATAAAAAAATTATTGTGGCATATCTTTGATGGCGTTTGACTTGTGTGCACACTAACGTGATCCCACCAGACTGCCGGAGAAAACACAGCTCTGCGGGCCCTGCACCCGCAAAACCTCTTCCTGGGGCTGCCTGGGTGGCTCAGTCGCTTCAGCATCTGACCTCAGCTGAGGTCATGATCTCACAGTTCGTGAGTTCGACTCCCCCCCACTGGGTGAGCTTGAGCCACGCTTCGCGTGACCCTGCTTTTCTCTCTCCCCCCTCACTCTCTCCCTCTGCCCCTCATGGGATTTTCTCTCTCTCTCTGCTGCTCACTCACTTGCAACCTCTCGAAAGAAAGAAAGGAAAGAAAGAAAAGGAAGAAAGAAAAGAAAAAGGAAGGGAGGGAAGGAGAAAGAGAAAGAAAGAACGAAAGAACGAAAGAAAGAAAGAAAGAAAAGGGAGGAAGAAAGAAAGAAAAGGAAGGAAGGAAAGAAAGGAAAGGAAGGAAGAAAAGAAAAAAGAAGGAAAGGAAGAAAGGAAGAAAGAAGGAAGAAAGAAACAGGTCCCTGGTGATCAGACTGTTTCACACCAGAATCTTCCTTCGTTCTCTATCGTCCTAAATGGGACCGTGCAGCATGGGCTGTTCCGAATAGCGCTGATCTGAGAGCATTCTTACACGGTCTTTTGGAGAACACATGGCTACATTTCTCTTGGGCATATCCTCTGACGTAGTCTGTGTGCGTGTGTCCAGCCTTAGTAAATGTTGCCAGATTTCTGCAACGTTGTAACAGCTCACACACCATCCCCCTCCCCCATACACACACGCACAGAGGACCGAACTCCCAGTGGCCCCCCCATGCTCACCACACCTGCTCTTGCCTTTTTCGTTTTGCACCTTCAGGTGGGTGTGTCACGAAGTGACTTCTCATTTGGGGTCGGGGTCACAGGTGAACCCCGGGCCACAGGCCATGGGGTGGGGGTGGGGGTGCATGAGACCTTTCGTGAGGAATCGCTGGTCTGATCTTAACCTGTCTGGCCTCACTTCCCCCCTCTGTAGAATGGGCATAATAACCATACCTACCTCAGTATGTTTTTGAGGATTAAATGAACCAATATGTGCATTGGGCTTGGCACTGAAAAGCTTCCACTGCCTTCCAGGCCCTGGTCCAAGGCAAAGCTCAAGCCTGAGAGGCTTTGGGGGGTGTGTGTGTGGGGGGGGGGGGGGTTGGGGTGGGGTGAGGAAATTCAGGGAAAGGGAGGCTCCAGGCCCTTGTCTCTAGAGGGTAAAGTGGCTACACAGTCAGGTTTCCTCCTCCCAAGGAGCCTCGGGTGCTGCTAACCGCTTTCTCTGGTTCCATTTTCGGTTTCTTGGAAAGCAGCTCTGGACCCTTCCTGTCAGTCCCGACCCAGGATGCAGGCTCCAGAGGCACCAAGCATCTTGAGCCCTGTCCAAGCCTGGCAGTTTAGAAACGCTCCTTGTAACTGCCAAGGTCAACGTTGCACCCGACAGGGGCAGGGCCTCCACCTTCCGGGGGGCATCAGGCCGCGCAGGGCAGCCGAGTGGCAGGGCAAGGCCCGGCCACGGTCGTAAAAGACCGGAAACAACCTGTTTGCCCGCAGTCGGGAAGCGGCAGGGTGAATTATGGTGCATCCACATTGTAACCCGGATTTTATGTGCCGATAGGGTGACAAAGTACAGGGTGATAAAAGCAAGGGGCAGGTCTGGATGTAGGATAGGCTCGCATTTGCGTAAGTGAGAGAAAACACGACTTATTTCCATGTGCTGGTACCTGTGGAGCACAGGAAATTGATCAGAACGGTTGCCCCCAGGAAGGGGCAGCTGGGAGGCTGGGGCTGGCCGAGAAGGATGCTGACTGTTTTCTGGAAGCCTTTGGATGCTTTGAATTTCTGTTTAAATTGTACACATGCGTTGTTATTGTGGGGTTCTTTTTCAAAGGAGGAAAGATGGCGCGCCTGGGTGGCTCAGTCGGTTAAGCATCCAACTTCAGCTCAGGTCATGATCTCACAGCTTGTGAGTTCAAGCCCCGAGTCGGGCTCTGTGCTGACAGCTCAGAGCCTGGGGCCTGCTTCGGATTCTGTGTCTACCCCTCTCTCTGACCCTCCCCCGCTCACGCTCTGTCTCTGTCTCTCAAAAATAAATAAGCAATAAAAATTTTTTTTTTCAAAGGAGGAAAGAAAAGAAGGAAGCTTTCTTTCTTAAACCAGCTTGTTGGACGGCCGTCCTGTGATGCTCACTCTCTGAGGGCTTTGGACTCAGGCAGTGGGCGTTCACATCTGGACGGGCCCGCTTTGTAGCACTCTTGGGCAAGTTGTCGAACCTCTCCAAGATTTGGTTTCTCCCCTGTAAAATGGCACGTTGTAGATAAGCTGTTCACATTTATATCGACATGGTATTGACATTAATACGATAATAATAGTTCCTGCCTCCTAGGTTTGTACAGCTTAAACGAGGCAGCGCACAGACATGCTTGAGAAAGTGCGGGGGGTTTCATGAGCCCCACCGAGGGCTCCCACCGCTATGGGCCCATTATTCCGCTGAGGTCTCATTCGGTGTAAGGCAGATTCTGACCCACTAGGTAGATGCTCATGGGGTAGATACTGCTGCATTTCCAAAAGCTCCCTGGAGAGGCGGCTGGAATGTTGATCTGGGCAGTGACTTTCAAGAGTGCGCGTGAAACCCGATCGAGCCACAGGCTTGAGATGAGCGCACTGTACTGGGCGTAGGGTGTACGTCAATGAAAAGAATCACACGCGCACAGACGGTGTGGGGTGCCCTATGTCTGGGGAATAAAACAGCATTCAGTACCACTGAGGAAATTCCCCAGCCCAAGAATGGTCTCATGAGGGACTTGTGATGGGTAAGGGACCATCCCTGGGCCTGGCCACCCACAGTGCTGTCTGTGCCCCTCCCCGACCTTCAGGTGCCAGAGGACAGAGAGCCTTTTTCAGGGAATGCGTGTGGTCCCCGGACGGGGAGACAAAGCCAGCTGCACTGTTGCTTAGCCCCCAGGAGGAGGCAGGGGAGCATTTCCACAGGTTCCAAGAAGTAAGGTCGCTGCTAAGGCACAGCAGAGCCCCTCGCGGTCCCCTCCTCACCGCCTTCCCCCGCCACCATGTCGCGCCTTGTCCCTGCCTCGCTCCTTCCGTTATTTCCTCATGGAGTCCGCAGTCCCCCAGGGCCGCGGGGCTGAGTGGTGCAGCGTGGGCTCCAGAACCGGTGTGCGAGGTCAGAATCGGCTCTTTACCGACCTGCTGTGTGACCATGGGCTGCTACTCAACTTCTCTGAGGCTTAGTGTCCTTGCTGTAAAGCCCAGCGTCCCACCCTCCCTTCCGCATTGGTCCCAGCCTCTCTGCATTCGGACTCCCGAGTCCCACCACTGTGCTCTCTGGGGACGACAGGCAGAGACCAGAAACAGTGGGCCGGTGTTGCCTCTCCTGTGGCTTCTGAGAGTTCAGAGATCCCCGGGGGTCGGGGATGTGACGCCATTCTTTGGATGCAGAAGCTGAGGCCGAGGGGCACACCCCCCAGCCTCTGGGTCCTACTTGACCCCATGTCTGATGCTGCTGTCTGGGTGGCCTGCCTGGAAATCGAGTGAGGTGGGGGGGGGACCCCAAATCTCCCCTCTGACTGGTGATGAATCTTCTGTGGAAATGAATCTTCTGCCACCCCCCCGCAACCCCCCTCTGTCCAGCTTCCTCTTCCTTGGCAGGTAGAGAGGGACAGAGATGGGTGTTGGGAGCCATAACCTCCCTCCTCCTCAGCCTCGGTCAGGCCAGGCTGGGCTTTGAGAGTGCTGGCCAGCAGTGCCCGGAGGCCCCCCCAGACCTGCAAATCTCCCAGACCCTGAGGCTCGACACACCTTGGTTGAAATCCTTCCTCTGCCCCCCAGCAGCTCTGTGACCTTGGGCTCACAGCTTCAACTCTGGCCCTTTGCGTCCTCAGCCGTAAGGTAGGAGTGTTCTCCCCTTGTAGGACAGGTGACCGTAAATGGCACCTGGGATTTTTGCTGTGGTCATTGGCATCATCCCTGAGCTGCTGATTTCTCAGACCCAAGCCTAGCAGTGTCGTGGCTCCCTCTGGGTTCCCTCTGCCCAGGCGAGGTTGTGAAGATATTCAGGCACCTGGGGACGGGCCCCATCTCCTGGAATTCCCTGTTCCCGATTGCCCGCCAAGGGCAGTTCAGTGGAATTTCCACGGAAGCCAACTGCTATTCCTGGGGGGTTGGCACTCCCAGCAGGGCCTGAGAGCCAGCTGCTACCGCTGTCTCAGTTCCCGGGGGGCTGTCGGGGAGCCTCGGTTTACCCACATGTGAAAGGGCCAGTGACCTCCCGTCTTCAAGCACTGGTTCGCTGATTTTAGGGTCTCAAGGATCAACAGACTCCGTTGGAAAGTTAACCACCAACCTTAAAAACTCACCAAGTACGGTTTTGAAGAGACCAATTAACATCTCCAGCTTTCACCCCTTCCTGAAAGGAATGTGCACACACCTGTGTGCACTCGTCATGTCCGGTGAAAGTTGGTCCCTAAATCGAAGAATTACGGTGATCAGCCAGCACCTACACAGTGTCGGGTGTGAACTCGACGAGGCCTCAGTGCAGCCCGCGGTACCAGACTCGATCCGTTTCCAGCTGGGAGGTGGGGACACCCACTGATGAGGTGGCAGATCCCAGATTCCAGCCCAGGGTGGCCCGCTCTCCATCTGCACTTTGCACCCCCAGGCCAGGGGTCCTCAAACTTCCGCATGCGTTAGCGACCCCTGGAAAAGCCCTGCCTACAGGGCTCTGGGGGTGGGCCCCAGAATGTGCATTGCTAGCAAATCCATGGGTGACACTGATGCCGTCGGCCTGGGGACCGCCATCGGAGACCCGCGGCTCTTCGTCGTACTGCCTGCCAGGAGTAGCATTAGCTTCATGACACAATTTTGCAATTGTCCTGCTTTTCGCTTTTTGCTTTGAAGCCATTGTTGGGGGTCAGACGTAGTCTGGGACCATCCCCCGGGGCCCGGATACCAGGCTAGCGGCCGTCCCCGAACCCCACTGAGACTCAGTGTTCTCATCTGACAAGTGGGCCAGGTGTGACATTCTCCACCTCTCTTGGGGTGGGGGCATTGAACCGGGGAACCCAGGGAAACTCTTGGTGAAGAATCCTTTGGAATATTACCAGCCACTTTAGGGGAGCAAACTTTGCCACGCCAAAATGTGTCTCTTTGGCGTGTAGATTATTTTAGGTTGATTATTTTTTAGAAACAGAGGGCTCTGGGAGCGCCTGGGTGGCTCGGTTGGTTGAGTGTCCAACTTCGGCTCAGGTCATGATCTCACAGTCTGCGAGTTCGAGCCCCGTGTCAGGCTCGTGCTGACAGCTCGGAGCCTGGAGCCTGCTTCGGATTCATGCTCTGTCTCTTTCCCTGTCTCAAAAATAAACAAACGTTAAAAAAGAACAAAGAAAAGAAACAGAGGGCTCAGGAAGAACCTTTGACCATCCTCCTAACTGCTTGAACTTATCTAGACAGAGGGCCTGTTGCGGGAAGGGAGCTGTCCGCACAGACAATCCCAACATAGCGTGAACGAGGGCAGGGAGATAGCCGGCAAAGTCGGTCGGCTAAAATTCTTCTCTGTGTCCCGCTGCTTCTGAGTGTCCCGGCAAACATTTGCTTACCAAACATTTACTCTTTTTCCTCTTCCTGTGCCCTCCCAGAGCCCTGCCCCTTGTCCTCAGCTCTGGATGCCATAGAAGCCTGACTGCCCATGGGCCTCCTAATCCTTGTGGGGCCTCTGCGGGTATGTAATTAAATCTGATTTTCTCCTCTTCGTCTGGCTCACGTCAATTTAATTCTCAGACCAGCAAAAAGAACCTTCAGGGGAAGAGGAAAATTTTTCCTCCCCAACACCTCCCTCAGCCAGTAGTTAGCATGTACGGAGCATTCAAATTATGCCAGACGTGATTTTATGTATTTATTCATCGGACATTTATTGAGAGCTTTCTAGGTTCCAGACAGGCACCTTTCTGAGGCTTTACGTGTATCAACTCATTTAATGTCCTTTAGGAGGCAAGGTCTGTCTCATCCTCATTTTATGGGTAAAGAAACCAAGGCACAGAGAGGGCGCGTCTCTTTCTTGTGGTCCCACAGCACATAAAGAGGTAAGGTCAGGATTCCGAGCCAGGCTGAGGGCCTCCAAAATCTGTCTCTTGTCCCCACTCTGGTCATGTTAATGACACCTCAGTTAAGAGCTGGGCTGCAGGAAGGGCTCTGCCTTATATTGCCCCTGACTCATCGAGTACAGTGGGTTGAATCGTGTCCCTCAAAGAGACGCAGAATCTATGAATGGGGTCTTATTTGGGGGAAAAAAAGGTCTTTGCAGGTATAATTAAGGATCTTTCAATGAGAACGTCTGGATTTAGGTTGGGTCCCCAACCCAGTGGCGCGTGTCCTTTTCAGAGAAGGTCAGGAGATTTGGACACACAGACCCAGAGGGGTGGAGGCCGGGTGAAGGTGCAGGTAGAGATCGGAATCACGCAGCCCCAGAGCCAGAAGTTGGAAGGAAGGCATGTACCCCAGAGCCTCCAGAGGGAGCGCAGTCCTGCTGCCACCTTGATTTTGAACTTCTGGCCTGCAGAAAGGTGAGAGAATCAGTATCTATTGTTTTAAGCCGCCTAGTTCATGGTAATTTGTTATGGTGGCCCCAGAGACCCTATATACTGGGTGACCCCGGACAAGTCCTCTCCTTTTCAGCCCCCTCCACGCGGCTGCCGGGGCCCCTGCTCACTGGCCCCGGATGCCAGCCGGCCAGGGACCCTTCCAGGACCTGTGGGGCATGGAGGGCCAGGGAGACTCCCCCGGGGACAGCACTGGGTGGGCCCGGCAGGTCTGTGTCTGTCTGTACAGACATGCTGGGGGGCTGGGGTCAGGAGATGCGTAGACCTTGGCGCCCTGGACGAGACGCCATTACCTTTGGGGCCTCAGTTTTCCTCTTCTGTAAGGTGAGAGCCCTCTTGCCTCCTGGATGAGCTGTGAGCATTCACGGGGTTCCACCTATAGACACGGAAGGTCCTCCATCTGTCGTGAGTATTGTTTTGAGTCCTTTGACAGGCTTTTCCTGAGCACGTACTTTGTGCTTCGGCTGGCCACGAGCCCCCTTCTCAAGGAAGCGGTTGTTGTTATTGTTGTTTTTATTGTGATCGTCTCTGCTTTAGTAATGACAGAGACCGAGGTCCGGGAGGGCTAACCCCTTGATGGAAGGCACCAAGCTAGCAGCGAAGGAGCCCCCGCCCCAGCCCAGGGCTCCCCGCCCGTCTTCCGGGCAGCTGCGGTTGCTGGGGTGGGGGGCTTGCCGGGGGGTGGGGTGGTCAGAGTTCGCCACTCGGGATGGGGGTGGTCTGTAGGGAGCGGCGCGCGTGTGCTGGGGCATCTGCGTGTGCCTGCACGCGTGTGTGCACGTGTGCGTGCCCGCGCACGCGTGTTCCTCCGTGTGCACGTGCGTGTGTGTGCCGGTGTGAGTTTTGCTTTCACATTTGGTGCTGCTCAGAGGCCCTCATTCCTGTAAACCCCATGGTCTGGTTTCCAGCAGACCCTGTCTGGCCAAGGCAGCAGGCACTGTGACCTGGGCTGGGTCCGACCTGTGGCTTCCCCTTCTCGCTCCTCTGGCTGCAGGGTGTAGAAGGGATGTAAATGAGGGCAGGACATCTGGCCCCGGTGGCAGCTGTGGCGTGAAACCGAGTGCAGGGGCCGCAGGGAAGGCGTGCCCTACCCAGGGCTTCTTGGGGACCCGTCTCGGGGTCCCCGCTGGCCAGAGAAAGACTCGCGAAGGAGCCCGCCCCCACGCATAGCGTATCCAGCTGTGTGGGCCCAGGCCTCAGTTTCCCCTCCTGGAAAAGCAGGAGAGGACATCCTCTGTGCAGGGGTGTGGGGTGCATTCACGCAGCCATTCGTGCATCCGTCGGGTGACCCTTTGAAGACTCACATGAAATGGTCCTCCTGGCGGGTGCCGGCCTCTTCGTACCCCCCGTACGTGCTTCCCCAAATTAACGTGGGGGTCCGAGCGCAGAAATACCCACGAGTGGTTGCTTCCCTGCGTCAGGGAAAACGCCATCCGGCCCTTGGCGACGCTTCTCACGGTCCAGGAGCCGAAGGAGTGAGTGCTCCTTCTTTAAACCTGCACCTGCCCCACTGTGGTAGCGACCTGTGTTTTCAACCCCACGGTGCAGATGTGGAGATGCAGTCCTGTCAAGGAACTTGCTCAGGAGCACGTGCTAGGAGGTGGTCAAGGTGGAATTCAAATCCAGTAGGCTGTGCCTTTAGAGCCGCTGCCATCCCCAGCCCATCAGAGGTGTCCTAACACGGGGTGGGGGGGGGTGCAGAGGATGGGGGGGCTCCCTCTCAGCCCAAGGGAGAAAGGGCCCTCTGGCAGGAGGGCCCGAGCGGCGGAGACATGGAGGTGGGACAGAGATGCTACGTCAGGGGACAGCGTGGGAAGGGCTCTGTGCGTGGGGAGTAGCCTGAGGTGAGGATAGACAGAAGGAGGCCAGGAGAGGTGGGAAGGCAGGGCACTCTGGGCTTCCCTTTGGGGGTTCTGGGGGTTACAGGGAGAAGGGGGGACAGTCAGTTCCTGCCGGGGGACCTTGCTCCAACCGTCTGTGTCTCAGTCAGGGGCACCTGCCTGAGCCCAGATGCTCAAGCCTCCCAAGCAGGGTGTTATCCTTGACTCCTTTCTTTGTCACCGCTTATCAGGCCATGGTTGGGGGGCTTGGGGGGGTGCTGAGACCAGCCACTTCTCTTCACCTCTCCGATGCCTCCTTGTTCTAAGCGTCAGACACCTCCAGTCACTGCAGTGACAGCCTCCTGGCTGTCCCCGCCTCCCTGCCCCCAAGGTCCGTTTTCCACACTGCAGCCAGGAGCAGCTACAAAAATGAAAATCAGAGCACGCCTGTCTCCACGCCGCCCCCCAACCCTAGACAAGCCCTGTTGCATTTAGAACAAAACGTGAGTCTCTCCCTGATCAGGCCCCCCCCCGCCGTGCACCCCTCTTGACAGTCCCCCCACCCCTGCCCGTTACCCCCTCACTCACTGCACCCAACCCTGGGCTGTCTGGCCCTCAGACAGTCATTCCCACCTCAGGGCCTTTGCATCTGCTGCCCCGTCTGCCTGCAGTGCCCTTCCCTGGATCACTCATCATTCGGGTCTCAAACTAAGCATTGGCGGTGGGCAGAGCCTTTCCGGGTAAAGGTCTTCCCTCCCTGCTCCTGGTTAAGCTCCTTCACGTGCACGCCCATCACCAGAAGCCGGTCTCTCCTTCCTCCTCCTCACCTCTCACCTAACTGCAAACTTCATAAAATCACAGTCCTTGTCTGTTTCGTTCGCTACCACATTCCGGCATCTGGCACGTAGCAGGCATTGGGTGAAGGCTTGTCGAAAGAAGAAATGACTAAAGGGATCAGACTCGGTCTTCCTCTGTGAAATGGGGCCACATCACGTCTCTTTGGCCGGTCGGCAGTACGGCTCAGAGGTTGCGCCCGCACACAACCGGGGTCCTTCTCCCCTTGTCCAAGGGCTCCCCGGGCCGTCCCTCCTGGAGCCTGGCTCCCTCCCGCTCCCCAAGCCCACTCCCCTGCAGCAGGTGCCTGGGTGGAAGTGTCTCCCCGCCAGTTCCCCGGCTGGTGCTACCCGGCCCCCTCTAGCTAGCCCGCTGCCCACAGGTCCCCGAGGATGGCTGGGAGGTGGGGGGTGTTGGCACCTGGCTCCCAGCCCAGGCTCACACAGACCCGTCTCTGGCCCGCCTGCAGCACCTAAATGCAGCCGTTTTTAAGAACCTGTCAGGGTTGACTCATACTTCCTTTGTTTCCAGCTGGGCTCGCTCAGGAGTGTCGCTGTTTTGCAAGGCTGAAGTCTGAGTCCCTCAGAGGTGAGCACCCGGCCGTATGCCTCGGTGAACCTATAATGAGGGTCACGGCCCCCTACAAAACCACAGTCCCGGCACTGTTGGGAAACTACCCCTTTCTGACGGTTGAGGCATTCGGGTTTGGAGACACTGCTTTGAGGCTTTGGTGGGCTGCAGGGGGGAGGGAGGGGAGGTGATCCTGTCCATCCCTCTGCCCTCAGCCTAAACCCAAGCACTTGCTGCCCTTGGGGGGCCACTTGGACATCCCTAGTGCCCCACTTTTCCTTCCCGCCCGATGAGATAAGGCGTGACTATTCACCCCTTGGCTCAGAAGGTTTTTTCTTTCTGTACAGCGTGCGTGTGGAGCCCGCTCTTGACGGTCTAAAACAGTTCCGTTTTCACAGAACTGTGATCATTTTGGGAAAGGGGGTCTGTTACGAGTATATCTTGGCCTGGGTGTTTCTTTAAACATCTGGGCGAATGTTCACATAAATCAGGTCACACTACTCAGGGGAGAAGGAACCCTGGACTGGCTTCTGTCCCCATTTTTGGTTTGGAAAATGTTTTTCCAAGCCCCACCTACACTGATCCGAGGTCATCCGTGGCAAAAGAGAAACGGCCAGCCCGGGCTTCCAGATGATAAAAAGTCACTTTTTTGGGGGGTCATATTTAACCCATCTTATCCCATACGTCCAGGGGAAAGGATTCAGGCTTCGAAAGCTACTGATTCAGGGGCAGCCTCAGACTGGCTGTTTGGCTTTGGGTGAGTCCCCAGACTTCCTCTGAAACCTGGTTCTTGAGGGTAGAGGTGGGGCATGGTTATGCCTGGACAGGTTTTTGTTTTCTGGTTTGAGCTTTTTTTCTTTTGTTTCCCCCCTGTTTAAAAATAAAGGTGAAATTTATATCACCTAAAATCAGCCATTTCAAAACATACGATTCAGGGGCACCTGGGTTGGCTGAGTTGGTTGAGCAGCCAACTCCTGATTTCGGCTCAGGTCACGATCCCAGGGTCGTGGGATCGAGCCCCGCGTTGGGCTCCGAGCTGAGCACGGAGCCTGCTTGAGAGTCTCTCTCTCTCTCCCCCTCTCTCTCTGTCCCTCTCCCCCACTCACACTCTTTCTCTCTCAAATGAAAAACCAAAACACAGAGTGGCATTCGGCACATTCCCAAGTGTACAACCAGTGTCTCAACCTATTTCCAGAACATTCTCACCAGCCCAGAAGGAGCCACGTACCTGTTTAGCAGTCACTCCCCACTCCTTCCTCCCCCTCCCCTCCCCCAACCCCAGACTCTATAAGCATTAACTTCTATGTGGTTGAACTTGCTTCGTCCCTGGGCTGAGTCTGCCAAAGAGGGAAAGAGGCAGTGGTGTTTCCTGGCTGGGCCGGAACCATCACCACAGGCAGGCCTGGAGCCACCTTAGCCTGGGGCTGGGCTTCTGCTCTGGGTGTGTGTGTGTGTGAGCATACAGTTCTATGAGTTGTAACACAGGTAGATATTTGTGTAATGACCACCACCACACCCAGGACACAAAATAATTCCATCACCCCAAAAGGTGCCCTCCTGCAGCCCCTTTTCCATTCAGTCCTCTCTGCCTCCCCCAGCCCCTGGCAACCACTGATCTGTTTTCTGTCCCCCTAGTTTTAGCCATTCCAGAATATTCCAGAATGTCATATAAGTGGAATCCCACAGGATGAGAACTTTTGGATCTGCTTTCTTTTTTTTTTTTTTAATGTTTATTTTCGAAACAGAGACAGTGTGAGTGGGGGAGGGGAAGAGAGAGGGGGAGACGCAGAATCCGAAGCAGGCTCCAAGCTGTCAGCACAGAGCCCGACGCAGGGCTCGAACCCCCGAACCGTGAGGCCATGACCTGAGCTGAAGTTGGACGCTTAACCGACTGAGCCCCCCCAGGCGCCCCTGCGTCTGCTTTCTTTTGTACCCAATAGAATGTTTTTGAGATTTATCCAACTTTCCATATCTACCCACTGTCTATTCCTTTTTCTCGCGGAGTGGTATTTCAGAGTGTGGATGTACCAGTTTGTTTCTCCGTTCACCTGCTGAATGACATCTGACCTGTCTCTGTCTGGGGCAAACACAAACTAGCTGCTGCAAACGTCCGTGCTTTCGGCGTGGACCTAAGTTTTCATTTCCGTAGGGTAGGAGCCCAGGGGTGGGAATGCTGGGTTAGGTAGGGCGAGCATACGTGATCGTGCTCCTGGGTGAGTTAAACCTCTTTGGGTCTCGGTCTTCTGCATGGGTAAAATGGACACACCCACAGTACCTACCTCATGGATTATTGTGGGGATGAAAGGAGACGATGTACTTTTAAGGCGGAGTCCGGGCTCCATAATTGTTGCCTCTCGCTCTTTATTTTTTGGGGGGAGGCGGTTCATCTGTGTCTTTGGCTGTGTTTTTGCCCACAGCGAGGGGCTCACCCGCCAGGATTGGCATGACAGGTGAGGATTTCCTTGGGGATCAGAGGATTTCCTTGCAGGGGCCAGAGGTTGAAGTCCTGGGGAATTCGTTATCGAGTCTGGCTGAAGACAGAGGTCCTATATATGCAGGGAAGCCGTGAGTTAGGATGACCCAGCCCCTAAATTCCACAGAAAGGGAAGCTGAAGCTCAGAGGTCAGTCTTGCCCAAGGCCACCCAGCCGGGCAGTGGTAGAGAAAGACCTCGACTCAGGGCTCCTGATTCCCCAGTGCCTTCTTTGACCTCTCTGATCTCTCAGACGGGCACAATGATTTTGTCCACGCTGTAGGGCCATCAAGAGGCTTAAATGAGACAAAGTGTGCAAAGGCTTGTAATAGCGCCAGGCACACGGTAAGTGCTTGATAAAAGCTAACTTTGTTTTCTTTTTTCTAAATTTAAGATTGTATTGAGAGTCGCGTGCTCCACTAACGGAGCCAGTCAGGCGCCCCGAGAGCTAACTTTCTTAAGGGAGGAATTAATGACAGGAAGCTGGCAGGATTACAGACAGACTTCGGGGCATTCACGGATCTGCCAGAGACAGCATAGATCTCCTTCTCAGTGGTTTGGGATTTCTTGAAAAGTCAAGGAAAATGTGGGTCCCTTGCACCCAGGACCTTAGCTGCAGCCAGCAGCTAAGGGGGCCCCACCCTCCACTGCTCAGAGCTGCTCTAACGTGGTCGCCACTAGCCGCATGAGGCGACTGAGTCCTTGAACTGTGGCTAGTGTGCCGGGATGGGCTGTCAGTGTCAACTACACATTGAATTTCGAATTTCCCAACTTCACAGACTGTGGTACCTGCAAAGGTCCTGCCGTGGGAGGGCGCCTGGTGTGTCCGAGGGAGGCAAGCGGGGTTGCAGTGGAGGAAGTGAGGGGGAGAGGACATCTAGTGGTGTCTCTTTCTAGGTCTGTCCTCCTAGTGTATTCGCCCCTTTGGGGCAGGGGTCGGGTCCTCCTTGGAGTCCCTCTGTGGGAATGGCCCTCAGTTACACCCCCGCCTCCGGCGACTGGTCAGTACGGAGCACAAAGGCCCAGTCCCCTGCCCTCCCCGCCCCCCCAACCGTAGGACCCTTCTGCAGGGCTGGCCCAGCACCAGAACTTCTGGAGTTTACTCACCTTACTGCGTGTCTGTCCACCTGTCCTCCCCTCTACCTGCCCCGCAGACCACCTTCCCCTTTGTTACGTTTCACAGTAAGCTGGAGACATCTAGACACTGCCCCCCTCACCTGCTTCCTTTGGCGTGCGTCTCATTAACTACAAGATTTGGGTTTTTAAAAGCTTTTTGTAGTTTTTAATGGTTTTATTTTTGAGAGAGAGAAAGAGAGAGAGAGAGAGAGAGAGAGAGAGCGCGTGGAGGATGGGCAGAGAGAGAGGACACAGAATCCGAAGCAGGCTCCCAGCTCTGAGCTGTCCGCACAGAGCCAGACACGGGGCGCAAACTCACAAACTGTGAGATCATGACCTGAGCTGAAGTTGCATGCTTAACCGATTGAGCCACCCAGGTGCCCCCAAGATTTGTTTGATAGAACTGTTTTTTCATTTTTGGTTTGTTTGGTTTTTTTTTTAATCCCCCAGGGAATTGCTCCCCGGATGACCCAGGATAGTGGGTAAAAGTCTCCCTCATCTGGGGACCTGATTATTAAGACACCTGGGAGGGCTGCACCTCTTACTAGCTGTGTGGTCTTTGGGGTGGGGGTGGGGGAGGTCACATCACCTCTCCAAGCCTCAGTTTCTTCATCTGTAAAACGGACTTAAGAAACGCACTTACTTCTTAGCGCTGTCGTGAGGCGACTCCCTCGCTGAGACTCTGCCCCAGAAGTACCTGGCATGGTGCTTAGCACATAGGAAACGCTCAGCTAACAACAACTATGGCTGTTTTGAAGATGTTACTGCGTGGACAACCTTCCAGAATAAACTTCTTTTCTGGGGGCGGGAGGGTTCGGTCTTTGTTCCTGGCAACCAGAAGCATTTTAGCCCGATCTGCCTGAGAACTGGTGAATGGGTAGGCTGAATGCGAGGTCAAGGCCTAGAATTCCCCTTGTCTTACCTTTGTCCTTAGGTGGCAGGAAATTCCCTTCCAAGGGTCTTTGATCTTGCTTTGTTTGCTAAAGGCACAGGGGATTGCTCAAGGCCCAGGATGAGGGGGTGACGGGTAGGGAGGGAGATAATCTCCCATGGAGGGCAGGCTCACCCAGTGTGTGTTACCAGACCCGTCGGCCTGCTCACGATGGTGCTTTCAGACGTGGCTTTTGCAACCCCGGAAGCTGGCAAAATGCAGCAGCGCCTTAGATCTTTTTCAGGAGGTTCCAAGGGGCTGCCTGCCCATCAGTTACCACGCCAGCCACCTGGGTACTAAGGAGAAACGCTTGCATTGCAGAGGCCAAGTCTGCAGACTGGCTGCCCCCGGACCAGAGTCCACCACAGACAGCTTTTATTTGTTAAGCACTGAATACATTGTCGACTTTTTTTTTTTTTTTTAATGTGGCGATCATACGTTACGATGTCTTGAGAAATCACATCTGGCAACAGTGGGCCCACATTCCTGCGTGGCAGCCACGGGCTGAGTTTGATCAGCCCGTTTATTGGGCCACACGGAGGCCAGGTTTTCACTGCTCTAGCAGGTTCCCTGCCTGGCCGCTGCTGGCATCTGTGCTTGGGTCCCTGGCAGAGCTGCTGAGATAGACACAGATTCAAGTACTTCCGAGTCAAGACAGAGTGCGGTGAATCGTGTAGATTCGAGGAAGTCGCTCTTCTGGGGGGTGGGCAGGGGCGGGCATCGGCAATGTCCGAAGCCATTTCCAGTTGTCACAACTATAGGAGGGCATAGTGGGATCTAGTGGGTGGAGGCCAGGGATGCTGCCCCACGTCCTACGGTACACATAGGACAGCCTCCACAATACACACTTACCCAGCCCCAAATGTCAAAAGACACCCCAGATTACGATCGCAAACGGATCTTGAAGGGAGAAACTGACTTGAAAAATTAGCTCAACAACGTCTCCCGGAATAAAAGTGGTTTGGTGGGGGCAGGCACTTGGTGACTGGGCCAGGTTTCAACTGGGAGAGTTTGGGGGAACGCACGTCAGGCCAAGGACAGCACAAGCAAAGGTGACGAGGCATCTTTGATGCGGGGTGGGGTGGGGGGGGTGGGCACCAGGAAGGACAGTGAGATGACACGAGTGGTTCAAGAGCATGAAGTTTGGGATTGGATGGACTTGGATTTGAATCCTGGCTCTCCCCCTCACAGGCCTGTCATTGGCCTGAACCTCCTTTTTGTCTCCTGAGAAACGAGCGTAAGGAATGAGGTTATGTGGGTACAGCCTCGTTTATGCCCACTCCTGCCTTTGCACTCTGTATCCCAGCCATTCTGAAATGCTGGCAGTGTTTCCATTGCTTCCTGCTGTCTCCTCTCTGGGCCCTGCACGTGTAGTGCCTGCTGCCTAGGGGCCTTTCCCTTTACCCCAGCTCCCTTTACCATCACTTCTCTGGCGTTCAGGTGCCCAGGGGAAGGCACTGGGGACCCACCAGACGGGAAGGGTTGGATTCTCTATTGGCTAATGTGCCTGCTCCCTCCTCAGCCCAGCAGCCTGGTTATATTACAGCTCAGAGTGGAGGTGTAGAGGCCAGGATCCCACAGAGGCTACAAGCAGAGAGGCCAAGGGCAAGTCACATAGCTTTCATGAGTCTGTTTCCTTATCTGTGTAGAACACAGTCTTTACAGGGTGTGGGAGTCCATGGAACTCTCCCTGCAAAGCTCTTAGGACAGGGCCTGGCTCAGTACATCTTAACTGCTTTAGAAAGATCGAGCTCTTGCTGAATATACAGTACCCTCTGTACTGCAGGAGCCCTGGGAGTACAAAGTCTCCTAAGGACTAGTCTTGACTTTAAGGATTTGCCTGGTTAAGGATTTGTGGATTTTGCTCACTGGGGACCTACCCTTTTTTAGGGAGGAATTCCATTTCTAAGAATTTATCTGAAACGCGTACAAAGATTCAGCTCTAAGTAGGTTCACAGTAGTGAGTTTACACAATGACAAGTTGGAAGTGGTCTTAAAGTCCAACTGTAGAATACTGGTTAAACAGGTGATCTGACAAATGAAACATCATGAAGTCATTCGCGAGGCCGCAATGGGTATTTGTTGATATGGGGAAATGTCATTATTAAGTGAAAAAAATACAGAAAACATTATTTGTAGGTCAAACATATGGATGCTAATACACCCAAAAGTTAACAGTGGATATCTCGAAGTGATTTTTACATTTTTTTTTATTATTCCAGATTTTCTTCTGCAAGTTTTCTACAATGAATGTTCATTTATTTTGTGAACAACGTATTTTAAGTTTTAAATTATTGTTATTAAAATATCATGAAAATAGTAATAAAAGTGTCACTTTTACCAGCTGTCCCTGTCCCTCTTCCCAGCCTTCTCTCGTGACTCGATTCTTTATCACTCCCAATAAACATGGCCTCATCATGCTACTATTCCTTCCAGGATTAACTAGTATTGCTTAACTTCGGAGTAATCCTACCACGCAAGGTGATGTAAAGATGAAAACATTCTCGGGTGACAGGCATAGACATCAAGTTTTGAGATGCGTCGAAACAAGAAGCTGTTTACCTCCCTCCAAGTATTTATTCTCTTGTGAGTCGCTTCATCCCTCCACCCACCTGCTTGGGGACGTTTATTTACTTGACGTACGCATGCGCACTCCTGGAGACCGGTGGAGGCCGCCCGGCTGGGAAGCCCCGCCTCCCGACGCCGAGGATTGCTCCGTTCCGCCAGAACACCCCCTGATTGGTGGCCACGGCCCCCGCCCCGCTGCCTATCAAAGTTGGCGGGAAAGCGGAGGTGGGGAAGCATGGCGGCGGCGGCTGTGAGGGCAGCGGACTCCTTCGCCCGCGGCGGCCCAGCGGCTGTGCGGCTGCCGCGGTCGCCGCCGCTCAAGGTGCTGGCCGAGCAGCTGCGGCGCGACGCGGAGGGCGGCCCGGGCGCGTGGCGGCTGTCGCGGGCGGCGGCGGGCCGCGAGCCGCTGGAGCTGGTGACCGTGTGGATGCAGGGCTCGGTGCTGGCGGCGGGCGGCGGCGAGGCGCGGCTGCGGGACCCGAGCGGGGCCTTCGTGGTGCGCGGCCTAGAGCGGGTCCCGCGCGGGCGGCCCTGCCTGGCCCCAGGTAACGGCAAGACTGGAACGCGGGGCGGGTCCCGGAGGTGGGCCGCTGGGGGCGGGGCCTGGCCGGTCCCCCGCCCCGCCCCCCTCCCCCCACCCCCGCAGTCAAGCGGACCTGCTGGTAACCTTCGCCCGCACCCCGCGTAGACGCTCGGATCCAGGGAGTCCCCTAGTCGGAATCTGCGGTGGAGGGACCCCCGGCGTCAGTGTTTGTAACAAGGCCCTTGCCCACAGGGGATTTTTCTCCCCCATCAGGTTTTGGAAAACCCTGTACCGGACAGCCTCTGTTCATCCCTAAAGTCTAGACTCTTGGAGAGGTTTCTGCTGCGCCTCCTTCGCGGAACTGCCTTAGGCTGTCGTTCTTTAATGTTTGCCTCTTAAATCAGCTCAAACGCACCCCGAAGGCTTGTTCGGACTCGTATCTGGCCTCCACCCTCTGAGCTTTTATAGGTCTGGGTGAGGCTGAGAATTTGCATTTCTTTTTTTTTTTTTTTAATTTGTTTATTTTTGAGAGAGCGCGCTAGCGGGGGGGGGGGGTTGGGGGGGTTGGGGGGGGTAGGGGCGGGCAGAGAGAGAAGGAGACACAGAATCCGAAGCGGACTCCAGGCCCTGGGCTGTCAGCACAGAGCCTGAGGCGGGGCTCGAACTCAGGAACAGATCAGGACCTGAGCCTGAGTCGATGCTTAACCTTAACCGACAGAACCCCCCGCCCCCGCGACTGAGAATTTGCACTAACTAGCTCCCAGGTGTTGCCGATATGGATGGCCTTGGGGCCACACTCCTGAGAACCAGTAGGCCTGACTACTGGAGGGCCGGGATGGGTCTTTTGGACCACTGTATCTTTATACTTAGGTTGAATTCTTGGCTCTGCTCTTTTCCAGCCGAGCTGCCTGGAGTGCTTAACCTTTCTGGATCTGTCCTGCCTTTGTCAAAAAGGGGCCTGTTGTGTGGATCCAGTTAAAAAAAAAAAAAAGAAGGCCTTACCGTCGTGCCTGGCTCCTCGTGAGGTTTCAAAAAAATGCGATTATTGTTACTATGAAGTGCTCCTTTTCCCTTCTCCCCTCACCTGACCTTGCCCCATCCTTCAGACTCGTTCTGCCCTCCTCGCTGTAGCATTACTCTAGCACAGGGTCAGCAAACTACAGGCTGCTGCCTCTTCAGAGGGCTGTGAGCTGAAAATGTTTGGGCTTTTTTTTTTTTTTTTTTTTTTTTTAGCATTTTCAAACGGGCAAACAATCAGAAGGTTTCACGACATGTGACAAGTATAAGAAATGGAAGTGTGTGGAGGCTGGAGCTTTGTTTGAGAAAAACAGTCTTGGCACCAGCAGGGTGGGGGTGGTTGTGAAGAGGAAGTGGCTGGAGAGAGTCTGGAGTAGAAGCCATCGAAGGGGTCCAGGGCGGAGGATGAAGGCCTAATGGAAAGGAGGGGGCGGGCATGGTGGCGAAGGAGTAAGGAGACCGTGGAGAGACGCCGCTGGAAGGGGAGAGGAGGGGGGTGTGGGTAGAATGAACACTACGAACCCGGATTGTCTCAACTCAGGGGGAGGGCTCACACCAGTGAGCTCGTCCACTTAGTTGTGTGTCCCTTCGTGTAGATTTCCTCTTAACCTCCCCTGGTTGGGCATGGGCATGGTCATGGTCATCTTGCCTCGGGTCTTCAGTCATTCTTTTTCTGAGGGTTCTGTGACTCCCGGCGCGTTAGAATTATTCAGAGGGTATCGGCAAAGTGTAGTTTTAGAACTGGCCCCTGTCACCGAGGATTCCCACGTGGCTCGCTCCGGTGGCATCTGGAGGTGGGTTCAGAGAAACCTAAACCCATCGTGCAAGGGGTAGAACCCCAGAGAGGCAGGCGTCTGCTTGCCAGGCTTCCTTCAGCCAGAGCCCTGGGGCCTGCCTGCAAACTCAGAAGCCCTGCGATCAAAGCAGCCTCGCAGGGGCACGCATTGGGGGCTGGCAGAGAGCCTGCCCTTCCTGCTGTGTTTGGGGTTTTTTACACAATTGAGTTGTGTGTGGTTCGGACTGGCCAAGTTTTGCTTTCAAGGAGAGCCACTTCCCCCAAGGGAACGGGAAGAGTTGTGGTTCATATGTCATTAGATCGTCCCGATGGCGACCCACTCTCTTGTTCATTTGCTCTCTTGTTGATTTGCTGGGATGTGCCCGGCCGGTGGCAGGGATTGGTCCCGGGCAGTTGGAACAACAGGGTGGCACGGAAGGGTACTGCGGCCGGCTGAGCTCTTTTGGCATCAACGGACCGTTGGATTTACTTTGTGGCTGTCGGGGGCGTGTCTTTGCAGAAAGAGGACTGGACTGGCCCTGTGCACGGAGACCAGCCACATACCCTGTAGCGTTTGGGCAAGAAACAGACATAAGAGAAAAGCTGGGTGGGGGAGGGGGGGTTGCCCCTGCCTCAGAACATCCTGGGATGGGAGTCTCTTCCATCCTTTGGGCGTAATTGTTTTTGCGCGTGATGGTAGCTCGCTTGAATTTTGTTACAACATTTTTAACCCAGGAGCCAAAGAAGATACAGGTGTCATCATCCACGTCAAATGTTGAACTTACTGTCTATGTATGTATATATGTATGTAAATAGATATACATCTATTGTCTATGTGTATACTAGATCGATCGATCACTGACTGCCTTGGCATTTTGATTTCTACTCTCCCCCCCACTTTTTTGTCTCTAATTTGCCTCTCTGATAAAATTAAGCTCCCTGAAGGACGGGGTCTCCGTTTTGTGTTTGTTTTTGTATCGGTGTGAACATCACCATGGGCTTTTCTTCTTCCAGGAAAGTATGTGATGGTGATGGGAGTGGTCCAGGCGTGCAGCCCTGAGCCCTGCCTTCAGGCCGTGAAGATGACCGATCTTTCCGACAACCCCATCCACGAAAGCATGTGGGAACTGGAAGTGGAGGATTTACACAGGAATATTCCTTAGATGACATTGGAACCACTGCTAAAAACAGCAGAAATCCTGAAACAATTTAGGTTCCGACATCATGTGGATTTCATGGGTACCGTCCTATGTCTATTTCTTAAAAGTTTCTCAAAGAGCTTAGCTTCGGTTGACCAAGGACTCCGGAGGTAGGATTTCTAAACGCTGGGACACTCCACTTAACTCGGCCCTCGTGCTCCTTGCTTTGACGACTGTTTGCAGATGAAAAGCAGATGTGTGCTCTGTTTTTGTTTTTTTGCTTTTGTTCCCTTTTGGTTTGCGTGTGCTAATTCCCTTTAAAGCCCGCAGAAATCTCATGTTACATTTTCCACATTTTACGAGTGCTGATAACTTTTTCTGTTGCTGCTGTGACCCTGTTTTTACGATGCAGAATCTGAATGTCACTCCTTGCCGGTGGTGATTTAACTGTGGTTGTGGGCAGGGAAACAGACTTCCGGAAATGGGAATGACCTCGTGGCCCGCCTCTTCTCCCATCGACAACTTCCATATCCAGTTTGCAAGTCAGACAGCGTTTTCCTGCTGTGGACACCAGCCTCTCAGAGACAGTAGACGGTTCTCGTCTCTGAACCATTTAAGGTACATTCCTTGGAGATATGGATGGTAACACCTGTCATTCTTCCTCACTTGGAGATGTTGAAACACTCGGAAAGTTTCTTGTTGAAACTAAAATCAAGATTGAGAATGACTTTTAGGCATTAACTAAACTTCTGCATCATAACTTTTAGTGAGACACCGTAAGGGAGCGACCTTCTGGTGTGGAAGCTTCCCCCGCCCCCCCTCCATTGTCAGTTTTATTGAGATATAATTGACATACAGCACTGTAGAAGTGTAAGGTACACAGCATGATGATTTTAGAGTTCTTACGTTTTCTGGATGGAATGACTTTCTCATGATCAAATTCAGTGTGGGTTTCTGCTCTCTGCTACTTACCATGCCTTATTTTTCCTGAGATTGTAAATATCAAGGGAGTCAGATGATATTCCTACGTTGTTGTAGAGTTTTGTCGGACTATGGATCATCTACCACTAATAAATTATATGCTGTATCTTTTAAAAAATGGACTCTTTCGGGGGTTCCTAGCTGGCTCCGTCAGTAGCACATGCGACTCTTTGATGACCCACAGTGATATTACTAACTAAAGTCCGTAGTTGACAGTAGGGGTCTCTCTTTGTGGTAGGCAGTTCTGCAAGTTTTACAAAAGCATAATATCATTTGTCTACCATGATAGTATCATACGGAATAGTTTCACCACCCGGAAAAACCTCTGTCCCACCTTCTGACCCTTCCCCCTCCCTCAACCCCTGGCAACCACGGATCTTTCTACCGTCTCCATAGTTTGCCTTCTCCATAATGTCCCAGTTAGTTGGAATCCTACAGTATGTCGTACTTTCAGACCGGCTTCTTTCGCTTAGCAAAACGCATCTAAGGTTCCTCCGTGGGTTTTTGTAACTTGCTTGCTCATTTCTTTTGATCGTCGAATAACACTCCCTCGTATAGATGTATCCTGGTTTGTTTACTTGGTTATTGAAGGACATTTGTCTGGTTCCAGTTTTTGCTGGTTATTAATGGAGCTGCTATAAACATTCACGTGCAGGTTTTGTGTGGACACAAGGTTTCAGTTCGCTGGGGTAAATGCCTGGGGTCATACGTGAGCCCGTGTTAGCCTTGTGAGAAACCGCCAGACTGTGTCAGTCCTATGTGGCTGCTATAACAAAATGCCATAGATGCGCGGGGTCGGGGGGGGGGGTCAGTGGCAGGGGCTTAAAAACAACGGAAATCTATTGTTGACAGTTCTGGAAGCTGGGAAGTCCAAGATTAAGGTGCCAGCAGAATCAGGGTACTGTTTCCTGTTCCTAGATGGCTGTCCTCATGTGGCACAAGGGGTGAGGGAGCTCTCTGGGGCCTCTTTTATCAGGGCATAATACCTTCATGAGGGCTCGCTCTTGGACCTACTCACCTCCTAAAGACCCCACCTCCAGATACCATCACACTGGGGGTTAGGTTCTAGCACACGAATTTGACGGAGGGGACGCATATTCAGTCTACCGCCCTGTCTTCCAGAGTGACTGCCCCACTTTGCCTTTCCATCGGCCACGTCCACGTCCACGAGCCCCCGTTATCCCATATCCGCACCAGCATTCGGTGTTGTCCGCGTTTGGGATTTCCTGTGGTTTTCAACTTGGGGTTTTTTCCCTGATATTTTATGGATTTTTTTTTTTTTTTTTTAACTTCTAAAGGTAGGGCAAATTGGAAAGTACATGTTTTTATCACTGATCTGGGCTCGTGGACTGCTTGAAGCTTGTGTCAGGCCAGGTTCTGTTCAAAGTTTGGGGATTTTTCAGGCAATGTTGCCGAGCTCTGTCACGAACTTCGCGGCGGAGAGACCTGAACGTGAGTCGTTCGTGTGTCATTAAACTTGCTGTGTGACAGTGAGCACGTTATCTGACGTCTCTGCGCTTTAGTCTCCTCATCTATAAAATGCAGATCTTACCCAGCTCCTGGCACGGACAAGAGGAATGAAAGAAGAAGCACAAATAAATCACTTGTTCGTGCACCTGGCACATGGCAGGCACCAAAATGATCGTTTCTGGGAGGAATTTGTGAGTTCTTAACTTACATCCAACAACTGCCTTTAGAGAAATGTTTTTTTAAGAATAATTTTAGGTTTATAGAAAAATTGTAGAGACGGTACCAAGAGTTTCCATATACCCAGCCAGTCGCCTTTATTATTAACATCTTATGTTAGCGTGGTATGTTTGTTACAATTAATGCACCAACAGGGCGGAGAGAGAGGGAGACACAGAATCCGCAGCAGGCTCCAGGCTCCGAGCTGTCGGCACAGAGCGCAAGGCCGGGCTCGAACTCACAAACCGTGAGATCATGACCTGAGCTGAAGTCGGACGCCCAACTGGCTGAGCCACCCGGGTGCCCCGAGCTGCCATTATTAACTAAAGTCTGTACTTTTTTCAGACTTCCTTTGTTCCCCCCCCCCCCCCGCCCCCGCCCCAATGTCCTTTTTCTGTTCCAGGATCCCATCCAGGATTCCCCCTTGTATTTAGCTGTCGCGTCTCCTTAGGGCTCCTCTTGGCTGGCACTGTTGGCCAGCTTTGATTAGATGGACACTTAATCCTGACCTGGTCCATGGGATCTCTGCTCTAGGATTCTCAGCCTAAAACCGAATTTCACAGTTGTCCTGGGTTCCCCTGAGAGCCCTTGCACCAGGCTACGCGACATAGAAGTCTGCACTCCCGAGCTTTCCCCTTCTCTGAAGTCTGCTTTCTGCTCGAAAACTGACCCGGCCTGCCGAGAACCTTGTCCACCATATCCTGCCTCGTTTGCCCTCCCCTAACTTTTTGGTAAATAATGCCCTATTGAAAAAGGCCCATTAGCCCGATAGTGTTGCCTGGGCAATGACCTGTGTCAGGAGTGTGGGAGGCGGCCCCAGGAGGTGCCGGTGTTTTTCCGACAGTCCCCGGAGGCTGCTGGTGGCTTTCCAGGGGCTCACGGTGCTGGAAGTGTGCCGCCTCAGCAGGCTAGCCGGGCTCTGGTGGTTCTCCTGAATATTAATAGCTCTCACTGTTTCGGCTGGCGTTTCCGCCTTGACATCACTAAATGAAAACGCAGCTCGGTTGGGGGTTTTAGTTTTCTGGTGCCAAATCACAGTTGGTTTATCAGCAAGCACCCACCCCACCCCCCGCCACTTCCCCGCCAGACAAGGGCAGGCTGTGTGCTCCGGGCCGCCCAGCTTCCCTTTTGAAATTGGCTCTTTTCTAAGAACTGAAAATAAGCACCCTAGGCCGTGACTTCACTTTTCTTGGAACTGCTTTACATTAGAAGAAGAAAAAAAAAAAAAAAAAAAGCAACCTTCATTTAGCTGGTTTTGGATCGCTGAGTTCCCTAGTCATTTCTTCTGTATATTCTTGTAAAGCTGAAGCTTTACCGCAAAATTCTGCATCAGGTGAAGCAGGAAGGGAAAGCAGTGACCCCGTGAAATGGTCGAGCGTTCTGTGTCCTGGCCTGTTCGTGCATGATTTGACGCTGGAGGAGAGGAGGAGCTGGGGCGTCGCACCGTGGGGTCACATTCAGATCCCCAGGCTCTCAGGCATGACTGCTGTGGCCCTGAGACATGTCAGGCCACCAAAGGGGCTGGGGCTGGTGTTGCTAAACCTCAGGCCACAGTCCAAACTCACCCGACAGCTGCCCGTTTGCAAGGGTAAGGAGAAAAAATGCACTTGCAGCCACAGTGACCTACATTTAGCAGGCATTTTGGAACCCGTTCAAGAAGGCGTCTTCAAGGAGCCCCTGCCTGCTTAGGGGAAGGGAGAGAGTGGCTTAGCCCCACTCGGGTTGCAGGCCCGGTTCTGGCCTTTCCTGTCTGACCTTGGGCTTGGAGGTCAGTTTCCGAAGTCGGGATGGGTCTTCCCTCAGACGGGATGCGACCCTCGATGCACGTCCGTGGGAACCGGCGTGGGTGTGCCTTCTCACTGGGGATCTCGGGCACATACAGTGTTCTGAAATCAACTGTTAGTATCTCTGTTCCCATCGGAGAAGCCTCCAGTGATGCGATCGTGGCTTACTTATCTCTGCCCCGTGCAGGGCCTTGCAAAACTCACACGGGCTGTCGGTAAATGCTGGGGGAATGGCTGGTTTTTAGGGGGGAAGACTGAGGAAATCCACAGGGAACGGTGCTTTGGAAATCCACACGGAACCACACTTTTCAAATGAAAGGAGCCCCCACAGGCCATGCCTCACTAAAAGCACCCTTTGAATCAAGCACCCTGGGTAATTTGTAACCAGCCTGAGGGTGCTTGCTAGAATGTTTGAGAGCGTTCTGAAGTGCAAACAGGGACAAGTTGATTAAGAAAGAAAGGCTGGAGGAAAAGACAAGAGAGCCGGTTGAGCCCCTGCCTCCCCCCACGACAATTTATGCAGTTTGGGCAGAGTCTGAAATTTTAGTCCTGTGAGAATCAGTGAACATCTCTTGATAAAAAATGCAAATTCAACCAAGAATTACATGCCAGGGACCGGGCTAGAACATTTACCCTGTTACTTCATTTTATTGTGTCAATGCCTCTGGGACGTTCTTCTCCCTCCCCAACCCCCAAAGGGATGCGGTCCTTTGCCCGAGCGCATCTGGCCAGCAGGCTGTGGCAGAGACGGGTGTCCGGCCAGGTGATGTCCCACGCTGTAGGGGAGGTGGCCAGGGCCTTCACTGAGAGACAGGATCGCTCTTTCCGGAGAAGGTCCCGGGACCCCCTCTGGGAGCTCCCGCTCTTTCCACTTAGGTGCTTGCTCCCCCTGCTGGCCGGCCACAGACACTGCTGCCCTGTGCCGTCAGAAATGGGATGACCGCCAGAGACCGGAATGAAAAGCCACAGAAGGAAGCAGAGGAATAAAGTGGGGCCGTGAGACGCTCCACAGCTCTCCGCCCTGGGAGTTTCGCCCATAATGGCCAAGCCATATGGGGGATGGGGGGTGGTGTTGGATGGGCTCCGATGGTTCTGCTTTTGAAGCCCCCACTGCCTAGTAACTGAGTGGCCCTGGGCAAGTGGCCTCACTTCTCTGAGCCCTGTTTCTGTCATAGGTACAGAATGGATGGCTTGGGATCAGAGAAGTGAAGTAGCTTGTCCAGTGGGCTGTGAACCGGAATCCAGGGATTCGTAGCAGGTGCGCAAAAAATGTTCACCTCCCTGCTCTACGGCCAAGCACTTACTGGGCACCCGCTGGGTTCGAGGCTCTGGGGACACACACACAGTGACAAGAAGCACCGTTATCCTCTCATGTTTTACATGTGTGACTTCCCACCCTGCCTCCCTTCTCCCGCTTCTAGCTCAAGAAACTTCTGTGATTACATTAGGCTCACCAGGCTCTCCTCCCCCATCACAAGGCCCTTAACCTAATCACATCTACAAAGTCTGCAAAGGTCGCGTTCACAGGTTTCGGGGATTAGGATACGGACATCTGGGGGAGGCCTTCTGCCTGCCCGGTCTGCCCTCTGCCCCCGCAAAGTGCACGTCTTGCCAAATGCAAAGGTGCATTCACCTGGTCCCGGGGCCCTACATCTCTGAGTCTCCTCATCGAAATCTTCTGAGTGTGGTGTGGGCGGTCCTTGGGTGTAATCCATCCCGAGCGCCTCTCCTCGGTGACCCGTGGGGCCCAGGAAACAACTCAGCCCCCAAACTGCATGGATGGCAACCCAGAGGGCCTGCATTCTGGTTGTGCCCCTGATCGCGGGGACCAGAGACGTGATCGAGGCAAGAACGATGAAGAAGAAGACAGAAACAAGAAACAGGCACTAGCCCGTGGAAGTACCAAACCACTAGGCTTCCCTTCCCCCTGGGCAAATAGGAAAAGGAAAGGAGCTTCTCAGAAGGCTCTGTTCCCACCTGTGTCCATGAAGGAAAAAGCAGAAGCGGGAATTTTCATCAAATAGGTAGTTCCTGTTTTGGAAAGTCACTCAGACCCAGGCCCCTGCCCTGGGGTCTTCCGGTGCACGGCTGTGCCGCCCTCAGGTACAGAGACCGTCCCCCTGTACCCCCCCTCCAGCCTGGGCGTCCTGCGCGGAGACCTCAGGACTGTGGCACCTGGCTGATTATCAGCCCCACCTGGGCGACGTGTAGCCTCGTCCCTACCCCCCTGTTTAATTAGAACTCGTGTGGGCGGGGCTGAGGAAAACCTAAGCATCTAGAAAGCGCTCTGGGTAAGTTTTGTAACCGGCCTGGGGTCGCGACCGTGCAGATCTCTAGCTTCGGGCCCGGAGCCCCTGGTGGGGGTCAGAGCTGCTGTGGTGCTGGTTGACCGCTGAGTCCTTGGCCTCCTCAGGCGGGGACCCTGGAATCCAGAGGCAGGGCAAGTAAAAAACTCAGAAACTCCTTGGACCAGGACTGGGGGGGGGGGGCACTCGTCCCCCAGCTTCCCCGAGGAGGAGGAGCGGAGGATGGGGCAAACTCCCACGGGGGACCTGGGCTGGACCACCTACTTCTCCCTCCCGGGCGCCCCGGACCATCCTCGGTGCTGGGCTGCTGTGAGGTTGCCTGTCGTAAGGTCGTGACATCAGGTCTCCTTTTTATATTTTCTTATTTATTTTTTAAAGGTTTATCTTTGAGACAGAGAGAGACAGAGCGCCAGCGGGGGAGGGACAGAGAGAGACACACGCAAAATGCCCCGCAGGCTCCAGGCTGTCAGCCCAGAGCCCTACACGGGGTTCGAACCCACGAGCGGTGAGATCCCGACCTGAGCCGAAGTCAGACGCTTCATCGACTGAGCCCCGCAGGCGCCCCTCAGGTCTCCCTTTTAAAAAGTGAGTCCGTTTGGAGGAAACCGTTAGGGGAGCGGTGGTACCCGCGGTATGGGAATGGCCTGGGGTCGGGCAGCCTGCCTGCTTTGACTTGACCTAGAACAGAGCTGCCCAGTCCGGTATAGTAGCCGCTCACCTCGTGAGGCTGTTGAGCCCTGATAGGCACCTTCTGCCACTGGTAGGGTTGCCCAATTTAGTAAACAGAAACACGGGCCCCCTCCCGTCCCTTCAGTGTGGGCTGTGCATGGTGACTTCCTTCCAAAGAGGTCCCTGTGGAGAAGGTGGGCTGGGAGGGTAGCTCTACAAGGAGAAGCCTGACCGGGTGGCCAAGGTGAACGTCAGTCGTGCGAAGTCCCGTTGATACTGGGATATGCCCTTTGGTAGGATGTGATGAGAAGGGCACCTTCCCTCCCCGATCTCGCTCCCCACGGCTACCCTCCACCGTGAGAAAAACACGAGGTCCGTCCTACTTGATGGGCATTAGACAAAGTCCCTGACCGGTACTCCTCAGAACTGTCCAGGTCCTCAAAATCAAGGAATGCCTGAGAAATTGTCACAGCCGGGGGGGGGGGGGGAGCTGGATTGACCTGTGTTGACTGATACCACAGCCACGTGTGACTTTTGAAATGGGGGCCGGGGGGCCGCCTAAGGAGACCGGACAGCTCCATGTACGGTGGGATCTTGCAACAGAAAGAATGCGGGACGAGAGGAGGTCCCAGTGGGGTGTGCACTTGAATTAATAACTTTTTAAGTTTATTTTTGAGAGAGAAACGGCGTGAGCTGGAGAGGGGCAGAGAGAGAGGGAGGCACAGAATCTGAAGCAGGCTCAAGGCTCTGAGTTAGGTTTTTTTTTTTAATCTTTTTTGATGTTTATTTTAGAGAGAGATAAGAAGCGTGAGTGGGGGAGCGGCAGAGAGAGAGGGAGGCACAGAATCCGACCTAGGCCCCAGCGAGCTGTCAGCACAGAGCCTGCCTCGGGGCTCAAACTTACAAACCGCCAGATCCTGACGTGAGCCGAAGTTGAAAGCTTAACCAATTGAGCCACCCAGGCGCCCCGTAGTTAATGACATTTTTACAGCGGTCTATTGTTGGCAACGAATGTACCATACTGGGGCGCCTGGGTGGCTTAGTCGGTTGAGCTTCTCTCTTTTTTTTTTTTTTCCCATGTTTATTTTTGAGAGAGAGAGTCGGCGTGAGAGGAGGGCAGAGAGAGAGAGAGGGAGACACAGAATCCGATGCAGGCTCCGGGCTCCGAGCTGTCAGCACAGAGCCGGACTCAGGGCCCGAACTCACCAACCGTGAGATCATGACCTGAGCCGAAGTCGGACGCCTAACTGGCGGAGCCACCCGGGTCCCCCAGGCATTGGGCTCTTGATCTCCGCTCAGGTCGTGACCTCAGGGTCATGAGTTCAAGCCGTGCATTAGCACGGAGCCAACTTAAAAAAACCATCCTAATGGAAGGTGCTAGTAATCAGGGAATCTGGGCATAACTGTATTTCTCTGTCACGATTTTTCTGTAGATCTAAAACTGTTCCTTCTTCCCCGCCCCCCCCCCGCAGGCTTTTATTAAAAAAAAGAAATACAGGCTGCTCAGTTAAATTGGAATGTCAGATAAACTAATACTTTTTAAGTATAAGTATGTTCCATGCAGTATTTGGGATGTGGTTACACTAAAAAATTTACCTATCTCCCTGCCATTCAAATTTAACTGGGTGTCCCACATTTCTTCTTCTGGCAATCTTGATCAAACTGAATTCTTAATTCCTATGAATTTGAATGTGAGCAGTCCCGCGTGGCCTGTGGCCCTGGGAGGTGCTGGGCAACACAAGTGTGGGTCATGTGGCTTGCCCGGAGGTCAGCAGTAAGAAGGCAGGTGAGGCCGTGGAAGCATCTTCTAATTCCAAGGCTGGCCCTCTTCCCACCGTGCTTGCCTGGTTCCTGTAGAGAAGGAACGGTGCTCTGGAGGATCTGCTGGGAGCCCAGTGGGCAGCGTGGGGCCCCCCAGGAGCCCTGGAGAGGCACTGGAGGTCTCCAAGTCTCCCCTCGGTGTGACAGCTGGGGCGGGTGCTTGAGACCCTTGGTTAGGGACCATCGTGGCGCATAACAAAGCGCTATGGACGCAGCAGCCCGTCCGGCCCCGCCCGCTTGGGCTTTCTGTTTCAGACCTCACCAGGCAGAAGTCAAGGTGGTGGCTGGCCGAGCTATTTGCAGGAGGCTCAGGGGAGAATCTGTTTTCAAGACAGATCGTTGGCAGAGTCCAGTTGCTTGTGGTCGCAGGACTGTGGCCCCCTTTGCCTCAACCGGCTGCAAGTTGGAGGGCTGCTCTTAGCTCGTAAAGACGACACCCCCGTTCCTGGCCATGTATTCCCCTCCGTCTTCAAGCCAGGAACAGTGTCGAATTCCTCTTGAGTTTCCAATCCCTGATTTCCTCCTCTGCCCTCTAGGCTGCAATTTATTTTTTTAATTTTTAATTTTTTTTAAATGTTTTAGTATTTTTGAGAGCCAGTGTGTGAACGAACAGGTGGGGGGGGGTGGACAGAGAGAGGAGGACAGAGGATCTGAAGCTGCAATTTAAAAGACACGTATGAGGAGCACCTGGGTGGCTCCATCCTTTGAGCGTCTGACTCTCCGTTTCAGCTCAGGTCCTGATCTGATGGTTGGGTGAGTTCGAGCCCCATGTCGGGCTCTGCACTGACAGTGCGGACCCTGCCGTGTCCTGTTTATTTTTATCTCATAAATAAACTTAAAAAAAAAAATGATACAGGGCATGTATGAGAAGGTCAGGCGATTTGGGACTCCAGTGACCTCTCCAAATTCCCTTCACTGTGATCCCCAGATTCGTGTTGGATTGAATGGGAATGTCGTGTGTATACACCAGGGCTGGGGATCTAGGGAAGCCATCTTGGAATTCTGGCCACGATAGGGACCACGTGAGGGGTAAAGAGGGTTCCAAGCCAGACAACGTGCTTCAGATCCCAGCTCCCCACCACCGTGAGGCTGTGTGTGGCACCCGGGGACACCATGAGCCTCTGTTTCCTCGTTGGCAAAACGCGAGTGAGGGTGTCCCGACTGTTGAAGACTTGCCTGGTCTTTGTAGGCGTGAGAATGGCGTCTTCGCTGCTTTTCCCACATTCTTCGCCCTTCTGGCTTGTGACGAGGCTCTTCAAGAATGAGCTCACTGGCTTGGGCTCTCGATCTCCCCGGTCTGGCAGGCTGGACCAGACTTGGCATGGGAGAGAAATGTCAGTGGGGGGAAAAAATCTGTTAAAAAATGTATGCATGTAGTAAAACGCGTATCCAGTTCCAACATAAACAGAGTCGCACACGTTGCTGTGTGTTAATGAGCCCCAGGTAGGAAATGTGGGGCAGGTCCAAGTGAATTTCCGTCTGTTCCCTCGCTGCCCGTGGAAGAGACTTCTGGCGTTAGCTTGCCGGTGGAGGCCTTGCTCTTGGAGCATCCTGTTTATTCCACGGTCATGGGCCTTTAGAACCAAATTTGCTTGAAAGCCTTGTGAACTTCTTGACGGAGAAAGAACAAACGAGGCATCTTGGGTAATGTGAAAGTGAGCGGCCAGTTTTGCGCAAGTTCCAACATGGGTGGTTTGTAACTAATTGGAAAAACATGCCTCTTCTGTTGACCTAATCCTTCTTGCAGTTGCCTGGGCCTTAAGTGTTCCCCGGAGGCTTAAGGGGGCGTAATTGGCGCCCAGGGTGGTCACCACAGTTACAAAAGGGGCAAAGAGCTCGTGCCTGTGTCGGAGAGTCGGATCGGGCCGGCCGGGTCTGGGGGAGCAAGGGCCCCCGTCTCTCACCAGCCTCCTCAGCTGTGGCACAGGGGTAGGTGTCCGGGATGTCAGAGAGGAGGGATTCGTCCTCTGGCTTTAAATTTAGCCCTCAGAACGAAAAGGTTCTGGAGGCAGAGCATGGGGCCCAGGCAGGGAAAGGAAACAGGCGACCTTTGAGCCCTCGTGGAGCCGAGGAACCCCTCACCCTTTGCTTAGAAGCCCGGTGTTGGGTCCTTGCATCCTTCTACAAGGTTCTCTTCAGAAATACAGAAGCTCACAGTGCTACTTTCGCTTCCTAATTGGGGTTCTGTGTTCCCAGGGGCAGATGAGTGGCTGGGCCCCAGCCTCACCAGTGTCCTTCAAGAGAAGCCTCCGTCAGCAGAGTAAAGCTCAGCCGTGGCCAACATCACCACTCTTCTGGTCTTGGTCTTTGTCTTCTGGAGACGCAAACGTGTGACTGACTCAGCCCCGCCCCCCCCCCCCCCCCCAGGTCAGAGGGACCCCGTGCGTCCGTGACCCGGCTTTGCCAGCTCGTCTCAGTCCCCGGGGCCTCCTCTCTCAGAGCCGCTGGGTGGTTTGAAGATGAAACGCGGGCTGTGGCCCTCCGTCCCCTCTCAGCACAGTGCTGTCCAAGGCGAAGGGGCGGGGGGTGCGGACCAAGAGGTGATACTGTAATTAGAGTTATAAGGCTTTGTGGTTTCCTCTCTCTGTCTCCACTTCCTTCCTGAAACCCCAGAAGAGGCTTCTCGGGAAAGGAAGGGCCTTTCAGATGCGGGAGCCTGGCTGGGAATGGCTGTTCGCAGTTAGGCTGGCCGGCTGGAGGCCAGGGTTCCGAGGCCTGGATGTGGGTTGGATCCACTGGGGCCACTGAGGCACAGGGGGTCTACTCACTGTTGAGCTGGGCCCAGCATCCCGCAAACGCCACCTTTGTGCCTCCTTCGGAGCGGCTCTGACATTGAGAAGAAGGGTTGTTGCGTCTTGTCCTGCTCGGGACAGGCCACTTCCGGTGACCCCATAAGGCCACACCGGGTCCTGTACCTCCCAGGAGATTTTCGGGCAGGATGCGTGTGTATAAAGGGCCCCAGCCCTTGAGTATTGGCCCTTCTTGTTCTTGATAATTCCACAGTTGGGTAAACTGGACCCGCTCTCGGTGGAAGCAGGTTGCTAACCCTTAGAGTAGTCAAGCTGTTTGAGGCTCCATTAGGAAGTGGGCAAGGACGGTTACTCTAGAACCAGGGATGGGGTTCCTGTTTGGAGGGGCTCCGTGGCTGGCCAGCCCCTTGTTTTGTGGCAACTTTGACCTGTTCCAGGCGCCTGAGATCCTCGGATTGGTGGCTCTGGAGCACAACAAGCTACATAACTCGCAGGGCCCAGCCTAAAGTGAAAACGCAGGGCTGTTGGATCAGCTGGGCATTCAGGCAAGTGTGGGGACGCCTCTGAGCGCAGGGCCCTGATTGTGCGGTGCCCCTGCTGCAAAGCCGGCCCTGCTCTGGGGAGCGAGTGCAGGGCGGGTAGCCGGTCTGGGCACGTAGGTGGATTTCATCACCCCACCATCCCTCCCGGGTCACCTCGGACGAGTGCAGTGAGTCGAGGCTGGGAGGCTGGCTGAGTGTGGCCCGCAGTGGCCGAAAGTTGGGGCGGGGCTCCAGGCCGCATCTTGTCTCTACTGTGGACACCCGACCTCCTCCTCTGTCACAAGGCTTCAAGCCAAACACGGAAGACCAGAAAATGATGCATTAAAACGGTCACTCCCTTGGGGCGTCTGGGTGGCTCAGTCGGTAAGCATCCGACTTCGGCTCAGGTCGTGATCTCACAGTCCGTGAGTTCAAGTCCCGCGTCGGGCTCTGTGCTGACAGCTCGGAGCCTGGAGCCTGTTTCAGGTTCTGTGTCTCCCTCCCTCTCTGTTGCTCCCCTGCTCACACTCTGTGTCTTTCTCAAAAAGGAATAAATATTAAAAAAAAAATTTTTTTTAAAAGTGGTCACTCCCCAAGTCAACATGATCTAAAACCATTTTTTTTTCTAATTTGTCATATCCGTGCATTTGGGTTAAACATCTCTTGTTCTATAGAGAAAACCGACCAAGTTGATGGCTTCAAAAGCAAATCCATCCCTGCCGGGAGACCTTACTACCTGTGAGCATGGAAGGGTCACCCAAAATGTGACCCTGGCTCCTTGTTTGTTTGCTTTTTGGCCTGTGGCCCCCGGGCATTCCGGCAAGCTCATTGCCCTGGGCCAAGTTGTGTGAAAAACTAAACCTTTCTGGGTGGTGAACTTTATTTTTAGTTTTTTTATGTTTATTTTGGCGGAGGGCAGAGAGAGAGAGAGAGGGAGAGCGAGAAGCCCAAGGAGGCTCCACAGTGTCCGCACAGAGCCTGACGTGGGGCTCGAACTCATGACCCACGAGATCATGACCTGAGCCGAAGTCAGATGCTCAACCGAATGAGCCACCCAGGCGCCCCGGGAGATTTACGTTTATAACAATCTCCATTTGTAAAGGTGTCTCCCTCTCTGTACCTGAAATTGAAATCTCTAGAAACTCCTATCAGTGGACAAGGTGCTTAAGTCTATTCAACAAACCGTAGCCTTGTTTACCGCGCCTTTCCTGGTAACCTCCCCAAAACAGGCTTCCTGACACCTTTGTTGGGTCTTTAGCTGATGATGTTATTTAAGCTGGTAGCCTTGGCAACCTCAGGAGTCTAACTCCTGTTTCCCGGGGTATATCCCATACTTCTACGAGGTACGCATGTTAACGAGTTGTTCGTTTCTGTCTTGTTGATCTGTCTTTCATTATGGCTGGGGATGTGTCAGCCAGGAACTCAGAAGGGTAGAGGGAAAATTCTTTCTCCTCCCCTGTGGTTTCTGGTCTCCCAGATGGGACCCACTGGGACACCCTACTTGCTCTGGAGCCTGCAGGTAGGGTCGTGGGAAAACTTACAGAAGCCAGGGAAGGGGAAGAATTCTAACCAAAGTCGACTCCCCCAGGTCTCTGTCTGGAACGCCTCATTGACAAACGAAGGTAAGACTTTCTCACCCTTGGCTTGACAAGTGGGGATTGGTGGCAGAGAAAGATTTGTAAAAATTCGTTCTTTGGATCATTTCTCACCTCTGCACATTTGGGCTTCCGTGGTGTGGTGACGGATTCTTTCTTCTTTGCTGGAAATTTTATTTTACCTTCATTTTTGACAGATGTTTTTGCTGCATTTCCTGCCAGTTTATTCCATTTTCTTCTGGCTTCCACTGTTTCTAGTGAATTCGGCTGTCTTTCTTATTGCTGTTCGCACAAATGTAATGTCTCTTACACCCCCAAGCTGCTTTTAAGATTTTCTCCTTTTCTTGGGTTTCTGTTTGTTTATGATGTGCCTAGGGGTGGTCTTTTTTGTGTAAATCCTATTTGGGATTTGCTGAGCTGCTTGGATCTGTGGATTGATATCTTTCATCAATTTTGATTAATTACTGGCTATTATCCCATATATTCTTCCCTGTTCTCTCTCTCTTCTCCTTGTGGGCCTCCCATGACACTGATATCAGACAACTTGATGCTTTCCTGCAGGTCTCAGACACGTGTTCTTTGTCTCTTCCTCCCCCCGCCCTGCTGCTCTCTTTCCATTTTACTTTTTCTCAACGTTTTGTTTATTTTTGAGTGTGAAAGTACAAGCAGGGGAGGGCCAGAGAGAGAGGGGAACAGAAGATCCGAAGGGGGCTCTGCGCTGACAGCAGCAAGCCCAATGCGGGGCTCAAAACCAACTGTGAGATCGTGACCTGAGCCGATGTCGGATGCTCAACCAACTGAGCCACCCAGGCGCGCCACCTCCCCCACACCCCCCCCCCCGCCCCCATTTCATTTTCAATTCTTGTTTCTTTCTGTGCTTCACTCTGGATAACTACTATTGACCTGTCTTCAAATTCACTGAGTTCTTTCTTGGGCTGTGTCCTGTCTGCAGTTAAATTACTCTGGTAGATTTTTCATTTCCGATACTTGTATTTTCCAGTTCTAAAACTTCTATTTGGTTCTTTTATAGAGTTTACATTTTTTCTCTTAATTTTCCATCTCTTCATTGTCTTGTTTGACCCCTCAATTCTTTAACATATCTTCAGGTATTTGCCTCTTCCAGCATCTGGGTCATGCCTGAATCTGCTTTCATTAACTGTGTTTTCCTGTTTCCTGTAGCTAGTAATTTTTGATTGTATGTTGAACATTGTGGGTGACATGTTATGAAGAGTCTGGATTATATGATCTTCATCTAAACAATGTTGAGTTTTTTTCTTGAAGACAGTAAAATTGACCTTGAGCATATCAAGGCTTGGTTTTAGCTTTGTTAGAAAGAGTATATTTCAGGTCCCACACCCACCCCTCACGTTCTAGTGTGTGGCCCCTATTCTTGGGGTATGGTCTGCACTCTTGAGGCCAAGCTTTTCTGGGGTGTCAACCGAGTGCCTAGGACACTCAATCAGAATCTTGCCTCCTAGGGTTGGAACTATATGACTTCTACTACTTTTTTTCAGTTTACCTACCCCTCCTCCACCCCTGAGCTATTTTCCACTAGGCCTCCTAGTGTCTCCTCCTGACGTGCACAGTTTAGGATTTGGTCAAGGAGCTAAGGTGAACCTCTGTGCAGATTTCTGGGGCTCCCTCTGTGTGGCTCCTTCCCCTCCTGTGTTTGCCCTGTGCGTCTCAAGTGCCTTAGCATCCTTGAACTCTGATCTCCGTTACCTCCAGTTAACAAGACCACTGTTCTCCGTTTGGGCTACATATCCCTGCTCAATGTCAATACTGTCCGTTTCTCCTTTCCAAAGAAAGCCATGGTGAATGTGGTGGCTTCATCTCAAGGGCTCCTCTTTTCTGAAGAATGACAGCTCTGTGCTGCAGTGTAAATGATTATTTTATGTATTCTGCTTAGTTTCAGAGTCCTTTATGGCAGGAGTGGGAGTAATTCACTGAGGCTGGCAGACTTCTTTAAAACTTAAAAAAAAAATTTTTTTAACGTTTATTTATTTTTGAGAGAGCACACGAGCAGGGGAGGGGCAGAGAGAGAGGGAGACACAGAATCCCAAGCAGGCTGCAGGCTCTGAGCCGTCAGCACAGAGCCCGATGTGGGGCTCGAACTCACAAACTGTGAGATCATGACCTGAGCTGTAGTGGGACACTCGACCAACTGACCCACCCACGCACCCCTAAAACTTTTTATTAGATTATGAAATGTATATTCTGGACTTCTGGGTTTTGAGTCCTGCTTAGAAAGGACTGTCCTACCAAGAGATGGTTAAAGTTTCTTTGGGCTTTCTTCTACTTTTACAGTTTCATTTCTTACGTTTAAATCTGACTCATCCATACTTCATTTACTTGGAAGAAAAAGGTAGAGGGGTCTAACGGTGTTTTTCCCAGAAGCTAGCAAGTTGTTTGAATGCCAATAACTAGAGAGTACTTCCCTCCCCCACTTATCTGAAATGAAGTCTCTCATTTTATGTTACCTTTTGAATGGATTGTGTGTATTTTTGACATATGTCCCATTGACATGTGTTATGTACATTTTCATACGCATATTTGTTGGTATGAAATTTGTTTTTAAGTTTATTTATTTTGAGAGACAGAGTAAGCAGGGGAAGGGCAGAGAGAGAGAGGGAGAGAATCCTGAGCAGGCTCTATGACATCAGCATGAAACCCACGTGGGGGCCTTAACCCACGAACCAGGAGATCAAGACCTAAGCCAAAGCCAAGAGTTGGACACTCAACCAACTGAGCCACCCAGGCACCCTGTGAAATTGTTTTAATGACTGCAGGATCATCTGATTCAATATCTGATAGGGTTAGCTGTTCTTCATTCTTATTTTCAGAAATGTCCTGGTTATCGTTGTTGTTTAAAAATGTCATGAACTTGAGGGGCACCTGGGTGGCTCAGTCGGTTAGGCATCCAACTTTGGCTCAGGTCATGTTCTCACAGTTGGTGGGTTCAAGCCCCGCGTCAGGCTCTGTGCTGACAGCTCGGAGCCTGGAGCCTGTTTCAGATTCTGTGTCTCCCTCTCTCTGCCCCTCCCCCACTCACACTGTGTCTGTCTCTCTCTCTCTCAAAAACAAACATTAAAAAAATTTTTTTCATGAACTTTAGAATCAGCTCGTTTAGTTGAAACATGACGTGTGTTCCTACCGCCAGCCCCAGGCAGTCGCTATCCTGCTCTCTGACTCTACCAATTTTCCTTTTCTGGAAATGGCATATAAATGACATCACACGACCTGTGGTCTTCAGCATCTGGCTTCCGTCACTCAGCACGTTTTTGAGATTCATCCCTCGTGTGTTAGGTCCCAGTACTTTCTTGTCGTTGCTGAGCTGGTTTGTGTATTTATTCATCATTGGGGGGTATTTGTGTACGAGTCTTGGTGTGCAAGCACGTGTCTTCATTTCTCATCGGGGGCAACCTAGGAGTAGAATTGCTGAGCCACATGGGAAAAGGATTTCCAACTTTTTAAGAAAGTGCCAACCTGTCTTCCAGAGCGGCCATGTCCTCTCACCCCTCCTGCCAGCGCCTGTGAGGGCTCCAGTTCCGCATCCTTCCGAACACAAAAGATGGTGCCATCTTTCCAGTGTTGAGTCTCTCTAGGTAGGAAAATATGCAGCACAGCTTTCTTTACATTTAAAGTATTTTATATCCTCCGGGGTCTTTGAAAATATTTCTCAGTCTGGATTGTATACATTTTAGCGCATTTGTTTCTGGGAGTTTTCTTTTGTGTGTGTGTGTTGGGGGGGGGTGCTGTTGCAAATGGAATATTTTCTCTTGTTAACGTTTCTAACTGCTTCCTGTTTGTACCTAGAAAGGCTAGGTGTTTCGGTGTGGTACGTCGGCACCCCATCCCTTGGTGAAATCTCTTAGTGTCGGCCGCGTTTTTCCGTCGCTTCTCTTGGACTTTCCAGAGTAAACACAGTTATTTCACTTCTTTCTCCTCAAATTTCGTTTTCCCTCTTAACTACTTTCATCAACTAGAACCTTCCAAACAAAATAGTAGTGATAGGGGCATGTTTTCATTCCAGAGCCTCATGGAAACTTCTGTTGCTTCCAACCATTACAAATGATGCTGATTTTGGGCTGGGTGGATGTGTGTGTCTGTGTGTATAATTTTATCATGTTAAGAAAGCATCCCTCTTTCTTATCTGATAAGAGATTTTGTTACAAATGGTTAATGTTGCCAAATGCCCTTCAGCATCCATGATCATGATTTTTCCCTTTTAATACATTATTAGAAATTAAAAGATGTCCTTGTCGTATTGTACAAGTCCCACTTGGTTTTGGTGAACCCCTTTAAGGATCACGGTGGATTGTATTTGCTAAAATTTTATTTGGGATTTTTGCGCTGATTTTTACGTAAGTGAAGTCAGTGTGTGGTTTTCCCTCACTGTTGGCTTTTTATATGAATGTCTCTGATAAAGAACTTGGAAGTGTTTCTTCCTCCTGTGGGCCCTAGATCACTTTAAATCTCATTGGAATTAGGATTCCTAAAGGCATGGGTTGACTTCTCCTGGGAAACAACCCAGCCTGAGCTTTCTCCCTTCCCCTCCCTGCTCTGGGGCTTCGGAGGCATTGGTATTTCTGCAAAACCTTCTCGGTTCCTTCTGGTACAGACACTTTCTCTTTTTGGTATTTTGCGGGGGGGAAACGTTTTCCTCCACCTTTCAAAGGTTCTTCCGGCTGGTCTAAGAATTAAAGTGACAGGAGACAGATGAACAGGAGAAACCCAAATTTAATTTTGTATGTATGGGAATCCCACGTACATGAGAGGGTCAAAGACAGAAGGGGAAAGTGAGGGGCGTCTGGGTGGCTCAGTTGAGAGTCTGACGCGATTTGGGCTCAGGTCACGATGTCACGGTTCGTGGGGTCGAGCTCTGAGGCTCTGTACTGGCAGCGTGGAGCCTGCTTGGGATTCTCTCTCTCCGCCCCTCCCCAGCAGCCCCACCCCCGGCCGCTTCTCACCCAAATAAATATTTTTTAAAACAAAAGGAAAATGAGCTGTATATGTTTTCCTGAGCTAAGGAATGGGATGGGGTCTGGGGCTTTAAAGCGGGAGGAGGGCCTCGACAGGGCGATGGGAAGAAAGGCTGTGGCCTAGTTAGATCTTTGTCCTGTGGTACAGTTGGGTCACTCAAATAAATTTGATCTTTGGTAATAACTCTTATGTTGGGAAAGACCCTTCAGTATAGATTCTTCTAGGTCTTTAAGGGAGGGGTAAAATCCTCTTCAGCCTGCATGGGCTCAGTTGTCTTCGGCTCAAAATAGTCCGTGTGCCAAGTTGCACGTTTTGGGAAGACTTGTTGTGAACCCCCTTCAGGTTCTTGTTGGTACTTGGTCCCCTCGGAAAATGTTGTCTATGGGCTTTCGAGTTTACTTGTGTAGAGACCGCGGCCTCGACAGCCCCCTTTTCTTGTCTTGACTCCCTTAAACCCCCTTCCCCACCCCCAAGTGAAACAAGTCTTAGATTGACTTAAGGTTACCATTTTTCTATTAATTTTTGAAAAGTTTTACATTCAGGAACTGCTACATTCTTCCAAGTTGTTCTTGGAGAAATAGGCTAAGAGATACGTCATCTCCCGGAGCCCCCGGGGCAGCAGAAGTCACTGGAAAGCATCCTTTGCATTCAGCAGCCAAGGATCGGCTCATTTCCTCTCCTGGGGGTGGGAGCATTGGCCAGAGTGCTTCAGCGTGACCTCACTTGTACCCCCTTCCCTGTCTTTAAAGAATAATCGAGAAGTGAGGTTGGGTAATAAAAGGTCACGCGGCCTTTCCCAGGAGGTGTGTGGACCGGCTCACTTTGCCCCTTACCTAGACGGTGGTCGAACATAAGCAGTGTTTCCTCTCCCCCTTAGGTTATAAAACTCAGGCTTCACTCAGATCATGTCATGGAGACTTGACTTAAAAAAAAAAAATTACCTGTACTTGTTCTTTCTATGCTTTCGTTCGGTCATAACCCCTGCAGATGGCGAGGATGGGACTAACAGAGGTGAAGGGTAGTGGAACGTGGCACCTGAAAATCCGCCCCATGGGGACAAGGACTTTGGAGCCCAAGGCCCTTGAGAAGCAGCAGCTACAGGAGAAGCTCTCTGCCCTCCCCTCTTGGCCTGAGAGCAGGACTCAGTCTGTAAAGGTGTCTCCCTCCCCTCCAGCTGCCTGCCGGGAAGGGCGCAGGTTAATCGGAGAACTCTGGTTCTCTAACAGCGCTGGAGGCGTCTGCGGAATAAGCCCCGCTAAACACCAGCCCTTAGCGACCATTAGTTTCCACGTCGACTTCCCCTCCCTCAGTTTTGCGCCTGTGGAAGCCCCCAGTCCTCCTCATTTGACTTGGTCATCTCTCTTAAAAATGTGTCCCTCTGTGAACACTCTTGATAGATGTATGTATACACCGCCACCCATGTATATCACACGCATGCAGATTGGGTTACTGACGCCAGTGCTCCGCCCCCTCCCCCGTGCATGCTTCATGGTGTTGGTCCTAAACTTCTGTCCCTTTTCGTCTTGCCGGTCTCCCTCGCCAGCATAAGTTACGGGGCCCCAGCCTCAGGACCCAAGATGGATAGAGCCGAGAGATTTGTCCCCCCCCTCCCTTACGGAAGTTTCTTCCAAGAAAGGACTTGCCTGCGATTCTCCCTGAAGACAGGGAGCGGCTTCAAGTAGCAAGGGGTCACATGCCGCCACCGCCCTCCTCTTCCTCCCGCCACTCCCTCTCCACCTTCCCAGGCTCCCGCTAGGCTTCTGTCCCTATAAAGTGTCACTCGTGGCCACTACCCCCAACCCTTCTGCTTGGAGAAAACGAAAAAATTCCTTCAACCCTCTTCATTCCTTCCTACCGCTTTCCTACGATGGTAAGATACATATTCCTAAAGCTTAGCATTTTTACCATTTTTAAGTGCATAAGTCAGTGGCGTCAGGTACATTCACAATGTTGTACGGCCATCGCCACCATCCGTTTTCAGAACGTTTTCATCTTTACCGAGACCCGATACGCCTCAAACGTTACCTCTCCATTCTCCTCTCACTTCCTTTTAATTTTGAAACGTCCCTAGGACGATCAGCGTTAGACCAATTAAAAAAGGCATTTTTGCTTTGTTTCTTACAGGTTATTATTATTTTTTGGTAATCCCTACGCCCAGTGTGGGGCTCGAACTCACGACCCTGAGATCAAGAGTTACACTCCCTTCTGACTGAACCAGCCAGGCGCCCCAAAAGGAATCTTTAAAAGAAAAAATAATCCCCTACAGTGTGATCACTCTTCCTATATGAACTGTTTCCATTTTCCTGTATCCTAGACCACTTCTTGTCCAAATGCAGTCATTCTTGGTGCAGATTCTTAGGCAGCCTCCTGCTGTACTTGAAAGCTAATCTTTTTTTTTCATGTTAATATATTGCCTCACGTTGGACCTCTTGACAAATGAGTTCGAGATAGTGTATCAAAGTCACAGACCACAACTTTCAAAGACCATTGCCCTGTTAGTGGTGTATAACTTTTCATCATTTTGAATAACAAAGTTATTTTGGAATCTTGGGAATCATTCTCATTTCCCTTCCCTCCCTGGTTTTGGATAAAGTCCCGGGGAGTGGCGCTTATCAGGTCAAAGGAATGAGTGGTTTTAGTTACTGATTTTTTTTTTTTAAGTTGATCTGTTCATTTTGAGAGAGAACGAGTAGGGGAGAGGCAGAGAGGGAGGGAGAGAGGATATTAAGCAGGCTCCGTGCTGTTAGCGTGGAGCCCGACACAGGGCTCAATCCCACAAACTGTGGGATCGTTACATGAGTCAAAGTCAAGAGCCTGATGCTTAACTGACTGAGCCACCCGGGTGCCCCAGGAGTGAATGGTTTCAGAAGGATGTTAGAAACCCACTACTGAGGTACCAGTTGAAACCGCCAGTTACCAGATTTGAGGGCTTTGTTTTCGTCCACAGCCTCACTAGTTCTGGACGTTATTCTTTAAATACCGACCCTGCACCCTAATGAAGCTGTAATGATGGGGTGCCTGGCTGGTTCAGTCGGTTGAGTGTCTGACTTTTGATTGCGGCTCAGGTCATGATCTGAAGGTTCAGGAGTTCAAGCCCCATGTTGGGCTCTTCCCGGACAGCGAGAGCCTGCCTGGGATTCTCTCTCTCCCCTTCGCTCCCTTCCCCTGATCTCTCCCAAAATAAATTTTAAGAAAATTTTTAAGAAGTTATAAGCATTACTCTATTTTGCCTTTAGTTACCAGCAAAATTAAATGTTCTCCGCACCGTTTACTTCTCTCTCTTCCCTGCTCTGTCCTTTACCAAATCACTTCACTGAGACTGAGTTTTTTAAAGACTTATCTGGACTTGCTTTTTTATGTGCTTGAGACACAAATCTTTATTGTTTAAAATTTTTTTTTTATTTTTTAGATGTTTTATTTTCTGAGAGACAGCATATGAGCAGGGGGAGGGGCAGAGAGAGGGAGGCACGGAATCCGAAGCAGACTCCAAGCTCTGAGCTGTCAGCACGGAACCCGACGTGGGGCTCAAACCCACGAATGCGAGATCATGACCTGAGCCGAAGTTGGATGCTCAACCGACTGAACCACCCAGGTGCCCTTATTTATTTGTATCTTTAATGGACTCATTCCCTGTCTCATCCATTTTTTTCTTTAAATTCTACGTCTGTGTGTGCACACCCAGCCCAACCCCCCAAATGGCAAAGTGTTGGTGTCATTAAATCCGTCTTGAGAAAGAACTGTGCTTCCCTCTTGAGGTCAAGGCTGGCGCCCAACCTACCACTCTTGTTTTCCTGGTAAGCGCTTTGCGGACAGAGCATGGGAGGCAGGTTGGGAACCTTCTGCACTTTCCTGCCTGGACTGAAAGTAACTCATCCTGTGAGCAGATGGAGAAACCAAGAGCTTGTGTGGTGACAAACCATCGGTGCCGCAGACTCTGACCTGCTCCCCATCCCCCCCCCTCCACTCCCCATATTCCACCAGTTGGCTTTCCGCTGTGAACTGTCTCCTTCCTTCCTGCTTTCCTTCTTTCTCTTGGGCCGAGATCCTTGTGACAGGGCCTAGCATAGCGCCTCTGACAGTCGTGGATGTGTTTCTGATCGTGTGTGACACGGCTCATTGGGCATTTTAATGTGGACCAGGAAATGGAGAGCAAGCATCACGTATCTGGCTTGGGACGGAGCCAGTGTTCAATTGACTCTCTCAAAGTAGGCAATATGGCGCTCTTGCAAGCATAGGAGGTGATGACTGAAGCTGGGCAGCCTTGAGGGTCCAGCGGGCCCAGACCTGCACCAGCCTGGCCGTCTGCTGCTTGGATGACCTCATGTAAGTCCCCTGGGCTCTCTGAGCCTGCTTCTTCCCTTATGTGGGATTGTGCATTGGTCACTGGGCTGTTGGGAGGTCTAAGAAAAGATCGAACATCTTTCAAAGAGCAGTGCCTGGACTCTGGGGTCTTTTCGTTGTAACCCATGACAACACGCTCAACACATCAGAAGCCCCTTCCCCTTTCCCTCCAGTGTGTGGGAATGTGCAGGACTGGCCCCATTCACGCGTTCTTCGAAAAACTCTCAAGCCCTCTAGTATTTTTTCTTCTGGACTTGATTGAGTGCCTGCTGTGTGCTGGGGATTTATGGGTGGGGAGGCTGGGGCAAGGGAATCTGGCATCTGACCTGGTTGCCCCCCAGCTCTTGTCTGACGCTTTGCCCTTTGCTTTGGAATCTGGACCTCGGGCCTTTGGATAGAAGACTTGAGGGGGCCTCCCCGTGGTGGGTCGATTTCACAGCCACCCAAGTTCCCCTGTCATTCCAGTGGACGATTAGCCCCATCTATCCAATGGATGTGTTCTGGGATCGTGCCAGATTTATTTTTCAGTCAAAAATTCAAGGGACAGATCAGCCTTCCCAAAGGTCAACAGCTTTGAAGGCTGTATCCTTGGGGCCTGGCTGCCCCTCGCACATGTCTGTGGAAGCCAGTCCCCCAAAAAGGGAGGCCTTCTCAAGTGTCCCCTGAAACATTCAGTTCCAGATTCAGGATCTACCCCAAAGAGGGACACTCTCCCCCCAGGCTTGCGATGAAGGGATTTGGGACCATCTGTATACCTCAAGGAGCCTCATGCTTGTCCCAAAGTAGGAAGACCCCAGGGCAGCCCTGGGCTCACACGGTGGAGGCCTCAGACCAAGCAACAAAGCAAGCGAAAAAAGAACTTGGGCAACAACAGTGGCTGGAATGGACCCCCCCCCCCGCCCCGGCCCCGCAGGGGTGGGCCAGGGGCCCAGGCTGTCTCCTAGAAGGCCGTGCAGGTGTCAAGGAAGGTAGAGAACTGTCCAGACCAATTGTGAACTTTATTGTCCATGGAAGGATTCTGAAATCATGGACGATGAGCCCCCTCCCCCTTGGCTGTATCTGGACCCAGTGTGATCTCTGTGCCTCCTGGCATTTCGTTGTGATGGTTCTGTTCAGCCAAGAATCTTGGCCGAGCTGAGGGGGTGACGGGTGTGAAATCTTTGGCAGCCTAGTGTTGGCTTAGGCAAACTCTCCAACTGTAAAGAGAAGAGGAGGCTGTTCTGGGGGCCCAGAGGACAGGGGGCCCCTTCTGTTGGCTGGAGTCATTCTGGAGCCCCTGTCACAGGCCCAGAGTGGCCTTCTTTAAAAGGACATCTCACCCCTTTGGAGAAGAGCACCAGGTGTGGTTAGGTGATCTCCTGCGCCTGTGTGACAGACAACCAAGACCTGGTCACCCCACCCCCACCCAGAAGTTCCCAGCCAAGAGGGGGAGGGCTGAACCCCAGTACCCTAGGCTTTGGGAGCACAGGGGATGCACCTAAAACCCAAAGGGGGAGCAAGGGGAAGTTCAAGGGGTGATGCCCGAGCTGACTCCCGGGTAGAGCGGTTTCTAGGTCACGAAAGCAGCAGGGGCCTTTGGATGGTTCCAGAATATTTGGTGACCTCGGGGTGACTTCCCTCTGCTTGCAGAGAAATCCAGCCTCACCCCTTGAATCTCCGGCTCCCACCAAAGAGCGGGTCTCTTCAACTTAGGAGTGACAGACACGCAGCGCCCTCTCGAGGCAAGTGGCCATTAGCAGGTGCGTTTTAAGTGTTTCTTGCGGATCTCTCGTACTTCATTTCTTTTCGTGGTCTGAGCAGGATGGGGTTGTGGATACAGCACGCAGTAGAGGCAGAAACAATGTATCTTTAGCGGGCTGCTGGCTTCAAAGGGCTTCTGATGTGTCCCCACCCACTGTGATGTTGAAAGGCTGGATGGCCGACACCTCAAAGTGTCCGCTTCAGGGAAGGTCCCGCCTATCCGCCGTTTGTTGAATTTTTTAAAAACACCAACATTAAAGAATTCTATTAAATGCCTTTTCGGTCCTCTATTGAGATTACATTTTTGGTTCTGTTCCAAATAGGATATACTTCGAATACTTTCTAGTTTCCTGCCAAAGCATGCAGTCTGTGTCACATAAACCCACGGCAATTCATGTGGGTTCGTGGCTGCTGGCTTTTAGAAGTTTATCTCCTTAAGTGTGTTCTTTTTTGTCCTTTGTTGCTTCATTTATTTTGAGGGAGAGAGAGAGAGAGAGAGAGAGCACGTGCACACTCAGACAAGTGTCGGAGGGGCAGAGACAGAGGGAGAGAGAGAATCCCAAGCAGGCTCCGTGCTGTCAGCACAGAGCCCGACGTGGGGCTTGATCTCACGAACCCTGAGGTCACGACCTGAGCCGAAATTGAAGAGTTGGGTGCTTAACCAACTGAGCCACTCACACTCCCCAAGTGTGTGTGTGTGTGTGTGTGTGTGTGTGTTTTGTTGTTGTTGTTGTTGTTGTTGTTTTTATAACTGCGGTGCTTATAAGTACACTGTTTATTGTTGTGTCACCGTGTCTAGCATGGAGTAGGTGCTTAGGAAATGTTCTTGAATTAGGAAATTCTTAATCACCACGTACAAGTACACAGTGAAGCCCTGTTAGGTACATTCACCTTGGTGTGTGGCCATCACCACCCTCCACTTCCAGGATTTTTTTTTCTTCCTGCGAAACTGCAGCTCTGTCCCCATTAGACGGTGCCCCACTCCACCTCCCAGCAGCCCGTGGCAACCACGATTCGACTTTGTCCCTGTGCTTTGGACTATGTTAGGTGCTTCCTAGAAGTGGAATCGTACGGCCTTGGTCTCTCCGTGACTGCATTCTTTCACTTAGCCTCATGGCCTCCAGGTTCAAGTGTATACCCCAGGAGTATCATCATGTGGTGATGCTATGTTTCATTGTCTGAGGAACCACCATCATGTTTTCCCTAGTGGCTGTGTCACTTTGGCACTTCTCCCAACTGTGCACGAGGGTTCCAGTGTCTCTCCGCATCCTCGCTAACACTTATTTTCTGTTTTTTTTTTTTTTTAATAGTAGCCATCCAAATGGGTGTCCGGTGATAGGTCATTCTGCTTTTGACTCCCATTTCCCTGAAGACGAGTAACGTTGTGTATCTTCTCACATGCTTGTTGGCCGTCTGGGTGTCTTCTTTGGAGAAATGTCTGTTCAGGTCCCTTGACCATTTTTTAATGTTTTGTAATTTACTTTTAGTGATCTCTACACCCAGGTGGGGCTCAAACTCACAACCCCAAGATCAAGAGTGGCATTGATCTTGAGCCAAACAGGTGCCCCTCCTTTGATCCTTTTTAAATTTTTTTAAAATGTTTTTATTTATCTTAGAGACAGAGCATGAGCAGGGGAGGCGCAGAGAGAGAGGGAGACACAGAATCCAAAACAGGATCCGAGCTGTCAGCACAGAGCCCGATGCAGGGCTCCAGCCCACGAGCCCTGAAATCATCACCTGAGCTGAAGTCGGACGCTTAACTCACTGAGCCACCCAGGCGCCCTGGACCATTTTTAAATCAAGTTGTTTTGTTGTTGGTGAGTTTGCAGGAGTTCTTTATGTATTCGGGATAGTCACCCCTTATCAGGCAAAATTTGCAAATATTTCCTCCCATTCCATAGGTTGCCTTTATATTCTGCTGATGGTGTCCTTTTGTGCACAAAAGTTTTTAATTTTGATGAAGTCCGATTTGCCTGCTGTCTTTAATTGCATGTGCCTTTGGTGTCCTATTCAAGAAACCTGACGAATCCGACGTTGAGAAGGTTTCCCCCTGTTTTTTGAGGGTTTTCTGGTTTCAATTTTTATGTTTAGGCTTTTGATCCATTTTGAGCTAATGTCTGTATCTGGTATAAGGTAAGGGTCCACCTTCATCCTTTGGGATGCAGACAGCCCTTTCTGCCATTTCCCCTCCCACAATTTGATGTAAAGTCGGTACTTTGTCTGCTGAATGGTCTGGACCCTCTTGTAAAAAGGCCTTTGACCACCTATACAAGGGTTTACTTCTGGGCTCTTTATTCAATTACATTGCACTGTATATCTATCTTTGTGTTAACATCATACTGGGTTGTTTTGTTTTGTTTTTGTTTTTGTTTGGTTTGTTTTTGAGAGAAAGAGAATGAGCAGGGGAGGGGCAGAGAGAGAGGGGGACAGAAGCAGGCTCCTGGCTGACAGCAGCAAACCCGATGTGGGGCTTGAACTCACACACCATGAGACCATGACCTGAGCTGAAGTGGACGCTCAACCGATTAATACCACGCTGTTGTGATTACTGTAGATTTGTTTTCAAACCTGGAAGTGCAAGACCTCTAACTTGGCTCTTTGTCAAGATTGCTTTGGCTATTTGGGGGCCCTTGAGATTCCGTATGAACTTTAGGATGGACTTCTTTTCTGTAAAAAAAGGCATTGCGATTTTGATGGGGTTCCTTTAAATCTGTAGATCACTGAGTAGTATCTTAATGTTATTATACTTAATGTTATTAATTTAATATGTTATTATACTTAATGTTATTAAGTATTCCAACCCACTAACATGGGATATTTGGCCATTTATTTGTATCTTCTTCAATTTCTTTCAGTGATGTTTTATAGTTTTCAGTGTACAGGTCTTTCAACTCCTTGGTTGAGTTTATTCCTAAGTATTTGATTTGTTTTCATACTATTGTAAATGGAATTATTTTTTAAATTTCCTTTTCTTAATATCCTTTTGTTTAGTGTATAGAAACATAACTGATTGTTTTGTATTGATTTTGTATTCTGCCACTTGGCCAAGTTTATTAGTTCTAATAGGGACTGTGTGTGTGTGTGCCATCTACAGGGTTTTCTACAGGTACATAGGATATATGTATAGATAGGTGTGTGTATATAATATATATATATTATATATATATATTATATATATATGGTCATTTTGTCTGAGGACAGAGATGGTTTCTTCCTTTCCAATTTGGATGTCTTTTATTTCTTTTTCTTGCCTAATTGCTCTGGCTAGCACTTCTATTACTGTATTAAATAGAAGAGGCCAATATAGACATTGCTGTCTTATCCTTGCTTTCAGAAGAGAAGTTTTTAGTCTTTCACCATTGAATATGTTATCTATGGGGGCATTTGGGTGGCTCAGTTGGTGGGTTTCCAATTTTGGCTCAGGTTGTGATCTTGCAGTTTGTGGGTTTGAGCCCCACATTGGGACCTCTGATGTTGGTGCAGAGGCTGCTTTGGATCCTCTATCTCCCTGTCTCTCCCCTGCTCACAGTCTCCCTCTCTCTCAAATAGAAACATTAAAAAAAATATATGTAATCTATGGGCTTTTCATGTATACCCTTTATGAGTTGAAGTAGTTTCCTTTTAGTCTGTTTGTTGTTTTTGTCGTGAAAGGATATTAAATTTTTGTTCAAATGTTTTCTCTATATCAGCTGAGATGATCATGTGGTTTCTGTCCTTCATTCTGTTACTGTGGTGTATTAAATTGAATAATTTTTCTGTGTTGAACCTTTCTTGTATTTCAGGAATAAATCCCACTTGGTTGGGTGTATAGTCCTTTCGATACACTCTTGAATTCTGTTTGGTAGTATTTTTATTTATTTATTTATTTATTTTGGAGGATTTTGCATTTATATTCATCAGGGATATTGGTCTGTCACTTGTTTTTTTTAAATTTTTTAAATATTTATTTATTTTGAGAGAGAGGGAGACTCCAAATCTGAACTGCAGGCTCTGAGCTGTCATCAAGTAGCCCAACATGGGGTTCAAATTCACAAACCGTGAGATCATGACCTGAGCAGAAGTTGGACACTTAACCCAGTTGAGCCACCCAGACACCCCTGTAGTTTGTTTCTTGAAGTGTCTTTATCTGGCTTTGGTGTAGAAGTAATGCTGACCTCATAGAATGGATGTGGAGATGTTCCCCCTTCAATTTTTGGAGAGCTTGAGGAGGACTGTTTTTAATTCTTTAAATGTTTGGTAGAATTCACCAGTGAAGCCATCTGGTCCTGGGCCTTTTTTTCCTTCTTTGTGAGGAGGTTTTTGATTACTATTTCAATATTCTTGCTAGTTATAGGTCTGTTCAGACTTTTTTTAAATTTGTCTTAATGCTTTTTTATTTTTGAGACAGAGACAGAGCATGATCAAGGGAGGGGCAGAGAGAGAGGGAGACACAGAATCAGAAGCAGGCTCCAGGCTCTGAGCTGTAGCACGGAGCCAGATGCTGGGCTCGAACTCACAAACCATGAGATCATGACCTGAGCTAAAGTTGGATGCTTAACCAACTGAGCCACTCAGGCTTCCCGTCTGTTCAGATTTCTATTCCTTCATGATTCCATCTTGGCAAACCATATACTTCTAGGAATTTATTCATCTTTGTTGTCCAGTTTGTCATACAATTGTTCATATTCCTAAAATCCCTTTGATTTTTGTAAAAATTGGTTGCAATGTTCTGTATTTCATTTCTGATTTTAGTTGAGTACTTTTTTTTTTTTTTTTTTTTTTAGTTAGCCAATCTGGCTAAAGTGTTGTCAGTTTTGTTGATCTTTAAAAAACGTTTTGTTACGTTAATTTTCTCTGTATTCTCTGTTTCGTTTATCTCTGTTCTAACATTTGTGATTTCCTACTGTTAGTTTTGGGTTCAGTTTATTTTATTTATTTATTTTTACTTCCTTAAGGTATAAAGTTAGTTGTCGATTTAGCATCTTTTTTCATTTAAGCATTTACAGGAAAAGAGTAAGTTAGTTGTTGATTTACCATCTTTTTTCATTTAAGCATTTACAGGAAAAGAATGTACATTTTCTTTTTGGCACTGCTTTCTCTAAATCTGATGGTTTTGGTGTGTTTTATTTTACTTTTCACTTGTCTCAAGAGATTTGCTAATTTGCGGCACCTGGGTGGCTCAGTCATTTAAGCATCTGACTTTGGCTCATGTTAGGATCTCGCCATTCGTGGGTTTAAGCCTCACATCAAGCTCTGCACAGGCTCTCTCTCCCTTTCTCTCTGCCTGTGTCCTGCTCTCTCTCAAAATAAACAAACTTAAAAAATAAAAATGTATTTGCTAATTTGCCTTGCAGTTTCTTTGACCCATTGTTTCACGGTGTGTTGTTGAATTTTGCACAATTTTTGATTTTTCCTATTTTTAGTTGTGTTTCTCAGGAATTTGTTTTCACTGTGATTGGTAAAAGATATGTTGTGTGGTTTCAGTTTTCAAAACTTTATTAAGACTGCACGTATTTTGTGGCTTAATTGACGGTCTATTCTGGAGAATGCTCTCTGTGTTCCATGTGTGTTATAATGTTCCATGTGTGAGTTGAAAGTGGGTGGATGGGGGAGGGTTGAAGGACTCCTAAGAGTTGCTTCACTTCTGTCCATGTTTGCTTCAGATTTTTAGAAGCTCTGATGTCTGGTGCATATATACTTGGAATTGTTAGATCCTCTTGGTGAATTATGCGTCGATAAAAGGATTAATGGCCTCTCCTATCCCTTGCAACAGCTTTTTTTTTTTTTCCCCTTAAATTCTACTTGTCTGATACCCGCAGAGCCATCCCTGCTCTATGTTGGTCATTATTTATATAGACTATCTTTTTCTATTCTTTGCCTTTCAACCTATGGGTGTCTTTAAATCTAGAGTGACAGTCTGGCAGATGGCATAAAGTCAATTACTGGATTTTTCAGCTCCACAATTTGGTTCCTTATTACAATTTGTCTTTGTCGACATTCTCCTTTTGCTTAGATGTTGTTTTCATAATTCCGTTTAGTCGTCTGCTCCTCTTTTCCTCAGCTCACAGCAGATCCAGGACTGTTGTTTTCAAGTCTGAGGCCAGTTTTTCTTGAGAGTTCGTTTCTGGAGGTTGACGGTATTCCTGTGAATGGGCCCTGCCTCCCCGTTTCTTTGTGTGTCTTGTCATCTTTTGTTGAAACTGGGCATCTGAAAAGGCGTTCACCTCTCCCAGTCTTTGCAGACTGTCCCTGGGCCGGGGAAGACCTTCAAGAACCGGCCGGATAGAAAGGGTCAGGGTTCTCTCAAACATGTTTGGGGGGGGCTTTATCTTCTCTGGGCCTGTGGGTATTTTAAGTTCCCATCCCCAGTATACACAGCTGCCTTTAAAGGTCTAAATTTCCCCGGCAGCCTCCCTCCTGCTGCTTCTCAGGGGTCTGGATACATTGAATTCCTCTGCCCATAATCTGGCCCCTGGCCACCCGCCGGTCTGTGGACTCTCACATACGCGCCCGTGACTGCTCTCAGCAACCTCCAACCCCACACCCAGACTCTGCCGTTACGGTCATCAGCACTCTGAGCCAGAAGAGACCGAAGCCTGTGTCTCTGGCAGCCCCCAGGCAAGTCAGGACGTTGTCAGCAAGTTCCACACTTTCTCCTGCATCCTGAGGGATGAATTGGTGGGCTTTCCTTGAAACCTTACTGTGACAGGCAAGCAAAAACACCATGGGGTTCCCTACGGTTCTGAGCGGAGCTTTTTCTTGCTCGGGCACTCCTCTGGTGGCCGCTGCTTCTAGAGTACCCACAAAGCTACTTGGGGCCATTTTATTACACGTTTGGTGTTCTCCTGGGGGACTGAAGGTCTTGACTTCCTGGCCTGCCGTCTTGCCAGTGTGCCGTCTGTTTTCCTCCGCATTCTTTGTTAATTTTATTTTTTATTTTTAAAAATTTACATCCAAATTAACGTATAGTGAAACAATGATTTCGGGAGTAGATTCCTTAGCGCCCCTTACCCATTTAGCCCAGCCCCCCTCCCACAACCCCTCCAGTAACCCTCTGTTTCTTCTCCGTATTTAAGAGTCTCTTGTGTTTGTCCTCGTCCCTGTTTTTATATTATTGTTTCCCTTCCCTTATGTTCATCTGTTTTGTCCCTTGAAGTCCTCATATGAGTGAAGTCATGTGGTATTTGTCTTTCTCTAATTTCCCTTAGCATAGTACCCTCCAGTTCCATCCACGTAGTTGCAAATGGCAAGATTTTACACTTTTTGATTGCCGAATAATACTCTGTTGTACATATATACCACATCTTCTTTATCCATCCATCCATGGTGGACACTTGGGGTCTCTCCATCCTTTGGCTATTGTGGACAGTGCTGCTATAAACATGGGGGTGCACGTGTCCCTTCGAAACAGCACACCTGTATCCCGTGGATAAATGCCTAGTAGCGCCATTGCTGGGTGGTAGGGTGGTTCTATTTTTAGCGTTTTGAGGACCCTCCATACTGTTTTCCCGACTGGCTGCACCAGCTTGTATTCTTACCAGCAGCGCAAAAGAGATCCTCTTTCTCCGCATCCTCGCCAACATCTCTTGTTGCCTGAGTTGTTGATGTGAGCCCTTCTGACAGGTGTGAGGTGGTATCTCATTGTGGTTTTGATTTGCATTTCCCTGAGGATGAGTGATGTTAAAGAATTTTTTATGTGTCGGTTGGCCATCTGGATGACTTCCTTGGAGAAGTGCCTATTCATGTCTTTTGCTCATTTCTTCACTGGATTATTTGTTTTTTGGGCATTGACTTTGATAAGTTCTTCATAGATATTGCATACTAACCCCTTTATCTGATCTGTCATTTGCACATATCTTCTCCCATTCTGTCGGTTGCCTTTTAGTTTTGCTGACTGTTTCCTTAGCTGTGCAGAAGTTTTTATTTTGATGAGAACCCAGTAGTTCATTTTTGCTTTTGTTTCCCTTGCCTCCAGAGATGTGTTGAGTAAGCAGTTGCTGTGGCCAACATCAAAGAGGTTTTTGCCTGCTTTCTCCTCGAGGATTTTGATGCCTTCCTGTCTTACATTGAGGTCTTTCATCCATTTTGAGTTGATTTTTGTGTCTGGTGTAAGAAAGTGGTCCAGGTTCATTCTTCTGCGTGTCGCTGTCCAGTTTTCCCAGCACCACTCGCTGGAGAGACTGTCTTTATTCCACTGGATATTCTTTCCTGCTTTGTCAAAGATGAGTTGGCCATATGTTTGTGGGTCCATTTCTGGATTCTCTTTTCTGTTCCGTTGATCTGAGTGTCTGTTCTTGGGCCATGTTTTCCTCTGCATTTTGATCAGGATGTTTCCAGGGGTGCCTAGGTAGCCCAGTTGGGTGAGCGTCTGACTTCTGATTGTGGCTCAGGTCACGATCCCAGAGTCATGAAATCGAGCCCTGCATCAGGCTCTGTGCTGAGGGTGGAATCTGCTTGGGATTCTGTCTCTGTGAAACATTAAAAAAGATGTTTCCAATGCATTATTAGTTATCTCACTAGAAGAGTCCTGAATTACCTAAATTTCTTCAGTACATTATTCTTAAAGACCATCCTTGGATTCCAGAGATTGTTTAGTTTATTAATACATTAGTAACCTCTGTATTCAAGTGCGAAGTTGGGCTTTTCTTTCTCTTCCTGTATTGTCCTTGTCCTTGCCGTGTGTTCATATCTTACTACTTCATTAACATGAGTTGGGGATAGAAAGGTTTCATTTTCCTATTCTGGAAGTGTTATAGTAAATTATTTCAACTTGCCTCTAACATGATCTGGGCTTGGTGTGTACCATTTAAAAGTTTTTGTTTTGAGCTAATGACAGATTTTCAGAAGAAGGTTCAAAGATAGGGCCGGGAGGTCTTACATTTGGTTTCTTCCAGTGGCCACATCTTCGGTAATGAGAGCACAATATCCAAACCCAGACATTGACAGCGGTCGAAGGCATGTATCTAGTTCGGACATCTCCTTGAAGCTGTAGGTTTGTGTTACCACCACCACCACCAAAATACACAACTGTTCGACCACCAGAAACATCTCCCTTGGGCTACCTCTCCTTCCTCCATCGTCCCAGACCCAGACAGCAGCTGAGTTGTTCTTCATCTTTATAACTGGTCCTTTTGAGAATGTTACGTAAATAAAATCATATGGCGCTTGACCTTAGGAGTTTGGGGTTTTTTCCCCCACTCAGCATAATGCTTTTGAGATTCATCCAAGTTGTTACCTGTACCAGTAGGGTGTTCCTTTTTATTGCTGAATATATCCCATGGCAGGGACATACCCACATTTGTTTAGCTGTGCACCAAAGGTAGGCACTTTGGGCTGTTTCAAGGTTTGGGCTCTTACAGATAATAGTGCTATGAATAATCACGTCCAGGCTTCTGTGTGAAACACAGGTTTTCATTTCTCTGGGATAAATACCCAGGAATGCAATTGCTGGATTATATTTTAAGTGTGTTCTTAGCTTTTTCTCCAGGGTGGCTGTACCATTGTATATTTCCCCACCAGCAATAGATGAGGGAATGAGTTTCTCTACATTTTTGCCAGGCTTTGGTGTTGCTGTTTTTTTCTAAACTGTTCTATTAAGTATGTAGTGTTCTCATTTCCCTAATGACTAATACTGCTGAACACCTTTTTTTCCTGAGCCTGTTTGCCGCCTATATGTCCTCTTAGGTGACATGTCTTCATGGGATTGCTCATTTTCTACTTAGATTTTTTTTTTTTTACTGTTAAATTTGAGTTTATGTATTCTAGATAGAAGTCCTTTGTCAGATAAGTGGTTTGTAAACATTTTGTCTTGTATGAACGAGGTCTATTTTTTTCTTTTGTGAATCAGGCTTTTGGTGTCCTAATAAGTAAGCTTTGCCTGCTGTCTTTTAGACAACATTATAGTCTATAGATTCAGTTGATTTAATAGCTATGAGATTCTTCAGGTTAAAAAAATCAATTTGTATTCAAGCTAGGTCTTGAAAGTTATTAGCAATCTGTCCAGAGTTGTTGAATGACCTTTCAGTCTCTCCTGGATCTGTGGTTTTGACTTCTCGGTCATTCCTAGTTACGGTCTTTTTTCCCCTCTGGATCCCTTCTATTGTTCATCTCTTCCTGTTTCATTAAATTCCTCCCTTCTGCTTTCCCTGGTTTCTACAAAGGGTCAGCCAACGCTTTCTGTAAAGAATCAAACAGTAAATATTGTAGACTCTGCAGCCTGTGTTGCAAATACAGAGCCACAGATGGAGTGTGAATAAATGTGTGTGGCTTGCTCTGTTCCTTTAGTGACTGTCTCCCAGTGGGAAAGATATTTTCAGATAGTTCAGTGCTAATAATGTTTCATTTTTAACCTCCTATCATAGTTGACCTGGGTATAAAATCTAACTCAGCATTTACTCTCTTAATTTAAGAGACTGGACTCTTGCTGGTGGGAGATTGGTTGTCTACCTGTTCCTTGAAAGATGACCTCTTACCCAAGCTGACATGTCTTAATAGAGGTTTCTGGTCAGTATTTGGGCTGCCTTGTGCTTCCTGAATCTGAGGCATCACACTCTCAAACCTCTTTGTGTTCTCATTCTGAAATTTCTGTTAGCACCTCACTTCACCCTCTGTTTTATATTTTCCAGTTCATTAATTTTTTTCTTCTGTCAAATGTGTTATGTTTTAAATTTCAGTAAATATTTATCAATTCTGGAAATTACTTTTGGAATCCCACTTAGCATTTTCAGTTTCTTCCATGTATTCCATCTTCTCAAATGCTAGCATCTGAAGGTCTTAGTGAGTGGGAAAGAGTCTCTGTTTTGACCATATTCTACCCTGGGGCCTCAGAAGTCTCAGCAAGGAGGCCCTGGCTTCTGGGGACTCCACCTCTCCATGAGCCAGGTTTAGCAAGAATTCTGGTAAGTCGGTTTAGCCTGCATGACTGGTTACCTCGACATCGGACAGGGTTCCTCTCATCAGTCTGGACTGCCTCCAACAAGAATCCTGCGAGCTTGATTGAGCAAGAACTCGCCTGTCTCTCACGGTTCATCTTGGTAATTTTCCATCCACAGACCCAAACCCTGCTCAGCACTCAGTCCCCAATTCTCCCTGTTGAGTTGAGCCCCATCTCTCACCCCTATGGCCAAACCCCATTGCAGTGGTTCCCGCACCACTGTGATAGTCCCCCTGAATACAGCCCACCTTAGAGCTCTTTTACAAGCATCAGGAATAATTTTCCCTTTAACAGGGATTCTACTCCCCATGTTTGGTGCAGTTGCTGGCTTTCAACCCTACATAGTGGACTTTAGCCACAGGAATCAGAGTGAAGGATAATATTGGTTGACCGAGGGCTTTCCAGACAGAGGAAAGAGTGTCCGTTAAAATCCCTGACGAGCAGATCTGTGGTTATAAATTTTCGGAAGCTGAGTTTATAGTTGTCTGACCTCCCAGAGCTATTATCTCCTGTGCCAGAGGTCCCCGGATTTTCAAGACCTGGCTTGGACAGGGGGAGTCTTTGGGCTTCTTTATCTCAGTAAGTAACCCTTTGCCCATAACTCAGAGTCAAAACAGAGCTCACTGTAAGAAGATGGAGTGCCTGTCCACCCCAAGGGAGCTAAGCAAAAGGAAGGAACTGGTTTTCCCTCTGGGAGGGAAGACACAGGTCAATGGGGGAGGAGTCAGACTCATTGCTGGCTGGGGCAGCTTACCACACTGTGGAGGAGGGTCCAGGGGCACGAAGCCCCGGGCACACAGGTGGATGTAGGCGGCAGCCAGGTTGCAGGCAGGAAAGAGCTCCTGGGTGCCACAGGTGTCCTGGGTGCACAGGCTGAGAAATGGGGTGGGGTCCACCTGAAAGCCAGCCATCAGAGTCAGGGTCCTTGCCCACTGCACCCTTGGGAGGAGCACCAAGGAGGGGCAGAGGCCGGATCAGGGCAGGGGAGTTCTTTTGCCTTCTGGTCTACCCGCTGCAGGGCTTCCCCTGGGGTCCAGACCCAGCCTCACACTCACCACACTGAAGCAGTTCCCCAGGCAGGAACGGGGGTCCTGGAAGAAGGCCCGGCAGGTGGGGCTCTGTCGGGGGCACTCGTGAGTTTTCTCCACGGCCCTACAGTCGCCACCCAGCTGGTGAGACAAACCCAAGACTCAGGCCTCCCCCCTGGACCTCTCTTCTCCCAGGCATCTAAAACAGGTGCATCAGCTTCCGGAGCGGGTGGCTCCCCCCTGGGTCTGAGCAGTTGTCTGCAGAGTTTGCATGCAGGGGGCCAAGCTCTGCCCACAGCCACGGAGCCCTGGTGAGGCCCAGCCGCTCACCTGCCAGGCGAGGCCCAGCTCCTCCAGGCCGTGGGCCAGGGTGCCGTCCGGCAGCATCAGCTCGTTGGCGGCCTCGTTGTCGTTGGTGCCCAGGAGGCCGGCAGACACGCCTATGGGAAAGGGGGAGGTGGGCGAGCCTGGCCAGGGTTCCCCGGGGGGGCCAGACCCTCCACCCCTGACTCCCACACCCCACCCTGGCTCTGACCCTTCCCCAGAGGGAGAGGAGAAAGGAAACGGAGGGAGGGAAGCCCTCATGTGCCGAGCCACCGCAACGGCTCCTCTCGTGCCTGCTCAGGTTGGGAGCCCCGCAGGAAGCAGCAGCGGGAGGGGGTCCTGGGGAACCTGGCCCCCAGCCTCTCAAGGACAGCGAGTGCACCCCTGGCCAGGGATGGGCCGCATTGGCCTCGGACACCTGCTGTGGTGGCCGCACGGCCGACCCCACGGGCCCGGAGGCCCCCAGCTGGGGCCCAGACCCACCGTGGAGCCAGAGGCCCAGAGTGACGCTGCAGAGGCCAGCCCGAACGTCACAGGTGATTGAGACGCCGTCCTCACTGGCCAGCTTGACCCTGGGCACATCCCTCCTCGTCGCGGGAGGGGGCAGATCTCGGTGCAGACAGCTCTGCCTGGGCTCGGAGGACTCGTACAGCCTGTAGGTCTGGGGGCCAGACACGGGCTGAGGGGGACAGGCAGCAGGCCCACGGGGCACCGGGTGGGAAGGGCGTGGGGCCCAGGACACAGGTGTGTGGATGGGACGGCCGGCAGGAGACTGTCCTCCCCCTGGGCCCCTGCCCCTCCCACACTTGCACGGCTCACCTTCAGGCGGGGGTAGAACACCAGGGAAGTGTGGTTCAGCTGCACTGACACGGACGTGAGCCCTGAACCGGCCCGGTTCAGTGTCAACGAGAACGTGTTGTGAGCAAAGTCCTTGGCCAGCAGCAGGCTCCCACAGTGGACACCCAGGCTCCATACCTGGCCATCGAAGGTCACCACGTGCCTGGCCCCGGCCACCACAGCATGGTCTGGGAAGAAGAGGTTGCCAGGTAGGTGAGGACGGCCAGTTCGGGCCAGTGTCCTCTGGGGCAGCCCACGTGCGGAGAGAGGGGGTCTGTCCCCAGCGCTTCTCCCCAGCCCCGCACCCCGACCTGAGCCAGCTACAGCCCAGTCAGCAGTAAAAAGAAACAAAGGACTGACACGTGCACGAGCCTTGTAAAGCTGGGGCGGGGAGGTGATGGCTGAGAGATGGCGGGTGGGGTCGGTTGAGGGAACAAAAATGTTCTAAAATCAACTGTGGGGACAGATGTGTATCCCTATGAATATACTCAAAGCCCCAGAATCATATGCTTTAGTAAGTGAATTGTGTGTCCATGAAGCTACTGTAAAACAGAATTACATTAAAAAAACGACGCACACACGACTGTGGCCAAAGGTCCGTCCAACACAAGGCAGGTACCACGGGGCCTGGCTCCGCCCTCTTCAAAGGCGGCTGGTGGGGGGGGGGGGTAGACAGCTTGACCCATCCAGCCCAAACCGCCCTGGGGCAGGGGCCTGGGCCATGTGCGGCAGGAACGGTGACCCAGGCCTGGCAGCTGCTGGCTCACCCGGCCGCACAAGGAGGGGACGAAAGCCCCATTGTCAGCTCTCTGAGCTGAAGGTCACAGACCAGCCCAAGGTCACACACAAGTGGAGCTCTGAGACCCAGCAGCTCCTCCCTCACCTGTGCCTTGCAGAGGAAGTACCCCTGCGCCCAGGAGGGCGAGCCCCTGGCCACCCCCCGACCTCTGTGGTGACAAGAACCTGCACCGATATCCCAGTCCCGCCAGGCCCCGGGTGCCACGCCTGCCCGTGGACTTCAGATCTGCCCCGTCACCAAGGAATTGTGCACCCAAACGGCACCCGCGCCTGTGACCCACAGGAGGGAGCCAAGCTGTCACCGCCCATTGGCAGAGGGAGGGAGAAACCAAGTCCCAGAGAGGCGGGGAGACCGGCCGGGGCCACACGGGGGCACGAGCCGGACGCAAACCCTCCAGGGGCCCCGAGCCCTCGCAACCACATCCGATGCCGGCACCGCCCACGACTGCAGGCGCTGCCTGACCCAGTCTGGACTCAATTAGCCACCTTCCGATTCCAACTGGAGGTCTGCCTTCTGCGGCTCCGGCCCAGTGCAGTGGGAGGGAGCTGGCCTCGAGCCCCAAGCCACTTGGCCCACTTGCACCTTGGGTCCAGGCTCGGGCTTTCAAACTCTGGCTAGAAGCCCGGCTCTGCAATCCAGCTCGAGGCCAGGATGACCTCGGGAAGCGCAGGAACCTCCGGGCCCAGCAGTACCAAGCTATGGCTCCTCTCACCCCGGGCCCCGCCCCCGTGTCTGCGCCTGCAGGGTCCGGCCACTGCACCCCAAGGGGCGCGGGGCTGAGCGGGGAGGAGGGGGGGGCGCGAGACTCACACTCATGGGGACTCTGCAGCAGGCGGTGTTTGAGCCGGTAGTACGCGGCCAGCACGTTGGTCCCGTACAGCTCACGGAAGGGCAGCACCAGCTTCTCCACCAGGTAGCCGGTCACCCGGGCCACAGCCAGGGGCTCGTCCCCTGCAGGCAACAGTGGCAGCGTCACCAGCAACGAGCAGTTCCTGGAAAGAGCACGGGGGAGGTGGAAGACCCCAGCCTGACGGATGGACCTTTGCTTCTGGAAGCAGCTTAAGGAGGTGGAGGTGGGCGGGACAGGCTCAGGAGAGACACGATGGCCTCACCGGAAGGACGTACGTGGCCTTGGGTCAGGCGGGGGCACCTCTGTGTGAACCCCAAGGGATAGATGGGCCCACCACTGGGGCCCCGCAAGGTGCGGGGGAGGGGGCAGGGGCAGCAAGAGCACTGGAGAAGCAGGGGGTCAGAGCCCTGGGGACCTTGGGAATTACACAGGAAAGGGCAGACCCTGAAACTGTCTCAGGATGGAAAAGAGGGGGTCAGGTCGACCTTGTGGGGCCTGAAGGAGCACAGAGGTCTCATCGCACTGGGGCTAGATGTGGACAAGGACAACTTCACACCCTCGACTGTGGGTGCAGGACTTTTCCCTCCCCCACGGCGCCCAGGGGACCTGAGGCAGGGAGCAGCCTCAAAGGCCTTCTACCCCCGAAGTCCTTTTCACAGCACAAGCACCCAGGGGTGACCCGTTGCCAGGACCTCCCTAGACAGCCCTTTCCCCGTGCAAACAGCCGCGACTGGGGACGTCGTTCCTCCCGCGACCTGACACCCTCCCTGGGTTGCAGCTTCGTCCGCCAGCTTGCATTGCAACCGCACTGACAGCCAGGGCAGCAGGGGCATCATGCGTTCCCAGGAGGGGAAACCGAGGCACAAAGCAGTGACTGATCCGGCACTGCCCAAGTTAGAGGTGCGTTCAAGTCCAAGCATTCCCCTGGTCCGGATGCTCGGTGTGGCCGCTGGCCCTGGGAGAAGGGCGCCACTGCCACCCTAAACCCCCCCCCCCACAGATGGGCCCCCCCACCGCCGGCCTGTGAGGGGAAGGGACGCACTCTCTGATGACTCCCAAACTTGGATGCACGACCCAGGCCATCAGCTGCCTGCTGGACACCTCCAGCTGGGAGTCGCCACGGGGTCTCAAGCTCAACACGTCCAGAATGGCCCCCTATCCCCACTCCGGTGGAGTACACTGAATAGAGGCCCCCAAAGACCTCCAAGTGCCCGAGACCTAGGACTGCGGTAACTTATGTGGCCAAACACAGTTTGCAGGTGTGACAGGGTTAAGGATTATCCAGGGGAGCCGAGGACCACGACAGAACCACAAAAACGGAGGCAGGGGGCTCAGAAGCAGGAGCTACGAGGACAAGGGTCAGAAAGCAGGAGGGAGGGGCGGTGAGCCACACAGTGCAGGGGCCTCCCGCTGCCGGAGGAGGTCAAGGGCACGGGGGCTCCACGGGGGGAACCGGCAGGTCAGCATATTCTGACGGCGGGTTAAACTGATTCCGCGCTTCAGACTTCCAGAACCGTACAAGCATAAATCCATGTTGTTCCATTTATTTCGGGGGAGAGCGTAAGCAGGGGAGGGGCACACAGAGGGGGGCAGAGGCTCTGAGCTGACAGCAGGAAGCCGGACACGGGGCTCGGACTCGCAAACCGCAAGATCGGCTGAGGCCATGAAGTCGGACGCTCAACTGACTGAGCCACCCAGGTGCCCCAAAGCTGTGTTGTCTCAAGCCACCCAATTGGTGGGTGATGTGCTACAGCAGCAACAGGAAACGAAAAAAGCCCCGATGGGCTTTCCACCGCTCATGCCCCAGTGCTCCATAAACAGACTCTCCATCCTGCCAAATGCAAGGCCAAAACCCTCAGCACTGTTCCACCCCGGATGCAATCTCGTCCTCCAATCTACAGACCTGACCTTAACCCACATCCAGAGTCTGACACGTCCCGGCCCTCCACGGCTACCACTGCTCAGCGGAGCCACCGTCCTGTCTCGCCTGGACAGCCACCAAGAAACAACCACTTTTTTTCTCTCTTTTAAGTAGGCCTCACGCACAGCACGGAGCCTCACGCGGGACTTGAACTCACAACCCTGAGATCGAGAGTCGGATGCTCAACCGACTGAGTCCCCCAGGCGCCCCTAAGTGACGACTCTTTACTGGGCTCCCCCCCCGTATCCACACCACTCCCCTGCCCCCATATCTTTAGTCTCAACACCAGGACCACAGGGATCTTTCGAAAGGGGATACAGATCATGTCTTTCCTCAGCTCAAAATCTTCTGTGCGTTCCCAGCTCAGAGGAGACGCCCAAGTCCTCACAAAGGCCCCAGGCTGCCTGGGTCCCTGTCACCTCTCGGGCTCTTACACCCTCTACTCCAGCCTGGCTTCCTCCATATTCCTCCAACAGGCAGGGCACATTCCCACCCCTGGGCCTTTGCACTGACTGTGCCCTCTGCCTGGAACTCTTCCCATGATGTCCACATGGCTCACTACCCCAGCTCCTTCCAGCCCTTGTCCAAATGCTACCTTCTCCTTGAAGCAGACCATGGCTGCACCACTTCAAATCACCCCCAACCCACTTGTCAAGCCTTTTTATTTCCCCCCCCGCCTCTAGCATTTACCACCTAACACACCAAATCAGAGGCTGGGAAACCATGGGTCAGGGGTCAGATCCAGTCTGTGTCCCGTTTCTGAACAGCCTGCAAGCTAACAAGGGCTTTTAGGTTTTAAAGGATTCTTGAAACACAAAACAAAGACTAAGCAAGAGACCATCTGGCCCACGAAGCCTGACCACTTCACTCCAGGGCCCTTTAGAGGAAAGGTTTGCTGACCCCTGGTGTAGATAACCTAGTTATGTGTTCAGTCTAGCCCCCCGGGGTAGACTGTGGAGGGATCGGGGTCGTTCACTAGAACGCAGCACCTAGAACAGCTCCTGCTCAGAGAAAGCGTTCCTGAAACATCTATGGAATGAAGAAGCAGCCCACCTCCTCATCTGTAAAACCGGGACCGCAAACGTGTCCCTGGGAGGGTTGTCCTGAGGGAAAAACGAGACCCGGGGTGTTTCAGCCCAGTGTCCAGCCCGGGGCAGGAGGGCAGGGACGGACAGACACCCAGGTACCTGGCCGAGAAGCTGTACACATCCAGCAAAGGCTTGCAGAGCCTCCTCAGAGCCTGTGACAAAGTGGCTTCGGCCCAAGACAGCATCTGGAGTGTGGCCTGCAGGGGGGCGGGCGGCGAGAGCCATCAGGGTTCCCGCCACCTAGCAGGGCCGCCTCCCACCCCCTCGCCCCGCCTCACCAGCTCCAAGGCGGCCCCGATGGGCCTGGGCCCCAGGGCCCGCAACCACCGCATGGCGGACTCGGCCCGCTCCTGCCACACCTCGTCCAGGGGCCGCAGCGTGACCTCCAGGTAAGCCTCCTTCAGCGTGGCCAGGGGCCCTGCAACAGGCAGCCAGCGCCCACTGTGAGGCCCCCGGAGTCCCGACGGCAGGCGAGATGCCATTGCCCGCACCCAGACCCAGGCCTGCAGGAAATATGGCCTGTTCCGGCAAACTAGGTGATGGCACCAGGGACCCCGGACAAGAGCCGGCTTAGCGGGCCTGAGACTTCCCCTCTGAGAGTCCCGTTCACAAGGTCAGCCCCTGGCAGGCACCTGGGATCCCAGATTTTAGGGAGGTGCCATCACCCCCAGAACCGGGAAGAGGGCCTCGTGCTGTGCCCCAGCTGTGCACACAAGTGGCTCGTGCTGAATATCCCTTTGCTTCTCCCAGCCCCAAAGCGGGGTAAGTGCCAGAGAAGGCTACCCACGTGACCAGCCCCCAAGGAAAACCCTGGGTACGAGGTCTCCAACGAGCTCTCCTGATGGACGATGTTAGACACATGTCAGCCCAGCTCGAAGTTGACGGAATTAAGGGTGGCCCAGGTGACCTCCTGGGGAGAAGATTCTGGAAGCTTGTGCCTCGTTGCCCCTCCCCCCCCCCCCACTGGGCCTTGGCCCCTGCACCTCTTCCTCCATCTTGCTCTGCATGCTTTCGCTGTAACAACATGCTGAGAACTGAGGCCTAGCGAGCCACCGAACCTGGGGGTGGCCGTGGGGATTCTAACGCAGAGACGTAAGTGGGGGGGGGAGAGAAGGCCAGCTGTGAGCCCCGATGCTCCCCGAGGAGGGGCCAGAGGTTCCCCGCATCAACCCGGAGGGTGATCGGGGCAGCGGCTGCTTAGTAACCAGGATGGAACCCTCAACCACACAGCCCCGCGGGCACTTATCACAGAACCAGGAACCGGCTCTGGAAGCATACAGCCGTGGGCCTGCTAGAAACAAAGCTGCATGTTCCGAAGAAATCAGCGGGGACGGGAGACACGGGGGCAGCGGTCCCCGAAAGAAATCGGGCAGCGGGCATAAGGGCTATTAGCGTGGAGACCTACAGCACGGAGGCCGCAGCCGGGGAACGTGAAGGCTGCAGGTCCCGGAGACCGAGCAGGCCGGGAGGGCCCCGGGGTCAGGCCCCGCCTCCTGCACTCACGTTCCACCTCCTTCCCCAGCTGCTCCAGCCCCGCCTGCAGCCTCTCCAGGTAGCGCGGCGAGTGGTGGGTCAGCGCCTGCCGGGCCCGGCTCTGGCCCCACAGGGCGGCCGCGGCCCGGCCACCTGCCCGCGCCGCTCCCAGCCCCGCACGTGACAACTGCAGGAGGGGGCCCGCCACACCGTCCAGGGGGCCCGCCGGCTGCACCTGCGTGGGGAAATTGGGGCAGGATCAGGGCAAGGGTCTGGGGCACGCGGCACTCCAGGAGATTCTCACGTCTGGTGAGCGGAGGGCAGGGTATGGGCACCGGGGGGAGAGGGGGGGCTGTCTCCGCACGGAGCCTCCTGTTCTCCGTGTCCCTGACACCCCAGCAGTCTACCCACCAGGCGCCGGAACGTTTCCACATAGGCGTCCAAGCCTCGCATCCTCTTCTCCAGCTGGGTTTGCACTTGGGACCCAATAGCTGCCACGCTAGACTGCGGGCACAGAGGGACGGGCTGGGGGCTCCGCAGGACAGGGGCGCGTAGGAGGCTCTCAGGGCCTGTGACGGGGCCCCAGGATGCATCCACACGCCACGGGGCCTCCTCTGACTTCCTCGGCACTGTTGGACCCTTTCAGGGTCCAGCGGCTCTGGTCCTCGGTCCCAGAGACAAGAGCATCCCTCACACCCCCCGCCGCCCGGCCGTCTCACCTCCATGCGGCCCAGCAGGGTCCCCGGGCAGCCGTGTGCCTCCAGGCGGACGCTCTGGTTGGCAGCCTGCAGGGTCAGGCGTCCCAGCGGCTGGACGGGCCGCCCGCCGTCCTGGAGCAGCACCTCGGCCTCAGCCATCCGCCCGTGGGCACACGCCCGCAGCACCACGCTCTCCTGTCGGCTCCCTGGAGCCGGGTAGGGGCCTGCTGTTGCTCCCCAGGACTCAGCCGGCGGCCACCCTGCTGTCTACTCCACCTCCCCACAGCCTTCTGGAGCTTTCCGTCACCCACAGGCCCTAGAGTTCCCGGTCCTCCCGAGGCCTGGTCTCTTTCTCATCCCCAGCCCATACCCACCTGGGTCCTGCCCATCTGGACCCTTCTCCCAGCCCCTCCTGATGTCATACAGGTGGCCACAGGAAGCTCGTCGTCACTTCCGGGGGGGGGGGTGCCACAAAGTCCTAATGGGGTTTCCTTGACTCCTGAGCTCTCACCACCCCAATCTCTGTGCTCTCGGGGGACGACCTGACAGACACTCGCAGCTTCTACTCACCTTCCTCGTGGGCCACAGAGGCCTGGAGGCAGCCCCGGGCCCGGGACACCGACAGCCTCGCTTTCGCATTGCCATCGTCCGCGGTTCCCTCCAGCTGGACCACACACCGAGAAGCCGGGGCGGAAACCCGGCCCCGGAGGCCGAGCCGCTGAGCCTCGGGGCTGAGGATCTAGGGGCGGGAAGGCACAGAGCAGCGTGCAGCCTGGCCCTGGCCCCTGGCTCTTGCCGGCCCCGGGTCCAGGGAGGGCAGACAGTGGCCACCCCTGCCCCACACCTCCAGGGACATTGGGACCCCCACGTACATCCCCCCCCCCCCACGAGGTTCCCAATCCCTACCGAGTGCAGAAAGTACCTATTCAACCCACATCTGGGACCTAACAGGCCAGGGGCACCCGCCATCCCCGAGGCTTACAAATTCCCGGTGCCAGACCTCACCCCAGAGATGCTGCCCTAACTGACCCGGGTGGCCCGGGGCTTGGCATTTTGGACATTCCTGGGTGTTTCCACCTGCAGGCCATGTTTTCCAAAATTGCCTGAGAACCACGCAAGTGTCTCCACAAGATCAAGGAGACGTTGTGGGGAGCCCGTGGCACAAGATGAAGTCACTGACCGTGTATCCCGACCCTTGGAGACACCAAGTCTTGAGGGAGGGGGATTCGGGACAGGTGAGTTTTGAATGGGCGGGGGTTGGGGGGTGGCAACGTCAGGCAAGGCCTCTGAGGCCCTCAGACCAGGAGGACAGCCGCAGGGGGGAGGCCGGTTAGGAGGAGGGGAGGCACCTCTGGCCTGGACGTGGCTGCCCTGTGCTCTAGTCGAGACCCTGCCTCCGGCAAGCCACACATCCCTGAGGGTGGTGCCTCGGTGTCAGAATCTGTAAAATGACGTAGGACGGGGGCTCCCCCAACTTAGTGGCAACAGCAATTACTCTGTGTATGTGGGTTCAGGAGGTGTGTTCCTGGCTGAGTCGTGTTCCTCAAAGAGACGGGTGCAAGGTCTCACCCCGTGGATGTGCGATCATTTGGAAATCGGGTCTCCGCAAATGTGCTAAAGTAAGACGAGGTTGTACTGCATTAAGTCGGGCCCTGAACCCAACGACTGAGGTCCTGAGAAGACAGCCGTGTGAAGAGACAGAGCCTGGAATGACCCAGCCGTGAGGCACGAATGCCAAGGATTGCCAGAAGCCGCCAGAAGCCTCCGGAAGCTGGAAGAGGCCAGGAGGGGTAGTTCCCTGGAGCTTCTGGTGGGGGCAAGGCCTCGTGGATGCCTTCATTTTAGACTTCTAGCTTCTAGAACCGTGAGAGAAACCATTTCTGTTGTGTTCGGTCACCGAGCTGGGGGTAAGCTGTCGGGCAGGCCGAGGAATCAGGGGCTCACTAACGGGCAGGTTCCAGAGAGTCTGTCCCTGAGGATTCCAAGCAGGTGGGGCAGGGCCCAGAATCCTGATGAGGTTTCAGAGTGCACGAGGGGGCTGGGGGGGGGGGTGGGGCGGGAAATCTGCAGACCGTACTTGGGGCCTCTGTCCCAGATGGCCTCCTGCCGAGCTCCACCCTGCCACTGTCCCTGTCGCTGTCACTGGCTGGTGAGGGCCCCTCTGGTGCTGCCGGGGTGAGTACCCGACCTCCTCAATCTGTCCCCCCTCTGCACAGGGGCCTCCGTGTTGGCATGAGAACCACACAAGGCTGGAAAAGGCCTCTATTCACCCCATGGACCCCCAAATGGGGCGAGTGGCTCACTCCCCGACCTCCAGCTGTGAGAGGCAGGCCTTGGAGCACCGGGATTACAGACACGGGAGCAGTCAGGGGCCTGGCTGGGGAGCAGGGAAACAAGGAGTCAGCTCGGACAACCTCAGAAAGCAAAGCTCTCCTGAACCAGCCGCGCGGCTGTGTGTGGGCACAGAGGCCGAGCGAGCTCCAGAAGCAGAAATGCCTTCCTCGGAGCCGGAAGGAAACACCCATCTCACGAGCACCTACTGGGCGCGCGCACTGTGCACCCCACTCGGCAGAGGAGGTGGGATTTGCTCCCAGTGGGCAGAGGAGTCAACGAGGTCAGAAGAAGGAAGGTCACGGAGTCGAGTTCGCTCGGCCAGGGAGACGCAGAGGCGGGCAGCTGGCAGCAGGGACTGAGCACCTACTGTGTGCCTGTGCTAAGTGGGCAGAGGGAGGGGGTGCCCGCAACCCGACCAACTACCCTGTGATGTGTGTCTGCTCCCCGCTTACAGACGAGGAGACAGGGCTCAGAGAGGTCCCCCCCGAGACCGCTCAGCCTGTGGGGGCACAGCGGGCATCGGCCACACCTCCGCTCCTTCCTCCCTTCCCGTGTCGCTCGCCGAAGGAGGGCAAGGACGCTGGGCCGATGTAACAATCGCTAGTACTTAGCAACTGCTTCCTTCCAGGTGCTGCTCTAAGTGATCTACACGTATTAACGTTTCCAGTCCTTGCAGCGTTAACCCCATGGGAGGCAGGGTAGGTGCAATTATTACTCTCTACTTTACAGGGGCGAGACTGAGGCACAGACGGGGAGCAAGTTGTGAGGAAAGGGGTAGGCTGGGATTCAAACCCAGACAGTCCAGCCACTGCCTCTGAGTTATAGCGAGGGCCAGATGCCGGGGCAAGGGAGGAGCCGCTTTGTCCCAGGGCTGGGGACAGGCTGGAGGGTCCCACCCCCCAGAGAAGCTCTGGTCCCCACCAGGGTGTCAGCCTGCAGTTCCGATAATGGCCACTAGGTGGCAGGGCCATTGGAGCGGTGGTGGCCTCGCCAGCCAGAGAGGGATAAAGAGCACCCTCCTCCCCCCACCCCGGGGCCGGCCAGCCCGGACCTGGCCACCCACCTCCAGCTCCCCGGAGAAGTCTGGTGTCCGAGGCCTGCTGTGGTCGCGCAGGGTCAGGCTGAGGTGTAGGCCATGGTCTGGGTCCGGGGCAAGGCCCAGCCGACAGTGGGAACGAAGCAGGAGCTCACCGTGGCCCAGGGTGTGCTCCCCAGAGACCGAGAGAGCCTGGGACGAGAGGGTGGGTGTTAGCGGTCGGGGGGCACAAGGGCAGCAGTCTCCTCTCCCCACCAAGCCCTGGTCCAGATGACCAGGGCTGTCGCAGTAGCCTATTGGGTCTCCCTTCCTCCAGTTCAGCGCCAGCCCCCAGTCCCTCCTCCACTTGACAGCCAGACCTCCCTATAAAAATGCAAATCAGTCACTACCCCCTTGCTCACAACTCTCTGCCTTCCCACTATCCTGACAAGAAAAGCTGGTCTCCTGGGCCTGACCCATGGGTCAGCATTATCTTCTTAACCTCACCTCCTTGCTAAGGGCTGCCCCATGTTCCTCAAATACCCTAAGCATATCTGGCCACAGGGCCTTTGCACTAGCTGTTCCCTGTACAGAGTTTGCTTGTCAATGAGGCCGCTCTGCAATCCCGTGTCCTCTCTCCCTGCTTCCTTCCTTCAGAGCGTTCATCATGCCTGAGTACTTATCATGCCTCTTGTTTAACTTTTTCCACCCAGGGGCATGTGAGCTCCAGCGGGTAGGGCATCTGGTCTGCCCCTTTCATCATCCTTGTCCCTGCACCTAGAACAGGGCTTTGAGTAAGTGAACCCCACAATGCTCTCTGAATGAATGGATGAGTGGGGTTGGGAAACTGGCTCAAGGGCCAAATTTGGCCTGCCCGGCGAGTCACCGGCACATTTCGGAAACCTCTTTTTCAGATTACCAGCACGTCCCCACCCCTACTCTGCCCTGAGGAGAGGCTGTTCCCAGAATCCCTGTCACCCCTCAGGCAGGAGGTCTGTGTCACTGGACAACTGAGCTGACCTAGTTCCTGCTCCCCCTGACTTCATCTAAACCCCCTTTTCTTGGTCTTGGGCCCAGCAGCGGGGAGACGTGGGCCCCACTCTGCAGCCCAGAGTGTACCCCACCAGGCCCGCATCCCCAGACACCAGCAGAGAATGAGCTCTTTTGTTTACACGTATTCATGACAGCAAAGTTAAGTAACTGTAACAGAGACCATATGGCTTGAAAAGCTAAAATGTTGCTGTTTGGCCAGTTATGAAAAAGCCTGACCCTGGGATGGATGAGAAGATGGATGGATGGATGGGAGGGTAGGTGAGGAGATGGGTGTGAGGGAGGGTGGATGGACAGATGGACGGACAGGAGGGTAGGTGGGTGGGTGAGTGGGTGGATGGATGGATGGACAGATGGACAGACAGGAGGGTAGGTAGGGGGGTGGGTGGGTGGATGGATGGATGGACAGGAGGGTAGGTGGGTGAGTGAGTAGACGGATGGACAGACAAGAGGGTAGGTGGGTGGGTAGGTGGGTGGGTGGATGGATGGATGGACGGATGGACGGATGGACGGATGGACAGGAGGGTTGGTGAATGGGTGGGTGGGCGGGTGGATGGAGGGATGGATAGAAGGGTAGGTGAGTAGGTGGGTGGGTAGACGGCTGGGTGGTTGGGTAGGTGGCTGAGTGGGTAGGTGGATGGGTGGACGGATGGACGACGGACGGACAGCAGGGTGGGTGAAGAGGTGGGTGGCTGGATGGGAGGGTGGGTAGGTGGATGGGAGGAAGGACCAATCAACCAGCTGACAAACTCAGGCAGAATGTTGGGAGAAAGGGGTCCCAGCACCCTACCTCTAACAACGATGAGACTAAGCATAGCTTTCATTTACGTGTAAACCCTCTTCCTGTGTCACGTGTTAAACCTCACAATCGCCCTACACACCGGAACCTAGTACTTCTTCTGCTCCCCAGGTGAATCACCGAACATTCAAAGTACGGACCCTGCCTGTGGTCAACCGGCCGACAAACGGCACCGCGGTGACACTGGCACCCAGCGCCCTCACACACACCCCTGCACTCTGCAGATGCTGTCCTCTCTCCTCACCCTCCCTCCATGGGTCCCTGGGCCCCTTCCCTGGGACGGACTCACCCTGGGCAGGTCACAGAGCCCCAGGTGCAGGGAATGGTGTAGCCAGTGGCTGTAGTCGGTCTCCACTTCTCCCCGGAAGCTCTGGGTGGCGCAGGAGGCCGTGAAGACGTGCTCTAGCACGACGCCCGCATGGATCTGGTCTGGCTGGGACGGCCAGTGCCTCTGGAATGACACGGCCCCGTGAGACAGGGCTCATCCCAGTAGAGGAGGGAAAGGCCCCGGCCGGCTGCAGACGGGAGACCCTGACAAGAGGGGAGCAGGTGCCCTGAGTCCCGCTATGATATATGAGCCATGTATACTCTGGGCAGGAGGGCTGCTGGAGGCACCAAGGGAGCTGGACCTAGGGGTGCCAGAATGCGGGTGCGAGACCCCAGAAGGAGCACGGTGGGCTTCCAGGGCCGGGTGTCCCCATTTCTCCACGGCCCGGTGTCTGCTCCGAGGGCTCACCTCATGCTGGGTGCCTTGCTTTCCTCACCTCCCAGAGCTGTCACTATACCCCAGTCAGGGAAGGACTCCTGCACCCACTTTCCAGCAGGGAACACCAAGGCTCACTGTGGAGACATGGGTACTCATGGTCCCACCGCACAGCGGGCCCTGGCACCCAGGACCACATGGCTTCAGAGCCGGGCACTTTCTATAGCAGATGGGGCCGCCCTGTGGGTACCTGCCTGGGACCCGGCTTTCTAGGCCTCACCTCATAGGTCAGGTTCTGCCGCATCCGGCGTAGGTCCCAGGACAGGTCGAGCTGCTCGCTGAACACGGCCGTGGTCTGTGTCAAGGCCCCACAGGCCCTGAGGGCGCCCAGGCCCCAGGTGGCCCGGAACTGACAAGAGGATGGAGTATGTGACTCAGGGCCAGCACAGGGGCCCAGAGTCAGGGAAAGGCCCGCGCTCGACGTGGCAGTCCCACCAAGGCCTACCTGCCCCGGGGAGGCGGCCAGGCAGCCGTCCCAGATGGTATCGTACCCCGAGGACCTGTCAGCCCAGGTGAGGTGCAAGGTCACGGGCTGCCCTCTGTCCAAGGCCAGCTGCACCTGCATCAGATGGAGGCCGGTGAGGGGGGTGGGAAGGGGAAGAGGATGTTCTGTGTGTGTGTGTGTGCTGCAGGGGCGGGGGGCGCGGAGAGGGAGGGTGGCCCCCTGCCCACCACTCTAGGGGAAGAAGCAGGGAACTGGAGACAAAGTCCTGCCCCCGCCCATCCCGCCGGGGCTGCAAGAGCTCAGAGCCACGCCCAGATGAGGAAGCTGCAAGTATTTCGATGCAAGACACTTCATTGCCAACACCCAGACTTGCCCTTTCCAGAAGGAAATCGGAGCCCCCCCGACTCAGGGCCTCTGGGGCTGCTCTGGACTCAGTGTGCGCCCCGCTCCCCTAATCTTCCCACTGAAGCCCTCGTCCCCCTGTGATGGCAGGAGGAAGCGGGGCTGACGGGAGGTCGTGAGGCGGGCCCATGGTGGAACCAGCGCTCCTGTAACCACAGACTCCAGAGAGCTCTCTCCCTGGCACGTGAGGACACGGAAGGCTGCAAGCCAGCAAGAGAGGTCTCGCCGGGACCTGACCAAGCTGGCCCCTTGATCGTGGACTTCTAGCCTCTGGAAGTGGGAGACGTAAATTTTTGTTTTAAGCGACAGACGCTATCTAGCCTGCAGTGTTTTGTTACGGCAGCGGAGGCCGCCCAAGGCAGGGGTCCTCAGCTGCTATCTCCCGGCACCTGTCCTGTCACTTACCCTGTTCCAGCCCAATTGCCTCTGGCCCTTTCCGAAGCACCCCAGCCTGTTCCCACCTCAGGACCTTTGCACTTGCTGTCCCCCCCCCCATACCTAAAATGCTATTCCTCCAGCTTGCCACAAGGTGGCTCCCTCTCACTTGTGAGTCCTCAGCTGACAAACCACTTCCTCCAGGAGGCCCTCACTGACCACCCCATCTAATTAGTCTCTATCTCAGCCTCCTCTCTGCTTTCTTCAGAGTGCTTGTCACAACTCTTAATTTTTCCTCATTCATTTGTTTGAATTTTAGACAGGGTCTTCGGCCTGGAACATGCTGTTTACTGTCTACACACACTGGTCTACTGTTTTCCGCTTCACAGCTGAAACAACTGAGGCTCAGAGAGGGTCCATGAGCTGCCCAAGGCCACCCAGCTGGTTGAGGAGTTGAGCTGCCCTGCCCACATCCCCCTGCAGTTTCTGACTAAACAAGCAAGCATATAAATGATGAGTCAGACACGCTTGTAAGCTCTTTAAATGCAGCACTGTAGGTCTCACACACTACCTGGCATGTAGTAGGTGTTTAATAAAGTACTGATAAAGGAATGAATGACCAAAGGACCTCTCAGGGTCCCAAATTTCAGCAATCTGTGATTCTGGAGGAGTCCTTCACACCGGTAGATAGGCAGAACCTTCTCCCCCTGCCCACCCCCCCCCCCAGCTCAGCCATGCAGCTCGCCAACCGCCAAGACCACGACAGGCACCTCGGATGCTCCCCACTCACTTGCCAGCTCTCCTTGCCACCCCTGCTCTCAGCAAGGCCGCTGGCCTCCATGCACGACCAGGAGAGGTTGAAGGGCTGAGCCAGGGCCAGGCGGGCGGCCAGCTTGTCCCTCCCCAACTGCAGAGAGGAGGAGACCACCACCTGGGGAGGGGGACAGGCTGAGCCCGAGGCCTCGCCCACAAGGGCATCCCCCTCCCCACCCTGTACAGACAACCTTCTCCAGGGTCAAAGGGCATGCGAGCAGCTGGCTCTGAGCACAAAACTCCCAGGACTGCGGGGGGGCCCTTGGAGAGATTCAGCCCGTTTTGCAGAGGACAAAGTTGAGGCCCAGGGAGGAGCAGACAGGGACAGTGAGGACAGCGATGGGGCAGAGAATGGTACACATGGTGACGAAGACACGGGCCAGGGGCATCAAGGACTTAGAATCGCAGCCCTGCCTTCCACTAGCTCCGTGACTCTGGACAAGTCACTACACCTCCTTGAGGTTCAGTGTCACCATCGGAACGTGGGGCTGCCGTGCCCGGCACATGATAAGCCTTCCCTGTGCATTCACCACTGGTTTCCCTGTTGTCGCTCAGGTGTGGCTGGAACCCAGGTTCCACTCCCCACCCCGCGCCTTTCCCACGGTCTCTTGGGGCCTGGAACCAGCTGGGTTGGCCCGAGTAAGGCTCCTTGGGCAGGCCTGGGCCCCGAGGGTCCTGCTCAGCCTACAGGCCTGGTAGAGTTCCCGGGGTCTCCTTCCAACCCAGACACCCACCTGGTCCTTGCCATCCCAGCCCACGGCCAGGTGGTCCCGGCGTCCACGTCGTGAATGCTCGGAGGACAGGCTGAGACTGCAGTGTCGCGGCAGGGAGAGGGGCAGCTGGTGCGTGAGCTCCACTGGGTGGGGGCACAGGGAGGGGCGGAGAGGGCCCAGGGGGATCTCAGCAGACACAGTGACCACCTCGGGCAAGGTGGCCACTTGGGGGCCACGTGCTCAGGTAATCCACACAAAATTCAGAAGCTACACCTTCACTGGGTCACCCACCACTCAACACACCCGCCCCCACCCCCCCGTCCCTGTGAGAGCCCCAAATCTCCCCTCCACGCTTTGCAGGGAGACTCAGCACCTCCTGCATCAAGAGGTGCAGCCCTCGAACCTGGGCCTTGAGACTTATTAATAGGAGTTGGGCAAGGGGATGCTGCCACATCCCAGCCCAGGCTTCGAGAAGCCTCAGCTCCCACTCGCTCCCTGGGAACCTGCCCAGGCACCACAAGAGGGAACCCAGGCTGGCCTGCTGCATGGTGACCGCACATAGGCAGCACCTGGGTCTCCCAGCCGAGGCGGTCCTAGATCTGCCGGGAGCCAGCCCCCCCGAGAGAGTTGGAGAGCCCAGCCCAGGTCAGCAGCAGCCTGTGCCCAACCTGATGCTTTCTGGTAGAAACCAGTGAGTTTGGGGACGGTTGCCACTCACCAAAGGCTGCCTGGGCCACCTGCCACCCAACATTCCTCACACTCAGGAGTGACCTGTGCCCCTTTTGAATGCCCCGCACCCACCCGGCCCACGGTCAGCTGGCCTCTACTCGCATTCTGTTCTAGGGTGAGATATGGAGGCATCTCCATAGCTGAGGCCTCACACCGGGCAGTCTCCCTGCCCTAGACTTTCTTCCTTCACCCCCTAGACTAAGTCTAGCTGCCCGGACCTCTTGCAACACTTGACCCCATCTTGTGAGGCCACCGGTTGGCCCTGTCTTCTCAGACCCATGAGCAAGAGTCACCTGAGACTCCACGGGAGACAGTGGCCCTCTAAACTCTCTGGAAAGGTGCCACCTGTTCCTACACAGGCTCCTGGGAGCTGTGCCTGGAGACGGTGCCACTAGGGGCTTCTCAAGGAGCCATCAGGTCATTAGTCTAGAGAACGCCGACCACATTCATGGGCCCCGCACTCAGAGCCCTAACCCTCCTTCTTCCCACACTCTGACCCCGACTCCCATGCTCTGTACCCACACGGCAGGGTCCTCAGGCTGCCCAGCCCAACCACGCACCCCCTGCATGCACCCACACACCCCCTGTGCGCGCACGCGCGCGCACACACACACACACGCACACACACACACACACACACACACACACACACACACACACACATGCTGCCTCAGCTTATTGAGGATCTATGCATTTCATCTGCCTTGCAGGGCACACGTGTGGCAACTGTGACCCTGGGGAGATTCCATCAGACCACCCAGCAGGTGGTGGCCCCGGGACCGGGGTCTGCATTGTGTCACCCGCTTGGCAGGCCTGCAGATCGGGCTCTGCTCTGTGTAAACTGACAGCCTGTGTGACCTCACAGTCCCTTCCAGGGGGCTGTTTGCTGGAGGACCTCGGGGGATGCAGGTGCCGTCACTGGGGCTTCTGTGGGACAGCACTCACCTCCCCTGCCAACTCTCAGCCTCAGCTCTGAACCCCCGGGAATGCTCGGGGCTGCCCCACCTTCCACACATCCTGTCTTATCACACTCAGGGGAACTGTAACTCCGGGCTCAGGGCTGGGACCCTGTGTGGCTGGGGTCCCTGGGGCCGCCCGCCTGTCTGCACCCCTTGCTCCCCCTTCAGTGCACTCGGGCCACTCTGGCCTCACTGCTGTTGCTCTAGCACTCCAGTCTTATTCCCACCTCAGGGCCTTTGCACATGCTTTTCCTTTTCCTCTCGATGCCCCTCCTCAGATCTTCACCACAGCCAGCTCCTTTTCATCATTCAGGGCTCAGCTTGGACATTACCTTGTCACATGGGCCTTCCTAGGCTGCCCCACCCACAGGAACCCCACACCCCCAAATCAAACCCTTCTCGCTCTCAGACACACTCTGATAGGCTTTTCCTCACATTCGCATCCCTGCACACCGCCTCTCTCCCTGCGGGCAGGGACCTGGGCCATCTTATTTCCGGACGGATCCCCCAGTGCCTGGAACAGCATCTGGGTTAAGCAAGCATTCGAGGATGGTTCGTGGAGCGAGTGAACCGGCCACCCCCGTCAGCGGCCTCTCAGACACTCACCCTGGAGGCTGAGGTTCCCTGGGAGTCTGGGGAAGGACCCAGAGAGGCTCCCGTGGAAGGTCACCACCTGGTCATCCCACAGAAGTGTCTGGTGCAGGGTGCGGGTCCCATGGGCTCTCTCGTACGAGGTCTGCAGGACCAGCTCCGCAGGAAGGGTGCTGAACTGGAAGAGAAAGACAGCACCGGGTCACTGGACAACCGGGTCTGCGTTGCTGCTTGGGGTGGAAAAGAAGCACTTTCGGAAGAAGAAAGACCAGGAACATTCATGGGGCATGAACAGTTTATGGGGCTGCCAGAGACATCAGGAAGCAAGAAAGCCAAAGGCTCCCGGAGGGATGGGCAGACGACGCGGTGGAGGGGTGGAGCACGACACAAGACGCCGCATGGCCCCGTAAAAAGGACACCACCTCTCAGCTCCCCTTCCAAGCTGTGTGGCCCTGGGTCAGTCCCCTAACTTCTCTGAGCTTCAGTTTCCCCGTCTATGAGAGGGGATGAGAGTCCCAAGGCCAACCTCTGCCAGCCCGGGGCTGACCTGCGGGCACTGCCACGTGGGAGCTGCTGTGGTTTGCAGCAAGGGTTCCTCAAACGCTCAGTGAGCAGGCATCATGTTCCAGACCCAGTGCTGAGCATCGGGGGAGGAAGTTAACTGCCCCACCCTGATGCAAGACCCCCCCGTTACTCCCTGCCCTGTGGAGGACAGCCGCTTCCTCCCTGCTGTCTCTGCTGCCCCCTGTAGGTCCCTCCCCACGCAGCAGCCGGAAGGATCTGAAATCATCGCTTGGACCACATCCTCAAAGGCTTCCAATTTCACAGAGAACTAAATCCAAACTCCTCCCTGAGGCTTGCCAGGAGCCTACACGATCAGACCCCTACGACCTCCTACCGCATCCATACTCCCCCACTCTGCTCCAGCCTGGTGGCCACTCCTCAAACATCCCAACTCATTCCTGCCCCCAGGACCTTTGTATGTGCTCTTCCCTCTGCCTGGAAGGCCTTTCCACCAGATTTTCAGACGGCCAACACTTGCTTGTCATCTGGGGCTAGCTCAAATGTCAGCTCCTTTGTGAGGGTTTCCTGGCCCCCTCAAGAGCTCCCCCGCTATCACCCCATTTTCTTTTCTCTATAGTATGTATCACCACCTGGAGTATTTTCTTACTTATTTATGCAATTTTGGGGGGGCCAATCACCCCACCGGATGGACACTGGATGAGAGGAAGGATCCACCAATCCTATTCCAAGTGATGTCCTCTGCTTCTAGGACCTGCCTGTCCTGGACCCTAGTAGGGGCTCAATAAATAACATGCAAGGGAAGGAGACAGGGAGGAAGGGACAGACACAGAGACCAGCTGCCAATCCATTCCAGCGAGTCTCGCCTACTTCACAGCCCGTGACAATTCCTCTTTTCTCGAAGGGCCGCCCCAAGAGCCCCCCCAGCCGGCCCCGGCTGCCCTCCATGCACCTGGGGGAAGGTCTGTTCCAGCCTGATGATGTTGGTGACACTGGCCTTCGCGGTCACCACCCTGGTGCCCACGTGGAAATGATGCTCTTCTACCGCCACGAAAATCGCGCTCTCGGCCTCATGCTCGGAGTACTGTAGCTGGGTCAGAGAAGGAGGGGAGAGGTTTCCTCATTAGTTTCCTTTATTTTTTTTTTAAATTTTTTTAATATTTATTTTTGAGAGACAGACCACGAGTGGGAAAGGGGCAGAGAGAGAGGGAGACCCAGAAGCCAAAGCAGGCTCCAGGCTCCGAGCTGTCCGCACAGAGCCTAACGCAGGACTTGAACCCACCAACTGTGAGAACATGACCTGAGCCAAAGTTGGACGCCTAACCACTGAGCCACCCAGGTGCCCGCCCCATTGGTTTCTGAGGGAACGTTCAGGTGGATCCCGGCTCCGGGCTGTAGGGTTGGGCCCAAGACACCCGCAGCTTCCTGGGCTGGACTAAGTCTGAGGAGATGAGGGTCCTGAGCCCCGGCCGAGGCTACCAGGTGTGCCCATGACAACCACCTCTCCAAGCCCTTCGTGCTGTAACACGCACTTGAAGGCAGCTACTATCCCGGGGCCATCAGGCAAGAATTGTGGTTGCATTAGTGTTGTGGACAGCAGGGGGCAGTCTAGCGCAGGGAACTGGGCACAGGCAGGGACAGCAGATGCCCATTCTGGCTCCACGGCTGTCACATGGGGTGGATGACCCCTGGCTAGTTCCTTAACCACTCGAGTCTCTGCTTTCTAACCGGAGATAATAACCGGGATGATGAAACTTTTTATTAATGTGCTGCAAAAAGTGTATGAAATAATGTGCCATCTTCCAGACTGGCTACACCACAGAATCACTTAGGGCATTGGCCGCAGATAGAGATTCTGGGTTCCTACCCGCCGCTTGTAAAAACAGAACCTCTGGGAACAGGGTGGAAAGACTGGTATTTTAAAATGTATTTTCTTTGAGAGAGACACAGAGAGAGAAAGCCTGCATGCAAGCAGGGGTGGAGGGCAGACAGAGAGAGAGAATCCTAAGCAGGCTCCACATTCAGTGCAGAGCCCGATGTGGGGCCTGATGCCATGACCCCAGGATCATGACCTGAGCTGAAATGAAGAGTTGGATGCTCAAATGACTGAGCTAACCAGGTGCCCCCAAACTGGTATTTTTGAAGAGCTCTGCAGATTAGCAGTACCCCTGTCAAAACATTCAACCCAGATCTCATCTTGAACAAAGAATCTGACAAATCCCGACGGAGGAGTTTTGCAAAATAACTGCCTGGAAACTTCACAACTGTCAGTGCAGGGCTTTTCCTGCTTAGGGGGAAGTATATCAACCTCTGCAACTTACTTTGAAATGTGTCAAGAACTCAGCTGGATGGGGAGCTATCTGATAAAGCAAGAGGAGTGAACCAGGAGTAAGGAAATCTAGGCACTGGGTATGTGGATGTTCACTACAAAATTGCTTTCATTTTCCAGTGTCTGAAAAGGTTAATAGTAAAAATATTGGCGGGGGAACAGGTACTGGGCAGGAGAAAAATTTCTAGATCAGGGGTCCGCTTTGGGCCAAATTTGGCTCACCACTTGATTGTGTAAATAAAGTTTTATTGTAACACAGCCACACCCATTTATTTACATATTGTCCATGGCTGCTTTTTTGTTACAGTGACAGCACTGAGCATTGCAACAGAGACCATATTGGGTTTAAAGGCGAAAATATTTACTATCTGGCTCCTAAGGTCTGCAGACCTCTGTTCCAGATTAAGAAATCAAAAAGAACAACTAAGCACCCCTGGTGATCCTGAAGAAGGTCCTAGATTTAAAAGAAACTAAAAACAAACAAATTTTTAAAAAACCCAGCTTGAAAGATTATTGGAGTAACTAGGAAATTTTATTACGGACTACATATTAAATCATAATATTACTACATCATGTTAGATTTCCTGAGTTTTGTACTTACACTGTGTTATACAAGAAAATAGACTTTTAATAGGAAACACTCACTGAAGGAAGTATTTAGAAGTAAAGAGGTATGATGTGTCCAGAAACATGTCTGTATCATCTCTTAATGGCGCAGAAGAAAATGTATGCGTGTGTGTGAATATACAAATATATATAACACGTAAGTATAAACAGAACGTTGTGGCAGGATATTAACAACTGGGGAATGTTCACTGTCCCACAGTAACTTTTCTATAGATTGGAAAGTATACAAAACAAAGACTGGGGTCGGGGGAACAAGAGGTTCCCTGATGGGTCGTACAGCTGCAACGAAGCTTGGGGAGCATTGACATCGTGTGAGAGCGCCAGGACGGGGCCTGGCACACGGTAGGGGCTCTGCAAACAGAGGCGGCCGAGCCCCGGGCAGGGAGGGCACTTAACAAAACCGGGTGGCTGGCAGGATGGCGAAGTGACCAGTCGGCAAATGTAACAACCGGTCACTCATTCCATCAGTCAACATCTTTCCTGGAGCACCTACTGTGTGCTGGGCCCTGGGCCGGGTATGCCCTCCAGAAGCTTCTGATTTGGGAAAGAGTTGCAGACAGGGAAACAGGTAATGGTAACGGTAACGGAGGGAGGGGGGCACGCCAGCCTGGGCCTGCTGTCTACCCCCAGGACCCCCAAATGCCACGCGCAGGCCAGATGCGTAACCAGGGGCTGTCCTGGGGGTCCCGGGTGAAAAGGGGATTCACGGACAAGGGCGGGAAGAGACACAGAGAGCCTGGGCCGTGGGAACAAGACGGCACCCGGGTGGCACTGCTGCCTCAGCTCCAAGGCCTGTGCCACTCGACCCAGCTGCTGGGAGCCTGCCGGGCCGGTGAGGTGGTCCCGGTGCCAGGCCCCCGGCAGGCGGGCCTCCCCCCCTCCCCAGGGTCTCGTGGGCTCAGCGGGGGGCTGCGGGCGCGGCCCAGGAATGTGAGCCTGGGGGTGTCTGGGAAAGCTGGAGCCAGGGGTTTCCGAGGGCAGCCCACAGGGGCCTGCTGTGGGCCTGCGGACACATGTGGACAGGTTACGGTCCCCGGCAGGGCCCCCTCCCACCTCGGCAGGGCATCTGGAAGCAGTCAGGGCTCAGGGGTGGCTGGGCACAGTTACCTTGGCTGAGGCTGTGCGGGGGCAGCGGCCCAGAAGGCCAGGGAGGTGGTGCCGGCCGGAGAGCTGCAGCTCTTTGCTGGAAGGAAGGACAGAGTGTGCCTGAGGCCGGGCACGAGGGCGCCCACGGCTGGTCAGGGACCAGGCCAACCTCCCCGGCAGAGGGCAGGAGATCCAGGAACCTGGCCGGGGGCCGGTGGGGGCGTTCGCACGCCCCAGGCCCAAGGGCCGCGTGGTGCGGGGTCAGGTGACACGCGTTTCCATCCCCGCCCGGCCTGCGTCGGGTGCTGGCCGGGGAAAGTTCCCCAATTACCCTCTCTGAGCCTCAGTTTCCCCCTCAGCATAACGAGCTATAGCGGTGCCGGGCTGAGTGTCTCCGGCGGGCCCATCAATAGGCCCTCTCGGGTTTGGCCAGTGGAAGCCTCAGCAGGGTCTAGACGGCAGCATTTGAAACATGGGCTCGCTCCTGGCAGCCGAGTGCACACGGCACGCTTTCCCCTGGCCCCTCCAGGCCAAGGTGCTCGTGGCGGCCCAGGGCTGTGAGCTCCAGGCTGCTGCCCCTTTCTGGTGGCTCGGCCACACCGTGGTGTCACTCGTGGCTGTAGGCTGACGTGTGCACGTAGCAGCATCTCTGGCCTCTGCCCGCTAGAAGCCAGTAGCTCCCCAGCTACAACAACCAGAAATTTCCCCAGACGTGGCCCCATGACCCTGGGCGGGCATAGTCACCCTTTGGCGACCTGGTACGGGGGCTGGAGCCTGGTGGCCCCCCGACTTCACACACGCGTGAGGCCACCGGGCACCGGGCCAGCCACCCGGCAGGTCCCCAGACTGAAGAGCTCTAACAATGACTAATTTGAATTTGAGGCCTAGGATGCATTTAGTTTGTGGGACCAGGAACTCCTCATCTGTGTCCTGCCCCCCAAAGGCCAACCAAGGCTATTTTACGAGCTGTGTGACCTCGGGCAGGTTGCTATGCTTCTCTGAGCCTTTCTTTCCACATCTGTGCAGTAGGGCTGTGGGGAGGGTTCAAGGAGGCGCTGGGGATTAGAGGTCAGCACGCGGTAGGGGCCCAGCTGATCTCTCCCCCTCACCCATCCCTCTCTTCTCCGTGGGGGAGGAGGGCGGGCAGAGTGGCAGGGAGCCCCTCACCTGAGCACCTGGCTCTGGCCACGCACGTCAAGGACCAGGCTGGCTTGAGAATCACAGGTCAGCTGCAGGGAAGAGTGCATCTGTCCCTCTGCCCAGAGCTTCTGGAACACGAGCTGAGGAAGCAGCAGGCTGTGAGGTATGGGGGGGTAAAGGGGCCCGAGGACCCTCCCAAGCCAGGCCCCACTCTGCAGCCCAGAGTGCACCCCACGAGGCCTGCATCCCCGGACGCCAGCAGAGAATGAGCCCCACCACGTCTCCCCACCACGGGGCCCGAGACCAAGAAAAGGGGGTTTAGATGAAGTCAGAGGGAGCAGGAACCAAGTTCCCTCAGTTGGGGGGGGTCCAGTGACAAAGACCCCCTGCATGAGGGGTGACAGGGCCTCTGGGAATAGCCTTTCCTCGGGGCAGAGTGGAGTGGGGGCAGGGACGTGCTGCTAATCGAAAACAAGAGGCTTCTGGAATGTGTCAGTGACTCGCCGGGCAGCCAGAGGGCCCAGCCGGGAAAGGCGACTCTGTGCCAAGGGGCAGTGGCCGGAGCCTGACCCCATTCACGGGGCCACAGCAGGTTCTTCTTCCCAGATGTGGGAGGGCAGCATGGCAAGGGGCCCAGCTGCCAGCCAGAGCCCCTTTGGCTGCCCGCTTGCCACATGACCTTGGACAGGTGGCATACCCTCTCACGTGTGACCCGGAGACAGTGATGACAGTGACTTACCATCACAGCGGCAGCCAAAGCTTCTAAACCACCTGCTCCACCAGGTGTAACTGATGCGAACTCTCCCCGTGCTCCCCAACCCCGTGCTATCAGCACAAGTATCATCCCCATTTCAGGAGACTGAGGGCACAGAGAGGCTAAGGAACCTGCCCCGGGCCACACAGCCCGCAGGCATCAGAGCTGGGATCTGACTCCCAGAGCCGAGATTCCTAAGGACTCTGCCGCCCGCCTCTCACGGGGTGTTAGGAGGAGGAAAGGAGTCACGGCACAGAAAACCCCGGCGCTGAGCACCCCGGGGCTCCACAGACCAAAGCTGGGCTTTCACTTGAACGCAAGACCGGAAGGGGCAAAAAAGCACGCAGGGCGGGGAGCTGGAACTCGGGCCGCAGGAGGCCCGTCCACACGCCCCAGGGCTGCAAACACAAAGACGGCTGAGCAGACACGCGTTCCAGCGGTCAGTGTCACTAACAGCCTTTACCGACTGGGAAGTGCCAGAGAGACACAGAGAGAGAGGGAGCACGGTCGGTCGTGCACACAGCGGGCCTGGCGCAGGCTGGGAACCGGATGGAGTGGGTAGAACTGGGGGGAGACCGGCCCAGCGTGGAGGTGGGGGGACCCACGTCTCACCTGGCTGGCGAAGGGCAGGCCCAGCCCCCGGAGAGCGGGTACCGCGTGGCTGGCATTCACCATCAGCTCCAGAGTGCCGTCCATCGGCCAGGCCACCAACGCTGCCACGTCCACGCTGACCCCACCATCCCCTCCGTGGAGGGCCACGCTGGCCTCGGTCTGGGTCTCTAAGGGCAGAGAAGGGCACAGGCTGCTGAGGGCTCAGTTTGCCTCCTTTCTCGGGGGGCATGAACCCCAGGCAAGGCTTCTTGCTTTGAACCCCCGGGACGTCGGGAGGCGGCCCCCACCTGCCCCCGGGGATCTCGGCCTGGCTTCTCCTCCTCCTGGGCTGGCTGCCAAACTGACACTTCGCACTGTCCCTCCCAACCCTTCGGGCTCCCCGCCTAGGGAGGGTCAGCCCCTCGAGGGCAGGGCCTTTACTTTTCCCCCCGGGGCCCATCCCCAGCACTTAGCACCCCTGGACACACCCCAGGGGTCCAGGGCTTGTCAAGGGAACAGGTGAATACTTCTCTCCAGGTTTATCAAACATCCAATCACTATCAAATGATTCCGACCTGCAGCCTGCCCGGCCCAGACTGGAGGGGCCCCGCTCTTTCCACCCATCCAGGAACCTCTCATGGTGCCCAGCTGGACCACGCCTCATCTTAGCAAGCAGGGGGAAAAAAACCCTCTGGACAAGGAGAATCCAGAAGCTTCCTTCTTCTTCTTTTTGGACTTAGACTCCTCCTGCTCCATTAGAAAATACTTACCCAGGGTAAGTGCATGAAGCCTAGTCTACATCAGAGGCCAGCTTCCTAGGGCGTGTACCCCACAGCCCCAGCCTGTGACCCCTGGCCCAGGCCGTCGCCAGCCTCGTGGGCCCATCAGCGCAGGTGGCGCTTTTGGCAGATGTGGACAAGGTGGCCCTAAGCCTCGGTTTCCTCATCAATTAAGTGGGCACAGCCTGCCCACCTTGAGTGACGATGCCAAGATTCGTGGAGGTAACACACCTGAAAACACCCGGGGGGCACACAGACCTCAGGAAGCGTTCCTGTCCTCGCCTGATGCAGTGTTCAACCACATGCACCTGCTGTGTAGGGGGCCCGAAGAGGAGGGGACACACACCTGAAGGGGCCCCCATCTCCACGCCCGGGCATGTTTCAGACCCTCGGGGACACCAAGAATGTTAATACCAGGCAGAAAATACCCCCTAAGGGGTTGGGACAGTTAAACATGGACAGCAGTGCACAGGTGAGAAGTTTCCGCGGCTACCGGCGGCCACACCAGGTTTCTCAAGGGCCAGGAACCGGTCATCCTGGAACGACTGTCCCGTCATTTACCCGCCACGACCCCAGTAAACCCTTCCTCAGAGCAGTCTGTGAGGTCAGTCCCTCTCTGTCTGTTCCAGGTTCCCACTCAGCCCATAGCGGGCTGAGAGCCAAGGACGGAAAAGAAGATGGCCCAAATGACAGGGGAGCCACCAAGGGTCCCGTTCTCTGCAATCTACATAGTGGTCAGAGGGTGGCTCTGGAGTCACACTGCCTGGATTCAAGTCCTGATCTCATTGTTCAACAGCTGTGTGGCCTGGGACACGTGACTCAACCTGAGTTTCCATCCTTCTCTGCAGAATGGGGGCAGTGACTAATCTCTACCTCCTATGTTCATGACTTCATTCACAACAGATGTTTAATTGAACACTCACTCCACTCCACTCTGCAGAACAGGTAAAAATCATCCCTGGGTCCTTGTGGAGTGCACATCCTAGCGTGGGTGGGCAGAAGACAGGCAATGAGAAATGAAGGTGTTTAGTAAGTATGTTATATGGTATGTTAGAGCTACCAAGCCAGGAAAAGGATGGAATGAGCTAGAGAGAGGTGGGGGTACAAATAAACAGGGTGGGTGGGAAAGGACTCATGGAGGAGATGACTTAAGAAAAATAACCGAAGGAGGGGAGGGACTGAGTCAAGCACATATGCAGGGGAAGAGCCTTCGAGGCAGAGGAACAGCCTGTGCAAAGGTCCTGAGGCAGGAGCAAGCCCGACGTGTCTGAAGAAGAGCGAGGAGTAAAGTAAGTAGGGGCCAGAAGTTCGTGGTCAGTGAGATGAGTGTGCAGATCCTGAGGGCTCAGAGGCCCCACTGTGGGCTTCAACTTTTCCTGGTGTGATTGGATGGCTGAGCAGACTCGGCGAGCTCCTGTGTGTGGAGAGCTTGCCTGGTGTGTATGCAGTAAGCCTCGATCAACATTGGCTCTTATTACCGTTACCTTCCCTTCTCCCTCCATTAGAAGTTAAACCGTTTCCCCCTAAAAATTATGTTGAAGTCGCAACCACTAGTGCCAATGAGCGTGATCTTATTTGGAAACAAGGTCTCTGCAGAGGTCATCGTGCTGACATGAGGTCGTGCTGGAGTGGGGAGGGCCCGAATCCAGCATCTGGTGTCCCCAAGAAAAGAGGCACAGACAGATGGGAGGGATGTGGCCACAAGCCGGGGAACGGGTGGGTGGAGAGGCAAGGAAGGACTGTCCCCAGAGAGCCTTGGGCAGGAGGGTGGCCCTGCTGACACCTGAGCTCTGACCTGTGACCTCCAGGACCGTCAGTGAACAAGCATCTGTGGTTTCATGCCACGCAGTTTGTGGTGCTTTGCCTTGGCAGGCCTGGGAAAGGAACGCATGCTCGCGGGGAATCAGGCAAGGATGTCCCAGTTGGTTCTGGAGCTCAGGACCACTCTGGGCCTGAGGGGGTCTCAGTGCACCTGAGACTGGTGGGCAGGCTCCAGGCCGGGGGAAGCCGGCTCTTGGGCCTCAGGGCAGTGCCCTGGGCGCCTTACCGAGCGTCTGCAGCCTGGCGCTAAGGTGGGCCTTGCGCGGGAGTCCGGCCCGCAGCAGGGTCACGCTGTTGTGTTCGCTCCAGCCAGCGAGTTCCAGGTGCCCAGCACGGCGACAGCAGCTCACGGAGTAGCTCAGGGAGGTGGGCCCCACCAAGATGCGTCCGGAATGCTCGAAGCTGGAGCCGCGGCCAGGAACCTCCACAGCGGCCTGGAATGACATGGAGGAGAGGCCGCCTCACCCTGTGCCAGGAAGGCAGCCCGGCCCAGCTCCCCCCCGGGATCCGGGAAACCCACAGCACCGGGCTGGGAGGAGCAGAGGCCCCCCTGCAGGAGCAGGCCTAAGGAGGAGCAGGGTTGCAGGGGCTGTTTTGCCGGGTGGGGCTTGCTGGCTGAAGAGTGTCTATTAAGAGGAGGGGCTCTTAGAACTGCGATGGCTCGGGTAGGCCACATGGGCACAGAGCTCCCGCCCTGCCTAAAACGTTCCAAAGGTACGTATGCTTTGTAAACTTTTTACTGTGGTAAAATACACGTAATACTTACCATTTGAAGTCTACTTTTTAAACGCTTATTTATTTGAGAGAGAGCATGAGTAGGGAAGGGGCAGAGAGAGAGATTGACAGAGACAGAGAAAATCCCAAGCAGGTTCTGCACCGTCAGCATGGAGCCTGACGTGGGACTCACGAACCGCGAGATCATGACCTGAGCCGAAATCAAGAGTCAGAGGCCTAACTGGCTGAGCCACCCGGGCGCCCCGATCCCTTGTGATCTCTTGAGCAAGAGAAGTGCCTTCTGTTCTAACAAGGTGACCTCTGGGGGGCTCCTGGAGAGGGCCGGCCACCAGGAAGACCGAGCCTTGGTTAGAAGCTGGAACCTTCAGCCCCGGCCCCCCATCCTTGAGGAGGGGCGGAGGAGCTGGAGATTGAGTTAATGACCCAACATGCCTACGTGATGAAGCCTCCATGAAACCCCAACTGTGGGGCTCGGGGGCGTGGACACATCCACGTGCAGGGAAAGCGAGCCAGCAAATTGTGCAGGGAAACCCCACCCATCTGGCTACACACGTTCTGTGCACCAGAGGGAAAACAAGAGCACGTTCTGGGCAGAGGGTGAGGGTGGGGAGGTGATGTTGACCAGGGCAGGTCTATGTGAGGAGGGTGGGGGAGGTGATGTCGACCAGGGCGGTCTATGCAGGGAGGGGGGGGGGTGACGTCAACCCGTGTGGGTCTACGCCCGGCGGAGGGGGGGGGGGTTTGACATCGATCAGGGCAGGTCTGTGATGGGAAGGCTGGAGAAAGGACATGTGCGCAAAGACCCGGGGAAGCCAGAGGCGGGCAGGGGGCACGGAAGGGAAGGAGGACCTGCCAGTTTGAGTACAGGGCGCGGACAGCGTGGCCCGAAGAAAGTCCGCGAGGGCAGCCATAGCGGGTGAGCCCAGAGAGGGGACAGGCCAGATCCTGGCACGAAGCTTTCTGGCGCCGGGCTGGTGTCTGACTTAGAAGGGCTCTAGGTGGAGACCACGGGGGCTGCGGTGGGAGCAGGGAGCCCAGCTCGGTGGCTAGAACCCAGGTGTGACCTGAGGGGGCCTGGAGCAGGTGACAAAGCTGGAGGTGGGGAGAAGGGGGTCGGGCTGCGGGTATACTGGGGGGGGATACACCGGCAGTTCCCGCGAGAGGTGCGTCTGGTGTGTGAGTGGCACGGGATGAAGGATGACGCCAAGGGTCTGACCGCCGCCGGAGGGACAAGGGGCCGCTGGCCGAGAGGGGCAAACGGGAGGGGCAGGTGGTGCCCGCCCGGCCGCCAAGTGGAGCTACACACACATGTGGATCCAGAGGAGGGAGAGAGACTCAGAGACAGCGCTCACGTGAGACACCGGGCCAGCCCCCCCCCCCCCAGGCAGTGCGAGCGGACACGGGTGACAAGGGGGTCAAGGACAAGCGCTGGGTCCCAGGGAGGCTTTGGAAAACGAGAATGTGTAATGGTCCCGGGGCTGCGGCTGGGCTAGGGCAGAGGGGGCTATCCCCACTTCCCAGATGAGAAGACCGAGACTCGGAGGGAAGTCTGAGTCTATTCCACGCCCCTGCCCTCCACCACGCGTCCAAGGACATTTGCCGCATGAAGGAGGGCACACGGCTGTGGGTTTCCACGAGCACCGACGCTTACCCGCAGGCCCAGCGTGTCCTCTACCCGCAGCGTCCGCAGCATGGGGACGTCGTGCTGGAGGGTGTACTCCAGGGAGATGCGCTCTGGCTGCCGAGTGAACGTCAGCTCCTCGGACGCCTGTCGGCATGGACGGCTGTGAGCTGGGCCACCGCGCCGGGCTGTCCCCACCCACCCCCCCTTCCCACTGCCAGCTCTCGGAGGCCCCGCCAGCAGAGCCCCACACCTGTCTGCCGTCCACTCCGACCCTCAGGGTGCCTCTGTAGCGGGGCCCCTGCCTCTCGGTGGCCAGCTGCAGCAGGACGTGGGCTGGGAGACCCGAGGGGCCGGGCTGGGGCAGGTCGTGTGTGAGCAAAACCTCCACCTCCCGCTGGTTCTGCAGCAGAGCAAGAGAAAGAGACTCGCCGCCTGGGAGGTGGCCAGACTCTCTCGGGGTGGGGGGGGGGGAACAAACCACTCCAACGTTACACAAAGCCTCTTCTGTCCCCCTCCCTGGTGGCCGGGGCACTGTAGAAAAAGTTGGGGGGATTTACACCAAAAGCAGTCTGTACATCTGGGATGCCTGACATAAAGTAAGTGGCAAGGAAAAAAAAAAATCCCGGGCGAGGGGTGGACCCGGGAGAGGAACCTGAGAGAGAAAGGGCTTCCGCGAGGCACAGGGAAGGACCCACAGGATGTTTGGGAAGGACATGCCTTGCAGGCTGGGATGCAGCAGAAAGAAAAAACATCAGGGGCCCGAAGGAAAACTCCCGAGACACCCACAATGGTGCTCACTGGAGGACCGGCGAGGGAGCTGCTCACATGGGCGAGCGCGCACAACGTGCCCGGGCTGAGGACAGCACGGACTTTTAAGTTAAGGAGCGGTTAGCGGCTCTCCCCGGGAGCTCTGGGAAGGACAGCTGGTTCGCACTGCAACCCAACAGCTGATTTTACCTGCACACAGCCCGCGGTCCGCCAATTCCACCCCGTGCGTGCTCACCAAAACACAAGCACGAGTGTGCGTGAAGCAGCACTACCCGTAAGAGGCTAAAATTGGACATTCGCGTCCGTAAGGATGGAAAGCAGGGTCTTGAAAGGACACTTGCACATCCACATTCACACTAGCAGATGCACATTAGCCAAAGGGTGGGACCAAACCGAGGGTCAGCTGACGGATGAAGGACAGACAAAATGTGGTCTATCCACACCATGGGGTAATTACTTAGCCTTAGAAAGGAAGGAAATTCTTTTTTTTCTTTTTTAAGCTTATTTATTTATTATGAGAGAGAGAGAAAGCAAGCAGGGGAGGGAGGGAGAGGGAGAGGGAGAGGGAGAGGGAGAGGGAGAGAGGGAGAGAGAGAGAGAGAGAGAGAGAGAGAGAGAGAGAATCCCAAGCAGGCTCTGCACTATCAGCACAGAGCCCGATGCGGGGCTTGAACTCATGAACCGTGAGATCACGACCTGAACCAAAATGAAGAGTCAAGCCACTTCACCGACTGAGCCACCCGGATGCCCCAAAACTCTTTTTTAAAGCAAACAAGCAAGAGAAAAGTGGGGGGCCACGAGGCCAGGGGAACTGAAGGCTTTCCTCCAATTATGGGTCCTGATGCTCTCATCCCCTGGGGCCTCTTTGGAGCTAGGAGGGTGGCCGGTGCTTCTCCTCGGGCCCCAGGACCCCTTCCCAGGCTGCCCCAGGCACCCGCTATCCCCGCGCCCTCACCTCGGCAGTCTTGAAGATGAGCAGCCCCCGCAAAGTGCTGTTGTCCACTGCGACCAGTGCTCGGGCGTCCACAGCCACAGAGCTCACTTGTACGTAGCCGGAGCTGTTGACTCGGCCCAGGACCCCCAGGGCCTGGAGGGGTTTAAAGGGACACAGAAGCAGGGCTCTTCACCAAGACACGGCTCAAAGCAGGCATCGGGAGTCCTAATGCCTCTCCCACGAACCGGCTGCAAAATGGGGTGGGAACGCCTTCCTAGGAGAGGGTTTGTGACTTTGATCAAGTTCTCAAAGGTCCTATGTCTGCAGACACATCTCAAAGGTCCCAGGTCTGTAGCTCTCGGCCATCTGATGAACTTCTCTCTCGGGCCTCCCTCCTCCCCAAACCACCAGGGATCCTGTTTTTTTGCAGGAACGGAACCAAGTCTTACAAGTCGACCTGCGCAAGAGTCTGGCAACCACAGGAGCTCCCCCTCTTCCCCTTGCCATCCTCCCACGGGGACCCAAACATCCGCTCCTGACAGAGGAACCTTCCAGAAAACTGGGTGCAAGCAGGAACACAGAGTGTTTCTGGGCTCCGCACCTCAGCGCATGTCAGAAAAAGACACCGCCGTCCCCCGGGCCTGCACTGTGCCCCGGGCAGGGCTGGGCAGCCAATGTCTGCTGTTTTATCTGACCCTGAGAGCAGGGGTCTTTAACCCCATTTTGATAAAACTGAGGCTCACAGAGGAGCCATGATTTGCTCAAGGCCAGCCAGAGACAAGGGAACAGAGCCACGATTCAGTCTGGTGCTTCCTGACGTCAAAGGTGGCCTCCCCAGCATGGGCCTTGACATGCCCCGGCCAGACAGGCATTGGGCCCTGTCAACCCCTCCCTCCTCTTGGGAAGGTCTTCCTCCCAGGCCCCTGGGACCCCTTCTCCCTTGGGTTTCTCCTCCCCCCTGGCTTGTTTGCGGCACCCGTGGCTGCTTCTTATGCTACGGCTCCTTCTACACCCTCCCCATGGCCACCTGAGTCAGTCTCGTGGCCTTCAGTGGGACCACCGAGAGCCACGGACCTCCAGTCCAGACTACAGCCAACCTTCTGACTCCAAGAGCTGTGCCCAACATCTTCACTTGGGTGTCCAACAGCTCCATCGAATTCAATACGTCCAAGATGTGACTGTCAGGGACTCCTCCCACTGTGCTCCCCATCATAGGAAACAGTAGCCCCAGAGCTCTTGTCACACAGAACACAAGCACGGGAGGCACCCTGCTCCCCGACCCCCTCTCTCACACACCCAGACCCCCACCCAGTCCTCTCACAGCCTCTACAAAGGATCCTGAATCTGAGCGTCCTTTTTATAAAACAGGAGTCGGCACACTATGTGGCCCACGGGGCATATCTAGCCCACAACTTGCTACTGTAAATAAAGCTTTAGTGAAATACAGTCGCGCCTGCTTGTATATATATGTTCTACAGTGCTTTGTGTGACAACCACAAGGCTGAGTGGTTGCTACAGAGGCTGCACAGCCAGCAAAGCTGAAGATACTTACTGTCTGGACTTTCAGAGAAATGGTTTGCTGACCCTGGTCCTAGCAAATGCCCTTTCCTCTCTGGCTCTGCCTCAGGGCCTTTGGACTGGCCATGCCTAGAACACTCATTCCCTAGATATCCACATGGCTCCTCCCTCTTCTCCTTTAAGTCTGTGCTCAAAAGTCATCTGGTCTTCGGGGCCGACCTTGACCAAACAGCACTATGTGTCCTGTCGTCCTCCACTCCCCCGTTGCCACTTTCTGCCTCTCTGTAGCCCTTATCACTAAGTAATATACTCCGTAATTCGCTCGTTTAGGCTGGGGACTGCCTGTCTCCCCCGGTAGGCATTTACCTCTTCTGGGTGCGTGGCCACATTTCCAGGGCACAGAGTGGGCTGGACAAGTATTTGATGAGTCCCTCCCTCTGGGATTCATTTCCTCTCCCTTGTTTGGCAGGCGGAGGGTGGGGGGGGGGGGAGGCAGCCCTTGCCCCACCCTCCATGACCCTGGGGTCCACTCCTCCCACGCCGCAGCGCCACCTACCTGCAGGGCCTCGCAGGAGCTCTGGGCCAGCACCTGCCACTGCAGCCTGGGGCCCAGGTGCAGCTCCCCACTGCCCTGCAGCTCACAGGCCCCCGCCCGCAGCCGCAGATCCAGCCGGCGCCCGGACTCCCACCCAAGCTGGATGGTCAGCAGGGCCTCTGGGGGGACGGCCCGCAGTGCAGGCAGCGTGTGACTCAGCTTCACTCGGAGCGTGGCCTCGGACCGGTGCAAGGCGGCCACCAAGGTCAGGGAGGCAGTGCGGCCGGCCGACACGAGGGACCCCGATACGTCTGCTTCCCCATCTGCAGCGCGCAGAGAGCCACTGAGCTGTGTCCGGGCTGGGAGGCCCAGGCCCTGCCAGACCAGAGGGGGTCAGAGGGAGGTCCCGTGTCAGGGGGGAATCTGACCAACCCGTGCTTCCCACGTCCCCCTTTCCAGCAACGGCAAAATCACAACAGACAAGTATCCACTGGAGAAAGAGTACACAACTAGCCTGGTGCGACGTGCTCCCCAAGGACAGCCTCTTTTCATCTAGTCCCAGCTATGAGTTGGGTAGTCACTATCCCCAAATGACAGACGGGGAAACTGAGGCTCGGAGGCAGAGCACACACCCAGGGTCACACAGCTGGTACGTAACAGCACTGAGGTTTGCACGGCGTCTGTCTTTAGGCCGGTCTAATGGGATAGTCACTAGCCCCATGGGGCTGCTTCCATTCAAATTAATATGAAGTAAAAGGAGAAATTTAGTTTCTCGCTCATACTGGTGAGCACAGTTGAAGTGCTCAGTGACTGCAGCGAGTGGCTACTGTTCTGGAAACGAAGGCCAGAACTCTTTCATCATCCCAGAGTTCAAGGGCTGGGCCTGCTGGTTCCCATGATGCTTCAACCTCTCCGTCGTGGGCAACTCGATTAATAGAGACAGAGCACAGACAGACAGGGATGCTGAGAGGATTGGACCCCGTTCCTATGCCCAGGAATCTCCATCGGGAGGTAAGAGACAAGGAGACAGGCAGAGGGGCCTGCCCCCCGCAGACAAGGACGCCAGTCCTGATTCAGCATCTCCCTTTCCTGCGAGTCGGGCTCCCCTCCCCCAAATATCATAGGACCATTCTCACATCATCTCCTGGCCCAGAGAATGCCCAGCCGGTGGCCTCTAACAGGTTATGAAACCAAGATGTGCCTGTCCCCACTGTTAGCTAAGGGGAGCACCCCCCATTTCCTTCCTGCACTCAGAATTTCACTAAAAAAGACAAATTGATCAATTCCAAGTCGGTGGCCCTTCTGTCGCACAGCGCTGAGTGAGTCCCCCCACCCTGTGCCTTGATCTCCCCATCTGCCGAGGGGGAAGGTGAGATTAAAGAGGAACCAAGGGTCAGAGAGAGCATCTGGGAAATAGTGGCTGGGGTCTTGGGAGGCGCCCGGGGCACGAAGCCAGCCAGGCTCACGCCTCACGCCGACAGGGGGTCCGGAGGTCCCTCCAGTCACCTCGTGGGCCCGCCATACGCACCTCCAGCAACGGGCAGCCCGGCTCGGCGGCCAGCGTCCACGTGCTCTGGTTCTCCACGTGCTGTTCCAGCGAGCCCTGCAGCCGGCACGGCCCCAGCTGGAGGGCCAGGGAGCTGCGGGCAGGGGGCCGGGGCTGGGCGGCCAGGCTGATGGCGCTGCTGGGTGGCAGACCCAGGCGGCCCAGCAGGGGCAGGGAGTGGGCCAGGTGCCCGACGACCAAGGTCTGGGGCCCGCAGGTGAGGGCCAGCAGCAGGTGGGCGTCTCCAGGGTCACTTCGCAGGCTTGAGGCCAGATTGACCTCACAAGGGCTCCAGCTCAGGCTGCCCTCGGCGTGCAGGGCCTGTGGGAGGCCTGTTGCCTGGAAATATGGGGAAGCGGCTGGACTTAAGGGCAGCTTCAGAAGCCCAGACGGGGGAGCTGACGATGGGCCTGGGTGGGAAAGGGCAGCGTTGACCCTACGGCCTCAAGTCCACCAGCACCTCCCCCTGCCAAGTGACCGATACCCTGTGTACCCCATCAACGGACATGGGCTTGAGTTCCGGCTCCACCAATGGCTCCATCTTTCCGAACTTGGAACCTCGGTTTACCCATCTCTGAATGTAAATGAGTTAATACTTGTGAGTTGCTGGCCAGAGCCAGGCGCCCGGAAAGCCTGGCTATTGGAAATTCAGCATCAGCATCAGTGATCGCTGGCTGGAGGGCAGAGGGCCTCAGTAACGAGTTCCACTGGGGCAGACAACATGCCCCACACGGGGGCACCGACCCAAGATGGGAACGAGAGGGGAGTAACTGGGCTCATTCTTCTCTGGGCCCCAGAGCCTGGGACTAGGGATACAAGTGGCCCTTCCTGGTGGGGGTGAGGATTTAAGGAGCACTCAGCACACAAGGCTCAATAAACTTCGTCTGTTATTTCTTAATATTCTTATGATTACTCTCAGACCCTTAAGCCTAGGGGTAGGATAAGTGAGCTCATGAGAAAAGAATCAACTCCAGCCCCAGAAAGAAAGGCAATCAGTAGGGCCCTTTGTGAAAGGGGAGACAGTTCATTTTGGGCCCCATTTTTTGGCTCAAACCTTTGTAGTCCATGAAACCCCAAAGGCAGAGGACAATGGCAAAAAGACGGAAATTTCTTAGGCTGAGGGCAGAGCCGGGCATACAGTAAGCAGCTAATAATTTATGGAGGGAGGTGGGAGCCCCGCCAGGGCCCCGCACTGACAGGCGGAGAGGTGGCTTACCTCCAGCAAGGGGCAGCGATTCACCAGTGACAGGGTCCAGTTGGTGTGTGTGGTGTTGGCCTCGGGGCTGATGTCCCCACGGGCAGTCAGGGCGCACTGGCCCAGGGCCACCGCCAGCCCGGCCCCGGTGGGTTCGTCTCCCGCCACGGACACTTGGATGTGGTTGTCGGGGGCAACCCCCAGAGCCTCAAGTGGAGGCCATGCGTGCTGGAGGCCGGTGTCCAGATGGATATGGCGGTGGCCGCAGGCTGTGTGGACGTGGGCCTGGGCGAAGGTGTCCCCAGAAGATATCTGAGCCGCCAGACTGGCCGTGCGGGTGTGGACCAGGAGGGAGCCGTTCAAAGACAACACGGCCAGATCCTACCCCCAAGAAAGGCAAGGAGAGGCCCAGCAGGTGTCCCTACAATACCCCACCAAGAGGTGGTTCACCCTCTGCCTGGCCTGGGGGATCAGGGAACCCCCATCCCCCGAGCCACCCCCATCCCCAGCTAACAGGCTCTACTCCTGCAAAGTGCTTCTCTCTAACAGCTGAAAATGGCCACCCATGGAGTCATCAAGTTTGGCCTCTAAGAGCATTTCAGGGTCCCTGATGTCCCTCTCCCCATGACACAGAGTAGGGAAGGCAGCCCATCTGTCCAGCCTGTTCAGACCCCTTCAGTCCTGACCCCTTATTCCCTTAGTTAACCCTCTCGCCATCCAGGCCGCTGTGTGACCTTGGCAAAGTGACCAGCTCCTGTGGGATATGTCACCACGCAGCCAGGCCGTGGTGGCGGGCCTCGGGAGCAGAAACACCTCTGTCCTCCTCCCCCAGACAGTCCTTGGGGCTACACACCCACCCCTCCCCTGCCAGCAGGCACGGAGCTCAGCCAGGCCAGGCTACCAGCTGCCCACTCGGGGGCCCACAGGGCAGCACTGACCAGGTCTGCAGGCAGCCCCCTGGTTGCATCCAGTTCACCCTGGGTCCAGGAACCATAGGGCCCTGTGGCTCAGGACTCCCTGCCTGCGATGGAGAGGACCCACCGTCCACCCGTGCCCCAGCCCAGGAGAGCTTGGAGCCACCTAAGCTGGGCTGTGCCCCAGTCCAGCTGTGCATTGTGGGGGACATGGAGGGCTCAGAGGAGCAGACCATGTGGCTCAGCCTGGCAGTGGCCACAGGCCCCTGGGCCATGCTGTGGGCAGTCCTCAGTGCTCAGGCTGTGCCAGCCCCCCGGATGCAGACCACCCTCTGCCACCACTACCCGGCAAACGACAGAGACCCAGGTACCTCCAGAGGCTGCTGGGCGAAGTCCCCCCAGCAGAGCCCTGACAGCTGGGCAGGCGAGGCGTCTCCACTACAGTTGACCTGCAGAGACCAGCAGGGTCGGGAGGGGAGCACGCCGATGGCCGCTGCCCAGAAGATGGCGACGGGAGTCGTCTTTACCCAACCCGGGCCCCAGATGGAGCACAGAGATCCAGCCCAACCCCATCGCCCTTCATGGAAGCCTCTCTGGGAAAATAACCCCGATAGAGAGGTTTGTGCAGAAACCCGGCCCTACCCCACAGCATCGTCATTAAACCAAAGGAACCAGAGCTCAGGTCCTCACACGGCCTCCGTGTGCCAGGTTCTACCTGGTTCCTCATCTGATCCTCAAGGAAACCATAAGAGGTGGGAATGGTCAGCAGTCCCACTGTGCAGATTAGGACACTGAGGCACAGAAAGTAAGCAAGTTGCCCCAAGTCACGCAAAGGGGAGGTGAGGAAACAGTGTGGCTTTAGCCGCTCGCCCTGATCACCGGCCCCACCTCCCGTGCGCTGTGGATGGTTTAGCCACCCCTGTGCCTCCACAGGCGAGGCTTCCCGCTTCTCATCCTTGAGAATAACGCAGAGGTGAACTACGTTTGCTGCCCCTTCTTCAGTGTTCAAGGTCTTTCCTGGAGGGGCAGGTGCACGCCCAAAAGACTCGCTGGTGGCCAGGGTGTGGGCGGTCTGAACTTTACTAGAGGGGACCAGAGTGCCTCCAAAGTGGCTCCCTCAATTGGGGCACTTCCAATTACGGTGGGGGTGCCGGGGGGTCGATAGGACCACAGGACAGGTGGAGGAGAGGACGGGTGGACAGGAGAGGAAGAGTTCAACACAGGGTGTGGTGGACGGAAGGGAGAATGCGGAGTTGCTGGGAGGGAAGATGGGGGGGCGAGAGGAGGGGCCAAGGTGGCAGGGGCGGGGCAGCGGGGCGGGATCCGGGTAGGGGCCCGGCAGGTGGTAGGAGTCCCTCGGGTGACCTAAGAAGTGGGCGAGGCGAGGCGGCTGGGATGCGCCCTCAGGCCGGTCGCTCACCTGGAGCCGCGCGGGCACGGTGCCCAGGAGCGCTGAGAGGCCATGGTGCAGCTCGAGGGCCAGGCCCCCGTGGCCAGGCTGTCGCCTCGCCTCCAGGGCCACGTGGAGCTGCTCACCGTCCACACTCGCCTTCAGCCCAGCCGCCACACGGTGTCCCGCGCTCTGGGCAGAAGCGAAGCCGTGTGTGTCCCTGGGACCCGCTACCCCCGGGGCCCCCGCGCCCAGCCCCCCACCCACCTGGAAGTGTCCGCGGCCGTCCACGGAGAACGGGAGGCCCCAGTGCCTGAGGCCGGGCACCGTGTGGGCCAGGCTGGCGCGGAGCAGGTGACCCGGGGCGCCGGGGGCCAGGCCGTCCAGGCCAAGCGCTGCGTCCAGCTGAGCCTGCGCGCTCCGTGCCATAAAGCTCGTGGAGAGGTTGGAAGCCGCGTGGGTGTGTGACAGGAGCATTTCCGCCTCCGAGGGGAGTCCTGGAGGCGGAAGGAGCCACAGAGATGACTGAGCCCAGTCTACACTCCACAGGAGCCCGAAGGGGGTAAGGGAGTGGGCTGCCGTCGGCCCAGCTCCTGTCTGCAGCGTCCCCAGGCCCTGGGGCAACATCGGGCCTCTCAGGTCCCACTTCCCCCAACATACCCGGTGGAACCATATGAAAGTGTCAACATTCAACACTTTCTGATCCATACAAGTGGTGATTTCACCAGGGACCACCTTCGCCACACTCAGCAAGTGACAGGCCTGGTGTCCCCTTCACACTTCCAACCCTTCAGGGACAGGGACTGGCCCTCAGAAAGCAGGAGGAGAACAGAGGGGGTCTGATCTCGCTTTCTCCCCTAGCTGCCACACTCTGAGCCCCTCTAGGCCTTACTCAAGTGTCCCCAAGAAGCTAGAGCTGGGGGTGTCCTATTTCCTAACTGTGGTACAGGAGCACATCCTTGAGGCCCCGCTAGACCAGCTTTCAAGAGGGAGAAGCTGGAGGGGAGGTGGTGGGATGGGGAGTCCTGGGGGAGGGGCCACCGGATTGGGAAGGACGTCAATACTCAGTAGCAACTAATGTCCCTGCACTGTGTGTTCTGGGTGAATAATACACAGCCCAAGGAAGACAGCAGCATTGGGAGAAGCTGGCAGGGGAAGGAAATACAGCTGGAAGGTGGATGTGGGGACTAGAGGCTCCATTCTGTCTCCTACCCCTTGGCTTCAAGACCTGGAAGTCTCTGGGGAGGGAGGGAGGCATCTGGCCCTGTCCACCCCTCCTACCTGCTTCATTCAGGGTGCTGATGTTGTGACTCAGGCTGCCTGAGAGCCGGCCATGCCCAGGGCCCCAGGCGCAGACCCCACCCAGAGCCAGGCTGGCTGCATCGGCACGGAGGTTGGCCTGGCCCCCCAGGCTCCCTGTCTGGGCCTGCAGCCGCCCTCTCAGCCAGAGCTCTCTTGGCAAGGCACGGGTGCCGTTCTGGGCGAGGATGCAGGTGACGCTGTGCATGCTGGTGCTGTTCCCTGCGTTCTCATGCTTGTCCCGCAGGAGGAAACCCAGCACAGCTGAGTCAGCAGTGACCCTGATGGTACCTGCAGAGCATGGCAGAGAAGTTGTACAGAGCAGGGGACTGGGCTGCTCTGGGCAGGAGGGAAGAGAATCCGGGGGTAGGACAAGTTCCTAGATCCATGATGTAATTCTAAATCTTGCCACAGGGGGGCGCCTGGGTGGCGCAGTCGGTTAAGCGTCCGACTTCAGCCAGGTCACGATCTCGCGGTCCGTGAGTTCGAGCCCCGCGTCAGGCTCTGGGCTGATGACTCAGAGCCCGGAGCCTGTTTCCGATTCTGTGTCTCCCTCTCTCTCTGCCCCTCCCCCGTTCATGCTCTGTCTCTCTCTGTCCCAAAAATAAATAAAAACGTTGAAAAAAAAATTTGAAAAAAAAAATAAATCTTGCCACAGGGGGAACATCTGGGAAACAGACCAAATTAAAACAGCTCCCTCCCAGGAGGCTCTGAGGACCAAGCAAGCTACGAGCTAATTCACAAACAAAAGGGCTTTGGCAAAAACAAACAAAAACAAACAGGGACGTCAGTTAGTACCAGGGCTCAATTCCTGTTCTACAGAACCACAGACCACAGTGAAAGAACAGCCCCATTCTAGAGACGAGAAAACTGAGACCCAGCAAGGCTTGAGGGACCCAACCTTGAATTCCAGTGATAGAAAAACTGCTCAGAGATCTCTTCCATCCGGAGAAGACTCCACACCTTTGGGCCAGTCCGTGCCCATATATAACTCACACAAGAGGGGAATCTTGCTGTTATCAGAACCATTTACATCTACTGCCCCCGCCCGGTTTCATGGTCCAAATGCCCATAACACCTCCCCTCCCGTCATTCAAAGTTGGACTCACACGTTACCACCTCCAGGAAGGAGGCCCTTCTTCACCCCTGGGCTGGTTTAAACACCCCTGTTCTGTGCTTCCAGACAGAGAGCTCATGCAAATCTCAATCAGATTACAGAGTACACAACATTTTCCACACAGACAGAACTTTCTGACATAAACTGCCAATTATGCTCATAAATTCCTTATGTTGTAGGGTCCTATGTTACCATATCCTACAGGGTATTAACCAGTTAATCATGGATAACCAGAGTAAAACTTCGCTAGATTATGATGAAGATATAATGAAATATTGTTGATGAGACAGGAATGGACCCCCACACAGAGTGGATTGATTTTCAACGAAGGTACAAAGTTAATTCAACAGAGAAAGGATGATCTTTTTATTTTTTTATTTATTCTTTATAGAGAGAGAGAGAAAGAGAGAGAGAGGGCACGCATGAGTGGAGGAGGGATAGAGGGAAAGAGAGAATACCAAGCAGGCCCCATGCCTGGCACAGAGCCCGATGTGGGGCTCGACCTCACGATCCCAGGATCATGACCTGAGGCAAAACCAAGCATTGGAAGTTCAATCGACTGAGCCACCCAGGCACCCCAGGATGGTCTTTTTTTTTTTTTTTTTTCAACGTTTATTTATTTTTGGGACAGAGAGAGACAGAGCATGAATGGGGGAGGGGCAGAGAGAGAGGGAGACACAGAATCGGAAACAGGCTCCAGGCTCTGAGCCGTCAGCACAGAGCCCGACGCGGGGCTCGAACTCACGGACCGCGAGATCGTGACCTGGCTGAAGTCGGACGCTTAACCGACTGCGCCACCCAGGCGCCCCCAGGATGGTCTTTTTAATAAATGTGAAATGACTGAAAATCCACAAGTAAAAAACTACCTCAACCCTTACCTGATCATACACACAAATTAATTCAAAATTAACCACAAACCCAAATTTAAACACTAAAACCATAAAGCTTCTAAGAACAAATAAAAATGATGTGGCCTCAGGTTTAGTAAATAAAGATTTTGTACACAACTGCAAAAGCATTATCCATAAAAGAAAAAAAATAATCAACTGGAATTGATCAAAATTCAAAACTTGTGCTCTTTAAAAGATAAGAATTAATGAATCAAAGAATGAAAAGGCAAGCCACAGACTGCGAGAAGTTATTTTCAAAACACACATCTTACACAGGACTTGTGTAAACAACTCCCAAATTCAATTTGGAAATTCAAGAAAACAAAATTTCAAAAAAAAAATTTTTTTTTAAATTTTTTTTTCAACGTTTATTTATTTTTGGGACAGAGAGAGACAGAGCATGATTGGGGGAGGGGCAGAGAGAGAGGGAGACACAGAATCGGAAACAGGCTCCAGGCTCTGAGCCATCAGCCCAGAGCCCGACGCGGGGCTCGAACTCACGGACCGCGAGATCGTGACCTGGCTGAAGTCGGACGCTTAACCGACTGCGCCACCCAGGCGCCCCCCCCAAAAAAATTTTAATATTTATTTTTAAGAGACAGAGTTTAGGTGGGGAAGGGGCAGAGAGAAAGAGAGAAGGAGATACAGAATTCAAAGCGGACTCCAGGCTCTGAGCTGTCAGCACAGTGGGGCTTGAACCCACCAGTTGTGAGATCATGACCTGAGCCAAAGTCAGACACTTAAGTGACTTAGCCACCCAGGCGCCCCAACAACTCAATGTTTTAAATGGACCAAAGGCTTAAATAGACACTTCGCTCACAAAAATTCATAAGTAGTGTATAAACCTATGAAAAGATGTTCAACAAAATCAGTACTTAGGAAAATGCAAATTTATTTATTTATTTATTTATTTATTTATTTATTTATTTATTTTTCAATTTGAGGGAGAAAGAGAGAGAACGTGTGCGGGCATAAGCAGGGGAGAGGGGTGGAGAAAGAGAGTAAGAGAGTCCCAAGCAGGCTCCACGCTTAGTGCAGAGCCCAACACGGGGCTCGATCGCATGACCCTGGGATTAAGACCTGAGCTGGGATCAAGAGTCAGATGCTCAACCAACTGAGCTACCCAGATGCCCCCGGAAAATGCCAATTTAAACCACAATGAGAGTCCATCACCAATCAACACTGAAAACCCCCAAACCAAAAATGTGCGACACCAACTGCAAAAGCAAGGACACAGAGCAGCTAGGACCGTCACAGCGCTGGTGGGAATGTGAAATGGTACACCCACGCTGGAAGCGGTCCGGCATTTTCCTCCAGAGTTCGACACGTACTTGCCTTACAATCCAGCAAGCCCACTCAAGACAAATGAAAGCATATGGTCCCTCAAAAACCTGTAGGCCAATGATTATAGTGGCTTTATTCATAATTGGAAAATCCAAAAAAAAATTGGACAATACTGAAACCAATCCAAATGCCCTTCGACTGTGAATAGATAATCTGCTGGATATCAGCACCACGGAATACTACTCAGCAAAGAAAAGGAATAAACTGCTAATACGTGCAACAACTTGGATGAATCTCGACCACATCATGTTGGGCAGAAGACGCCATACTCAAAAGTTCACATACTGTTTCAATTCATGTCACAGTATACAAAAGCCAAGACTATAAGGGACAGACCACAGCTCAGGGGTTGCTGGGGTGGGGGTGGGGGGATGGTTAGGGAAGAGGCTGACCACAGTGGACCTTTGAGGGGAGATGTTAACTGTCCTGTACCCAGACTGTGTTGGTAGGTCCATAACTTTGTGAGCTTATCAAAACGTAAAAGGTTTTCCCCTATATGTAAATTACACTCCAAGAAATTATCTGTCAATAGTTGCCTTCAAAAATGAAGTAACACGTGTTACATGTTAAGAGATGGAGAGATCATCGGTGTAACTCAAAGTAAACTCAACACAAGTAGTTCTCTGGGACACGTTTTATTTGATTGTGTTTAAAATTTTTTTTTTAATTTTATGTTTATTTTTGAGACAGAGAGACAGAGACAGAGATAGACTGCGAGCAGGGGAGGGGCACAGAGATAGGGAGACACAGATCCAAAGCAGGCTCCAGGCTCTGAGCTGTCAGCATGGAGCCCGACGCAGGGATCAAACTCATCAACCGCGAGATCATGACCTGAGCCAGAGTCCGACGCTTAACCAACTGAGCCACCCAGGCGACCCATGTGTTTAAAAAATTGTTTCAACCTATGTCATTTTATTATGAAATTTGGTTTGGGCACATTTAGCCAATTTGGGATTAGGGGGGTCGGTGCTAATGTTACTACCAGACTAGAGAATGGCACCCACGTCTTAGGGGTCAGGGCAGAATCTTCAGGTTCTGAAACACTGGGCCCTGGACAGATGTCCAGCTAGGGCGCTGTGGTCAAGGATGCTTGGGCAAAGGGTCCCTTTTTGTGTCATTCTGGCTTTGGGAACCTTGTTAATGTTTCACACGATCAAAAACCAAACACATAAAATCAATAAGGATAGGGGAAACCTAAAAATGGAATACAAACAGGAACCAGCGAACCCCACTGTATTTCAAATGATTAACAGAATCACACGGGGGTGGCAGGGGGATTAACCCTAACTAACATGTGAACACCGTGGTTGGATTTAGGCCTGCAATTAACTACTTGGATGAACTCCAACCACATTATGTTCAGGCCAAAGACAAAAAAAAAAAAAAAATTCTCATCAAATACTGAATTCTAGTTAATAGGGTTTCCTTTCACAGAGGTACAGGTTAGTGACTCTGCAACTACTTTCTGTGTATTGTAGGGCTGAGCAAATGAGTAATCCACTGTGGATGGTTAGAGCCAGGTTTCTTTCTGTTGGAGAAAGGATGAGAAGGGTGAAAAGGGAAAACATGAGAATGAGCCTTTTGATGATAAATTGAAATTGAGGACATCAGTGTGAACGAATGGTTTTAAACTTATCTGTAGAAAGATACAGAAATGTGTGTGTGTGTGTGTGTGTGTGTGTGTGTGCGCGCGTGCGCCCACGTGTATTTTCCAGGTCAATCCGTTGAGAAAGTCTAGGGCTGATAGTTCAGTAGGAATAAACACACCTAGCACCCAGCTCTTAGTTTCTACATATTATTTTGCATTAAAAGGAACCAAGGATTCTTGGAAATATGGCTTATTTCACGTGAGGGAAAATGTAAAATAAGACAAACATCTTTTGGGTCATAAAGGAAGGGAGTGCTCAAAGAATATGGAAACACATCAAAAAGATACACGATGGGGCACATGGGTGGCTCAGTCAGTTAACCGTCTGACTTCGGCTCAGGTCACGATCTCACGGTCCATGAGTTCAAGTCCTGTGTCAGGCTCTGTGCTGACAGCTGAGCCTGGAGCCCGCTTCAGATTCTGTGTTTCCCTCTCTCTCTGCCCCTCCCCCGCTCATGTTCGTTCTCTCTCTCTCTCTCTCTCTCTCTCTCTCTCTCTCTCTCTCAAAAATATACATTAAAAAAAAAAAGAAAAAAGATATATGATGGGGCACCGGGGTAGCACAGCTGGTTAAGAGTCCAATTTTTAAATTTGTTTTAATGTTTATTTATTTTTGAAACAGAGAGAGACAGAGAGAGAAAGTGCAAGTGGGGGAGGGGTAGAGAGAAAGAAGGAAACACAGAATCTGAAGCAGGCTCCAGGCTCTGAATTGTCCGTACACAGCCTGACGTGGGGCTCGAACCCATGAATTGGTGGGAGACGATGACCTGAGCTGAAAGCGGGTGCTCAACCGACTGAACCACCCAGGCGCCCCAAGAGTTGACTCTTAATTTCAGCTCAGGTCATGATCTCACAACTCATAAGATCAAACCGTGTAATGGGCTGTGTGCTGACAGTGTGGAGCCTGCTTGAGATTCTGTCTCTCCCTCTCTCTACCCCTCCCCTACTTGTGCCAATGCTCGCTCTCTCTCTCCCTCCCTCTCTCTCTCTCTCTCTCTCCCTCCCTCTCAAAATAAATAAATAAATAAACATTTAAATAAAAGACAAATGAGTAGTATCATTTCTATTAACGGTGGGGAGCTTAACCGGACCAGCACTCCCAAGGTAACAATTGCAAACTCTGGGCAAAATGAAAAAACAGCAGTTATCTCAAAGTGACAGGAGAGTAGCCACAAATAGGCAGACCCTGGTTGGGACTTAACACTGGAGGAAATCACCAGCACTAAACGGGCTGTATGTTTTCACTCCAACACCATGAAGGTGGACAACATTTGAACAGCAATCTGCACTCTAAGTGATTAGGGAATCTGAGAACAGAGGTCCAGCTGGCAACAACAAATGGCAAGTAAAGTGGGAAATTCTGGAGGAAGCCACCCAGGGGAAACCCTAAATTCTACCTGCAAACTTCCTATCTTTGCTGATCCCCTGAACTTCACAAGAGCGGAAAAGACTCCAAGCAGCCCAGCAAAAATAAGAGAACTGAACTGATTTCGGCTGCATCCCACCAGAGGGGAGACAGTTTGGGTTCTGAATCTATCCAACTTAACTGTCAGCTAAAATAAGAAAAAAGCAGGGGTGCGTGGGTGGCTCAGTCAGTTGAGGGTCCAACTTTGGCTCAGGGCATGATCTCGTGGTTCATGACTTCAAGTCCCACTTGAGTTCTCAGCTATTGGCACAGAACCTGGAGTGTGCTTCAGACTCAGTGTCTCCCTCTCTCTCTGGGCCTACCCCACTCACTCTTTGTCTCTCTCTCAAAAATAAACATTAAAAAAATAAAAAAAATAAAATAAAATAAAATAAAATAAAATAAAATAAAATAAAATAAAATAAAATATAGTAAGAAAAAAAAACAAAGCCCACAAACAACAACACTCTTCAGAGAAATAAAAAAGAATTCAAGTCTCTTTATCATTGAAAATGTCCAGAATACAATCTCAAGTTGCTACACATACAAAGAAGCAGGACAAGGATTTTAGCAGACAAGGATTTTAGAACAGATCTTATAACTATGCTCAAGAATATAAAGAAAATTTTAAAAAGAATATAAGGAAAATATTCTTGTATTAAATGAACTGATGGGAAATCTCAGCTGTAAAATGGAAATTTTCTTTTTTAAATCCTGATAGTGACTCTAGAACAAAAAATGCAAAATATGAGATTAAAAAATGTATTGGAGCATCTTACAATTTTTGTCATGTGGCATTTGGAGAAGACAGAAGAAAAAGTCATTGAGCTGGAAGATAGATCAATAGACATCTGAAGGAAAAAAAAAAAGGAAAAATGACTTAAAAAAAATCAGGAGAGCTTCAGAGACCTAGAAACAGTATCAAAAGTTCTAAAATTTATCAATTGGAAATCCCAAGGAGGAGAGGAAAGAGAATATGGGATAGGAAAAATCTCTGAAGAAATAATTTTCCAAATTATTTGGAACAGAGAAATCCGTCATCACAGCTGTAGAGTTTAACACCCTCCTCTCATTAATGATACAGTAACAGGACAAAAAGAAAATCAGTGAGCGGCGCCTGGGTGGCTCAGTGAAGATTTCCTAGATGTGTTCAGAGATATGCATACAGGGGCACTCAGTGGCCCTGGGTGGCTCAGTTGGCTGACCATCCAACTCTTGATCTCAGCTAAGGTCATTATCCCAGGGTCATTGAATTGAGCCCTGCGTCAGGTTCCACGCTTGAGTGTGGAGCCTGCTTAAGATTCTCTCTCTCTGCCCCTCTGCCCCTCTCCCCTGCTCCCTTTCTCTTTCTCTAAAATAATAAAAAGACATGCATCTACAAAATATCCTTCAAGAAAAAAGAAAGAACAACATTTTCAGACAAATCAAAATCACGAGGGTTCATGGCTACTTAGCTTGCCTTCCAAGAAATGCTAAAGGTGGTTCTTTAAACAATTTTTTAAGTTTATTTTGAGACAGAGAAACAGAGCACAAGCGGGGAGGGGCAGAGAAAGAGGGATAGAGAATCTCAAGCAGGCTCCACAGTGTCGATGAAGAGCCTGATGTGGGGCTCGAACCCACAAACCGCGAGATCATGACCTGAGCTGAAATCAAGAGTCAGACGCTTGACGGACTGAGCCACCTGGGTGCCCCTAAAGGTGGTTCTTTAAAATGACAGGAAATGATACCAGGAAAAGGTTTTGATCTTTAGGAAGGAAGGAAGAACGCTAAAAATGATGAACACGTGTGCAAATACAAAAGCCATTTTATTTCTCTTAACACCTTTCAAGTCAACACGACTGGAGCAAAAATTATAATACTGTGTTGTCGATTTATAGCGTATGTAGATCTAACAGAGAGGGCAACTATGGCAGAAAGGGCGGGGGAGGATCAAAGTCTAGGTTCTTAAAATTTACGTGACGTGCTCCAAAACAAATGCTAAGCAGAATGTTAAATAATATAAAGAAACAGAAGTTTAAAGGGCAGTAGATAAATTAAACCTGAGTTCTATTTTTTTTAATTTTTCCAAAAGAAGGCAAGAAAAGAACAGAGGAACAATAAATGTGGGAAAAAAGGAAACAAGTAGCAAAAGAGTAGACATAAATTCAACTATAGCTATAATCACATTAAACATCAACTGACTAACTAGTATAATTAAAAGGCAGAGATTGTCAAACTAGACATGAAAGCAAAATCCGGGGCGGCTGGGTGGCTCAGGTGATTAAGCATCCAACTGATTTCAGCTCAGGTCATGATCTCAGGGTCATGAGACTGAGCCCTATGTCAGGCTCTGCACTGACTGTGGAGCCTGTTTAGATTCTCTCCCTCTGCCCCTCCTCAAAAAAAAAAAAAGCAAAATCCAACTATACGTGGCCTACAAGAAACTTACCTCAAATATAAGGAAACAGATATGTTTAAAGTTTTTACAAAATACATACAACGTAAATGCTAATAAAAAAGAATGGCTACCTTAATGGCAGACAAAACAGACTTCCAAAAAGAGAGTCAGATGAGAGAGAGACAGCATATGTCACAACAAATGGGTTGATTCGTCAAGAAAGGATAATAATCATAAATGCTCATGCACCTAATACCAGCATGTCAACATGCATGAAGAAAAATGGGCAGAATCGAAGGAAGAAATAGAGAAATCCGTCATCACAGCTGTAGAGTTTAACACCCTCCTCTCATTAATGATACAGTAACAGGACAAAAAGAAAATCAGTGAGCGGCACCTGGATGGCTCAGTCAGTTAAGCATACCACTTTGGCTGAGGTCATGATCTCATGGTTTGTGAGTTCAAGCCCGGCAATGGGCTCTGTGCTGACAGCTCTGAGCCTGGAGCCTGCTTCAGATTCTGTGTCCCCCTCTTTCTCTGCCCCTCCCTGCTCGTGCTCTGTCTCTCAAAAATAAATAAATCTTTAAAAATAATTTTAAAAAAATCAGTGAGGCTATAGATCAGGAGAACACAACCAAGCATTTGACCTAACTGACCTTTGTAGAACATTACATCTGACAACAGCAGGATACAAATTCCTGTTCAGTGCATAAGGTATGTTAAAAGACAAATTATATATTAGCTTATAAAACAAGTCACAACAAATTTTAAAAGACTGACCCTTGGACCACAATGAAAAGAAATATTAAAAATCTACCTAGGAAATTTTCAAATATTTCGAAATTAAGCAACATACTTCTAAATAGTCCATGGGTCAAAAGAAGAAATCATAGAGAAACGTGAAAATATTTCAAAATGAATAATAATGAAAACACACAACACCAAAATTTGTGGCAAGCAGCTCACAGAATCCTGAGAGGCAAACATATAGTTTTATATACTTCCATTAGAAAAGAAAAGAATCTAAAAATCAATGGCTTGAAAGTCCACCTTAATAAAATAGAGCAAATCCGAATTGAGTGTAAGAAAAGAAAGGGCACAGACAAGAGCTGGAATCAATAAAATCGGAAGGAGACAACCAGAGAGAAAACAAAACCAAACATTGCTTGAGGAGATAAAAATTGACGCAATCCTAGTTAGACTGATAAAGGAGAGGAAAACAAGTAACGACTATCAGGAATGAAAGAAGGAACATACTATATATAGATGCTACGTATATTAAAAGGATAATAATAGATACAATGAATAACTTTATGCCAATAAAACTGACAACTTAGTTGAGATGGACGAATCCCATGACAAGGGTAACTTTCAAACTGACACAAGATGAAATAGAAAATCTCAATAGCTTTACATCTATCCATTTTCCAAAAAACTTTTCCACAAAGAAAATTCCAGATCATGGGTAGAGTCCATCAGACACTTAGAGGAGCATGAATACCAATGTTATACAAACTCTTCTGGATAATAAAAGGAGGAAATGCTCCCATGACCTGTTTTATGAGCTCAGCACACAAAGGAAAAAAATAACAGCTTAACAGTGGAGAAACTTGGCAGACACTGTGTTCATCAAATGACCAAAGCTAACACCACCAATACTGGGACATAGTGCAGTGTCTGCGTGGCACAGTGGGTTAAGCGTCCTGCTCTTGATTTCTGCCTCAGGTTGTGATCTCAGAATTCAGGCTCTGTGCTGAATTCCACATCGGGCTCTGGGCTGACATTATGGAGCGTGCTTGGGATTCTCTCTCTCTCCCGCTCTCTCTGCCCTGCTCGCTCTTGCGCTCTCCCTCTCTCCCCCTCCCTCCCTAAGTAAATAAATAAATAAATGAATAACTTTAAAAAATTCTGGGACATACTGATATTAGGTACCTCCAGATATGACGGCACATCACTACTGTAGCTTGCTTGAAAGTAGTCACGAGGAAGCGTCAGATAAGCCCCAAAATGACTTCCCTGTATCCTTCAAAAATGTAAATACCACGAAAGGGAAAGGAATACTCTATGTTTTCTGATTGTGATAGTTGCATTGTAGGAGGTAGGAGAGTATCTTTACGTGTAAGGAAAAAAACACTGCACTATTTAGGAGTAAAGAATTATCATGTCTGCAACTTAGTCAAACACAGCTCAGGAATCAAGTGTATTCTTATACACAAATAAAAATGTCACAGACACACTTATATATGTGTGTATAGAGAGAGAGACAAAGAGGTAAAGAAGAATGATAAAGTAATTGTGGTAAATGTCAGTAATTGGTGAAGCTGGGTAAAGGGTGTAGGGCATTATTTGTGCTATTCTTGCCACTTTTCTGCAAGTCCGAAATTTTGTCAAAATTAAAAGTATGAGAAAAAAAATATGCTTGGGGAACACTGCTCCCAACCCTTCCTCCTGGATTTTTCTAATGTCCATTAGTACATAAAAGGCTGTGACAAGTCCTGCATAAGGAAACCTATTTGGTGTTTCGTTACAAGATTCACTTTGTCGACGAGGTGTTAATTTCTGACAAAGGGGTGTTGTCAGTATGTGAGATGCTGAAATAGAGTATACGTGGGCTTCAAAACCTGTAGGATCTAATCTACCCTGTATGTAGTTCCACAGAAAGGGCTTTTCTCCAAGACCCCCACTGCCCCTGCCCCATGGCGTTCCCCAGGCTCACCCTCTCTGAATGTCTCCTTCTGCTTCAACACGCCCTTGAGGGTCAGGAGGTGGGGCACAGCTGGCCAGCCAGCCACCGTGTGCTGCGCTTGGCTCTGCAGAGTCAGGACCTGGCCTCCCCTCTGCTCCGCGGAAGCCTTGAGGACAAGCTGTGCTGTGCTCTGGTCCACCAGCACCTTGTACAACAGCCAAACCCTAGAAAGGAACGTGATGGGAATAAAGGCAGTACCTACTCTGTGGGCAGACCGTGAAAGGCGGGTCCCTGCACCCCACTGTCCAGACCCCCCACAGGACTGCTTCTATCAGGCTCTCAGCCCATGGAGACGCAGTCTAACAGCGGCTAACATCATAGGCTTTGCGGTCAGCCAAACCTGAATCTGAATCTCAGTGCTGCTACTCACTAACTGTGGCCTTGGACAACGACAGAACCTCTCTGAGCCTCAGTTTCTTCTATTGCCAAGTGGAGGATAAAAAAGAACCACTGACAATGAGTGGGTATTGCTGATATTTTCTCTATGCATCATATGATACTGAACGATGAGGAAATAAACAGCTTCAAGAAGCCTGGTGTTAAACTTCCTCGAGAGCTGGCGCAGGGGACGTGATCCCTACTGTCCACATAGGATGCTCTATTATAACACACCATGGGAGGCACCTCTCTTGGGGATCAACACCAGAAACAAGATCAGCCATCCTTTCCCTGGTGCAAACCACACAGTTTTGAGAGTGTGTGTTTCCCTATAGCCTTTGCAAGTAATGCCACCGGTTGGTTTCTCTTTTTGCATTGGCTACTAGGATGCTTAAAGACAAATCTTAAGCTGGGCTCCAACCAGTGTAGAAGATCTCGTGGCCTGCATTTTGTTTCCTAAAGCCACTTTGAGCACCTTCCTATTTTCCCCAGTTTTCTTTTCCCTTCATGCTAATTTCCTCATGTGTTTTGAAAAATCTAGGACAAAAGTTGGGAAACTATGGGCCTGTGGGCCAAGACCAGCCCACCACCTGTTTTGTAAATAAAGTTTTATTGGAACACAGCCGCACCCATTCATCCCCATATCAGCTAAGATACCTCTGGGCTACAAGAGCAGGGTGGTTCCCACCAGGACCATATAGTCCATAGATCCAAAAATATTTACCACCTAGCCCTTTGCTGAAAGTTTGTCAATTCCTGACCTAGAACAACATCCATTTTTATAATCTGCCTCAAACCCTTTTTGGACTGGAGATAAGGAAGGACGTTTGGACAGGTGGATGGATGGATGGATGGGTGGATGGATGGACGGATGGATGGATGGACAGCTACAGAGGGTAATTCTGGGGACAAAATCATCCAGAACTATACCTGAAACCTTGGGTCTCCTCAAATTCACAAAAGCTGCCAACGCTGGGGCCGCAGGGGAAACAGGACACTAATACTTAACGGAGACCCAATCTGTGCCAGAAGGTAGCACACCGAGAAGAGCAATGCTAATGGCAGCTGGGGAGTGAATATTCTCGCGGGCCAGTGCTGGTGTGGCGTTCACGTGCGCTGCTCCATTAACCCGAGGACAGCCCTAAGAAGCAGGCTGAGAAAGGGCACAGTGGCTGGCCCGCAACCCAGAGGCTGCGCTAGGATTTGAACCCGGGCTCCAGACCTCAGGATCCTAATGGCCGGATCGCGGCGGAGAAATGGGCATGCGCAGTGAAGGTCAGGAGTTGGCTGTTGGTGAGTTAAGTCCCATACCAGGCTCCGCGCTGACAGTGGGAGCCTGCTTGGGATTCTCTCTCTCTTTCCCCCTCTCTGCCCCTCCCCCACTCATGCTTTCTGTCTCTCTCAAAACGAATCAATAAACTTAAAAAAAAAAGAAAAAGAATGGCCTAAGTAGGGAGGATTTAGGTCTGGTCCCCGAGGGACGCAAGGGGGCGCCTCTGAGCCATGATTTCCCATCTCTCCAGGACACCAGCCCTTTGCCTTCCGAGGTCCCTCCCCGCTCACAGGGCCCCTTGGGACCCTCACCTGGCTGGGGCCACCTTGCTGGACAGCTGCAGCTGAACAGCCCTGGGGGCGTGGAGGACTGCCTGGCGGAGGAGGACACTGGCGCCCCAGGCCCTGCTGCTTCTCCGGGTGTCCTGGATGGTGTCGGCCTCCAGCAGCAGCAGCTCACGGTCGGAGGCGTGCACAGACAGGGAGCCACCGACGCTGTGGTCTTTGTATCGCCGGGCAGTCGCCTGCACCTGAAGGGAGGCAGGAGAGGATTCCGAAGTAGAGGGAGTTCAGGAAGGGTCTGTGGGAGCCAGCTATGTGGGAAGGCCCTTCCTCCTGGAAGCTTTCCTGAGCCACTCCAGCTGTGAGAACCACCAAGCAGGCACACAGGAAAAGAGAGGAGGCAGAGGGAAGAAGGGTGTGGATGGCCTTCCCTGACCCCAGAAGACTCCAGAAGCTCCAGCGCTCAAAGTGGGGAGTGTGCGGTGTACGAGGAGGAGCCATACTGGGGGGCGGGGGGGGGGGGACAGGCAGAGGCAAAGGCTTGGCCAGGCTCCCAGGGGTGGGGGTGGGAGCAGGGACTTCCATCTTGTGCCAAATCCGCAGGAGCTGAAGCCCCTTTTCCTAATCCAGGCCTCAGTTTCCCCACTCGTCCAGCCTGGTAGGTGCAGTGCAGTGATGTGGAAAGCTTGTAAAACTATGCCTGGTCCCTCCATGGACGAACTGATCAAGTGGTCCATCCATGCAATGGGATATTAGTGATAAGAAGCTCCAGAAAGACATGGAGAAACCTTAAATGCAGCTCACAAAGCGCAAGAAGCCAGTCTGAAAGGCTATAACTAACCGGAAGATTTCAACCGTATGACATTCTGGAAAAAGGTAGAACCAGACGTCAAGGGCTCAGAGGTAGCTAGGGGGTTAAGGGGAAGAAGGGATCCACAGATGGAACACGGGGGATTTCTAGGGCAGGGAAACCACTCCGTGTGATACAGTAAAGAAGGGTACATGACATTCTTTGTTTGGCAAAACCCCCCACAACCATACATCCCCCAGAGGGAACCCGGATGTAAACTACAGACTTTGTTTAATAATAATATATTAATACTGGCTCGCCAGTTAGAATGTATTACACTAATGCAAGATACTCCTAAGAGGGGAAACTATGAGGAAGAGGGAACTCTCCGTACTTTCCATGCATCTATTCTGCAAACCTACAAACCACTCTGGAAAATGAAGTTTATTAATTCTTTTTCAAGTATGCCCGGGACCCCCTGACCAATCAACTCAGCGCCTCCAGGGCTGGGGTCCAGGAATGTTCTAAAACCTCCATAGGTGATTCCAACATGGCTTGGGCTGAGAACTTTTAAGTCACAACCATGTCTTCTCCGACTGGGCCTCTGCGGGCCCGAGGACTCCCATAAAGCATGCACCCTCAAGAGAGGCAATATCGCCCCCAAAATGCAAAACCTGATTTATGGAGGGATGGATTAAAAGAAAAAAACTTCTTATGTGTAAATCGTAGATGTGCATACAGCACGCAAACAAACACAGGACGTCTGTGTTATTAAAATTTCAATTAGGGGGTGTGTGGTAGGGGCCGCTGGCTGGTTTGTACATGCGCACCCTGAATGCTGTTTATCGCTCCCTTGAGAATGTACGGATCCCGTGCTCCATCTGAGTTCCCATCAAGCAGGATATGTAGGAAAAACATGTTCAGCGTTCAAGGTCAGGGACTCCAGAGGTGGCCAAGGGGGAGCATCTCCTTTGTAACAAAGAATGTCTGTATGGCAGACCGTGATCTCCTTGGAGCTGGCCATGCAAGGAGGGAAAAGGCAACAGAGAGCTGGCTGGGCTAGATGCCGCGGGTAGATCCCAGCAGTGGATGTTTTGTCCAGTCTGCTGTTCCTGGACTCCCTGTACGTAAGTTTCCCCCAATAATCCTGTTTTCTTTGCCGTATCCGGGTCTTTTCTTCCGTCTCGCTGGGCCATCACGTACCCTCACCTTAGAGTCTTCCCAGGAGCAGTTGCCTAATTGGCAGGCTAGCCATGAGGCTGGAGAAAAATCTCCACGAGTGGTAAGGGGTTGGAAAGGGGAAAAGGGAAAAAAATCCACAGGGAGATATGTCAAGTCGGCCAGTGACCTCTGTGTGGGGAGGGATGGCCCATACGTCAGATGCTTGTGGAGCACCGCACGAGGACAGGGACGCCCTGAAAACGCCAGCCAGTCCAACGCACTTGTTGGAGATGCCGCGCACAGGGGCAGGGGAGGGAAGCCAGAGCGGGACAGCCAGCGAGAGAACTCAGCGTGCCGTCCGGCGAAGCTCGGAGGCCACAGGAGGCCAGCGATTAAGACGCAGGCACCTGACTAACAGGTATTTACCCAGAGGATACAAACATAATTCAAAGGGTTGAATAAGACTCGGCCAAGAGACTGTGCTGTCTGGGACGGGCTGCAGGAGTCAGCAGGACAATGAAAGCACAGATGCTAGAGGGCCTCATGTCAGGCAGGCACCCACACAACGATGCGATCGCACTGTACTCATCACTGCTGACACCTGGCTCAGTATCGACGCGCATCCATTCCCGCAGGTGCGTTCCCCTCTCCGTGGGGATGGCTACGGGCATGCGGTGCCCAGGGCTGGCCCTACTTACCCTGGACTGCACTGGACGCTACACCTGGGACGCTACATCCCTGCCTGCCGGGCCGTCTACTCACTCGCTTACAGGAGAAACCTACCAGCTGGAAGGTGGTCAGGGCCCGACGTAGAACCAAAAACACATCTTAGTGGCTCTGTCCCCTGGCCGTGGTCTTCCCCTCTGCGGCCGCCACGGATGCAAGGGGGCAAGACACACGGCTGCCATCTTTAATTCCTCCTGCAAGGCAATCCCCCTCCTTACCTAGGAGAGTTCCCGAATAAGGCAAGTCGTTCTGCAAACTGGGAGAGCTCGTGATGTGTTAACCGTAACACGAGGGACACGCGCTCTCATCAAAACCGAATGCTGCTCACATACACCTGAACGTTCCCACGACGTCTCCCAAGCCACGGCTAGTTCAAGCACACAGAGTAAACCTGCTGATTCCCTGGCTACTGACCCGGCTTGGTTCAATCGCTCGCCTTCTTCCTAGCAAAATGCTTTCCAGAGTTTCACAATCGTTTGTGTTTCCCTAGCCCCGGGATGCTGCGGCTTGCACCGTGGCTCTGGGATTTGGTTACAGTGCACCTCGGCATACCGGCTCCAGCGACGCCGCGGATGAGAGGCATGAGAAGAACGTGTGGGCCGTCCAGGGTGCACAGGGGTGGAGCGTACGGGACGTGCTGCTGGCTGCTTTGCGCACGTACACCCCGAACAGCCCTGTCCGTCACTGTCTCGAGGATGTCCACATCCTGCGCTCCCTCTGTATTCCCATCAAGCAGGATATGCAGAAAAAAACATGTTCAGTGTTCAAGGTCAAGGGCTCGGGGGGCGGCCAGCCTGGTGCACCTCCTTGATAACAAAGAATGCCCGGATGACAGGCCTTGATCTCCTTGGAGCGCTGGTCAGGCGATGAGGGGGAGGACTGCAGATATTTGCTAGGCTACTTGAGACCCTACAGAAGCTTGCTGTGCACAGAGTCCCGCAGCAGATGCTTTGGGGGGGCTCCAGGAGGGGGACAGAGGCTGACAAGGCTGGGCTCCCGGACCCCACTTCACCCACAGAGATAACGTAAACAAAGTGTGCTGCTGTTTTAAAAAGTGACGATGAAGTCTGAGCCCGTGAGATGACCCAGCATCCCCATCATCAGCTACGTCCGCTTAATGGGGACATGGGCTCCGCAGCCGGACGGGCCGGGTGCCCATCCGGGATCCTCTACCTATATGCTCAGTGACCTTGTACAAGTCACATCACCTCTCTGTCTCAGATTCTCACGTGCCAGATGCTACAACGGCAGAGTCACGGGGTAGCCATGAGAGGAGCCACGTGAAGGGCTGAGAACAGAGCCCGGCACGCGGTAAACACTCAACAGACAGCAGCTCCCATCACAAGGGATTACGGTGACAGCATGGCCTCAAATATGGGATGCCAGCGGCCCTGAGATGTGCCGTGACTTTATGGACCCCGGCGAGAGCAAAAAAGCTGGTAAGAAAACAATGAAGCTATGTGGGTCTGAAGACACATCCTGATTTCAGAGCTGTTGACACATCGTAACAGGTGCCCCTGAGAAGGACCAGCTTTCATAATCGAAAGCTCTTCAGGCTCCTTTATAGAGTTTCCAAAGCCACCAGCACAGGGATGAGCACGCAGCAGGCATTTAAAAACTGCCATCGAGTTCTGAGCCTCACCACAGGTGGGACCACCCGTCTACACCTCCGTCTCCCTAGCCCATGGCCTGATTCCCGTGTACATGGCACATACAGCTTGCTCCATGAAGCAACCAACGTGCGGGGGCTTTCTGAGCACCCACTGCTGCGTGGACAGAGCTCAGCCTTCCTGCCTGGCTCCTTCTCTCCGCCCTTTATTTCCTTGTCAAGTGAACCCCTTCGTGTTTCCACCCCACACCAGGCAAAATACTCTGGGGTCAAAAATGATCAGATGGCCTCCCCCAAACACAGGACAGGGTTTAGAGGACAATTCTGCTTCTCTCCATTTTCAAGGGTGAAATGTGATCGTTCTACCCCCCAGGGAGCCAAAACCCCTTCTGGCCTGGACAATCACTTCCAAATGATGGATTTGGAAACCTCCCTGCCATCTGTTCTTGATTCTGGACTGGCTGTCTGGCTCAGCTTAACATCCTGGGGTGGCCTCCCCCCGCCCCACACCGGGGCCTCCATCGTCCCTTCCTTCCGCCCCATCTCCCAGCAAGCTGGCGGCTCCGAGACAGCACTTGGCAGGCAATTCGAGGTCATCCCAGAGGGCCCACGTCCGTACCTGCAAGTTTGGAGGAAATGGGGGTCTGTGGGGATGGCTGAGCTGCAAGAGGAACACCAAGTGGGAGTCAGATCCGTTCAGCTGGACGGAGACCTGTTGAGAGGCCGAGGGGGCGGGGGAGGGTCAGAGGGAGCAGAGGAGGGAGAGGGAGAACCCCAGAAGGTAGCTGGCTGGGCGCTCCAAGGGGGACGGTCATCCCAGAGTTTGCCCAAAGCCCAGGCCAACAGCACCTTCTGTGATGCTTCTTGGCCCCAGATGTTACTCAGGCTCTGTTACTTGCAAGCGTGAGAAGTACAGCCCCAGACATGGGGCTGGGAAGATAACTCTGGGACCCTGGAACCCCTATGTCCCCTGCCACGGTGCCTGCTCATGTCTCCCATGTCCACGGCTGCATTCTATCTGACCCTGACCAGGAAGTAGGCACTGGACAAGTGGCTTTACAACCGTCGCCTCATTTAATCGTCACCGCTCCTCTCACACGCTGGTATGTCGAACTCCATTTCACAGGTGAAAAAAAATGATATTCAGTGGGGTTGAGTAATTTCCCCAAGGTCACACACCAAGTCCACAGGGTAGCTAAGATTTGAACTTGAAAGCTCTCTGGAGGTGAAGACAGAAACAGTCACCTGTGCGTCCCCAGCACATAGTGCAGCAGAGACCCAACCCGTGTAGAGCGAATGATTGAACAAAGATACCTCTAGCAGCTAAATAGTCACCGAGCTGCATTTTCTGGACACGCAGCGAGAACTACATTTCCCAGCCTCCCTTGCAGCTGGGTGGGCCAGGTGATAAGTTCCAGCCAATGGGATGTGGGCAGGAGTGGCAGGGCCCACTTCAGGGACTGGCCCACGGAAACCTTCTGCATAATTCTCACCGTCCCTTTCCCACGCATACTCCCAAAGTAAGTGCTCCAGGGCCACCTGCCCCCTCTTCAGCCCCCCCCCCACCAGACACCTGCACTCTAACACGAATGCCGCTCCTCCCCCACCAAAGAGGCAAAACTGACCTGGGATGGGACGTTGGGGCTGGCGGTAGCCCTTGCGTCCACACTGAAGTCAAACAGTCCCGGGGGACCCCGTCTGAAGACAACGTCCCCATCCAAACTCAGGGCCTGGGGGAGCCTCAGCTGGAAAGCAACGGTACCGTTTACTCTCTCCCAACGGTTGAGAGCTCTGCTCAGGGGCCACCAAACAGTGTCTGCCCAACCTGGGGACGGGTACCTGGGAGGAATGAGCTGCGTTCAGGGCCAGGCGGTGCCAGATTTCCTCACCCTGAGATCTGTCATGGTGCAGACCCCTTAAGTGCAGCACGACGTTCTGGTTGACTTTCAAGGTGGCTTCCACCTCCCTGCTTTTAGCCTGGGTGAGCGAGAACCAGTGGCATTCAGAGACGTGACTTCCCATTTCCAAGGGCCTGCAGAAGCCACCCCGGGAACCCAGCGGTGAGAACAAAGTGGTCCCAAGATGTCTACCCACCCACTCACAGGGCAGGGAGTGGGACCAAGCGCACCAGGGTCTTTCCAACAGGGATGGTCAAGTCCGGTGCCCACAGGCAGAGTTTGTGGGGTGGGCCTGAGGGGGCAAACTTGAGGGTCTGTGTCTCATTCCAAAGGAGTGTCCTGGTATTAGTCTGTTTTGTTCACTGCTGTATGCCTCGTATTTAATGCAGGACCTGGTGCATAGTAGGTGCTCAATAAATATCTGGAAGAATCCAGAATCACCAGTAATAACCTGCAACCCCAAGGCCAAAGACAGGCTGGAAAAGAGAGAGAGAGGAACAGAGGGAGGAAGGAGGGGAAGTTGCTACTTCTGCTGGCTTTGAAGACAGAGAAGGAACCACAACCCAAGAACCATGGGTGGCTTTAACAAGTTAGCAAAGACGAGGAAACGGATTCTCTCCTGAAGCTTCTGGAAGGCATGTAACTCCAGCAACACCTGATTTTAGCCAGGTGAAACCCATTTGGGATTTCTCATCTCCAGATCTCCAAGGTAAGAGTGTGCTGTGTTAAGCCACCAAGGGCGTGGTACTTTGTGCGGCAGCCATAGCATCCTACCACCCGTGGGGGGATCATCTGTTCACTTAGCAGCCACTAGCCTCTGCCACATGCCAAGCACTCGGGAGCAGCGCGCCATCTGTGCCCATCTGGGTTCACTGAGAAGTTACAAACGCCTTGCCACAGAATTTTATCGCTAGTGTATAACTTTAGAAGAATACACGGCTTTAATTTAGAAACAACAGGGAATAGGAATAAATTCTTCCAAGAGAAGAAAAGGAAAGCGTGCCATTAAACACAGAGAGGGTTTTGAAAAGAACGGGCAGCCAGGGTGCCCGTGGGTGGCTCAGTCGGTTAAGCGTCCGACTTCGGCTCAGGTCATGATCTCCCAGTTCGTGGGTTCGAGCCCCACGTCAGGCTCTGTGCTGACAGCTCAGAGCCTGGAGCCTGCTTCGGATTCTGTGTGTCCCTCTCTCTCTGCCCCTGCCCCACTAGTGCTCTGTCTCTCTCTCTCAAAGATAAACATTAAAGAAGAACGGGCAGCCATACTCAGCTAGATTCAAAGGCTCCCGCCTACTTGGTTCTCGTTTCTTGTTACCAGGTGGGATTTGGGACCCCATGTGTCAGATCTTCTGATTCCTTTTTAATTAGAAGCAGAAATCTGATTTTTACCCCCAAATCTTCCGATGTTCGATGTTGACGATGTTTTAAAACATGTTAAGTGCTAAGCAGGCCAAACAAAACACATCTGGAGGCTGGATCCGGCCCACGGCGCCATTCTGCAATCTCCGGTTTAAACAACACTGAACACCATGGGGAGGTATTTCTGCAGGTGTTTGGGGTCGTCATTATGCCCTCTGTTTCCTGTCAGGAGCTCCAAGGACTTCAGCCTCAAGCCTCTGGCAGCCACCTACAGCCCTGTTTAACTGGTAGGGATGTGAGGCTCCAGAAGGAGAGGTCTCTGTGCTCAATAGCTGGTCCCACTTGACCCTTCAGCAGGCCTCTGTATATCCCGCAAGGGAGAAACCACCACTAAGTTCTTCGTCCAGGGCCTGGCACATAGTAGGTGCTAAATAAATGCTTGCTGGAGAACGGGGTTACCTCCCGGGGCTTCTGCCCTAGAGGGATCAGGAAGGAGTCCGGGATGAGGGCTGAGGGGGCACCCGTCAGGTCCCTGAGGGAGAGGATTACGTTACATCTTGGTTCTCACAACCACTGTGTTAAGAGATGCGTACTGTCTCCATTTTACAGACGGGAAGACGGGGGTCCAGGGTTGTGGAATCTTTTGCCAAGGGCACCTCGCAAACACGAGTCTCATGCCTAGGAAGACGAATGCGAACACATTCTGAGGCAGGGGTTCAGGAAGCTATGGCCAGAGAGTCAGGCCGGGCTCGTTTTCCGTGTATACGGTTGTGTTTGTCAGTGGGGGCTGCTGTAACAACAATCCCAGAGACCGGGTGGTTTAAGCAACTGGAACTTATTTCTGCCAGTTCTGGAGGCTGGAAATCTGAGATCAGGGCGCGCCGGCGTGGCTGGGTTCTGGCTTACACGTGGCTGTCTCCTTACTGTGCCCTCATGGCGGGGAGGGGGGTGTCAGGGGGTGGGGGGCGGCCCTTCTCTCTTCACAGGGGCTCTACCTCGTGAGCTAACCCCACGCCTCCCAATACCTTGACATTAGGCCTTCAGTGTGCAAATCTGGGGGGGGGGGGACACATTCAGTCCATTAGCATAAGTTTTATCAGAACACAGTCGTGCCTGTTCATTTGTGTTTCCTAGGGTGTTTTTTTGTGCGACGAGGGGGTGGAGACCGTATGGTCTATACAGGGAAAAAGAGTTACTGTCTGCTCCCTCACAGAAATAGGTGGTCGACCCCTGCTCTGGGTCAGGGACACGACAGATGTTCAATGGCACTGAGGTGACTATTCATTAAGCACTGACGACGCGCCAGGCCCTGAGGCTCTAAAGGTAAATCGAAGTGCACTCTGGAGATACTGCAGGTGTGGTTCCGGGACCACCCCAATGAAGTGATTCTCGCAATGAGCAAGTCAGATAAAATGCTTGCTGTCCCAGTGCACACACAAGTTATGTTGACACTGCAGTCAACTGAATGTGCACGAAGAGCATCGTGTCTAAAAAACCAATGCATACACCTTAAAGATACCTTATTGCTAAAAACTGCTAACCATCGCCTGAGCCAGTGGTAATCACCGGTCACACGTTACTGTAACAAATACAATAATGAAACTGCGAACTGCTTCAAGAGTTACTAAAATGTGACACGGAGACCCGAAGTGAGCAAACGCTGTTGGTAAAACCCCACCAACAGCCCGGCTGGATACAAGGTGGCCACAAACCTTCAATTTGTATTTAAAAAAAAAAGCAAAATCTGCGAAGCGTAATAGAGTGCCATCGGATGAGGTATGCCCGTAAAACAGATATGGTACTGAACACGAGTCTTACAGACTAGCAGGGGAGAAAGGAATTGGTCAAAGAATCCTATCAAAAGAGAACCGAGATCTCCAACAGGAGCCAGAAGCAGAGGTGGGGGGTGGTGCAGGAGGGGTAGCTGGGGGATGGGAGGTGGTCTGGGGTCGCGATAAAGCTTCCCAGAAGACGTGACGTATGAGCTGAACCCCCAACAATGAGTAAAGGGATGAAGGTAAAGCTGAAGGAGAGAGGAACAGCTCCAGGCACAGAACATACAAGGGTCCTGGGGCAGGAAAGAGCCAGGGGAGGAAGGGAAAGGAGGCAGCAAAAGGGAGAGAGTGGTCTCAGGTGGCCTGGAGGGTCAGCGAGACCAGCGGGGCAGAGCTGGGGTCTGTGTCCAGAGAGAACTGTGACGAGGGGCATGACTTTAAGCGGGCATATTAAAAAGCACCCTCTGGCAGCCACGCAGGGTAGAAGAATGGGGACAGAGTGGAACAGAAAACCCGGGTAGGAGAGCATTCTGCTCGCCCAGGGCGGAGATGACGGCACTTGGATCGTGGGCCGCTGGGGTGCAAGGTGCCTGGGGCCTCCGGGGCCTTCTCACTTACGGCGTGCTGACTCCAAGCAGCAGCACAACCCTCCGCGTTCCCAGGGACGGTCTTGCTGCTGTACGGGTGGGTCAGGCCCACACACACCTGGGAGGGAAAAGCACACACATGCGCGCGCGCGCACACACACACACACACACACACACACACACACGCAAGGACAGGTCAGAAGCAGACAAGGGGCCTCCCCCTGGGCCCAGCCTCCTCTCCAGCTGCACCCCGGAGCCCACTTACGTAGGGGTGTCCTGCCTGGTAGCCCAGGACTATCGTCTGCAGGGTCTCCTCTCGGCCGTTCAGGACCAGCCTGGTTTCCAGGGAGCATCGCTGGTGTGGCCTGTCCGCCGTGAAGGTCTCCTGCAGGAGCAGACTCCGCGGGATGGGCAGAGGCAAGGGGTGCCTGGCGTAGAGAGAGGATAACGGGCCAAAGAATGGCTATTAAAACAACTGGCAGGGGCGGGGGGCCACGGGGCCCCGTGAGCTCAGAGGGGGCCTGTCGCAAGCTTGCAGAGCGAAGACTGTCACAGAGAGAACATGAGGACATACCCCGGCCCTGCGCATTATAATCTGCCAATCGACCCCTATTCCCCGTCTCACCTCGCCATCTCGACAACCCAGGGACCGGGGCACAGCAGGGGTCATCCTCGCCCCTTGGCAGCAGAGACCCAAGCACAGGCAGCACCTGGGGTCTGTCACCTTGGTTGACGCCTCTGTGCCTCGGTGTTCCCACCTGTGAAATGGGAGCTAAAATACTAGCCCCCCCCCCCCATGTCACACGGTGGTTGGGACCATTGGACAGAAAGTCTACACAAAGAGTACAGGCTCCCTAAGGGCCAGGACTTCTGTCTTTTTTATTCTCTGTTTTCCAGACACCCAGAAAAGTACATGGCACATAGTAGGTACTCAACAAACAGAAACAAAACAAATGAATGAATGAGATCTATGCAGATAACAGTTGCTAGTACTTTTCTATTACTGCTGTTTGGACACGAGATGACCAAGGTCACGCAGAGGGTCTGGACATGGCCTGGAGTTCATGAAATCCCCCCTCTTACATCCCCAACCACAAGAACCACCTTTGCAACCAGCTGTGTCTCTAGGAACTGAAAACATTCCCCAGAACGGCTTTCAGGCTGGGGTACGGACAGATTTCTGCTCCCAGGTTTCTTAGCATCCGAATGGAAGGGGGACTAGGGATGTGGGGGCTTCCAAGGGACGCAGATGGCTGGTCTCTGAGCTCCGGGCTCTGTCTGGGCCCCGCAGGCCAGCGTGGACCTCCCAGGAGCACAGCTCACTCTGTCCCCCGTGACCCTCCACGCTGCAGAAGCAGAGGCCTGGGCAGACAATGCTCGTAAGGGGAAGGGCCTGCATGTACCTGAGGAAGAAGGTCCCCCGCTTCTGGTACAACTTCCCGTCACGCGTCACCTCCTCCAGCTTGCCCTCCAGCTCCAGGCCCTGAGGCCGGCCACTCATGCTGGTCACCAGAGCCACCAGTGACACGTGGGTCTTCCGAGGCTGCAACAAAGACCAGGCTGATGGGGACGGATGGGCAGCGGGGACCGAGCTCCTTAAACCTCCCGCCCGGGGGTCTAAGGGGCTCCTCCCCCTGCCCGTCCACTGCCCTGGGTATGGCATCTGACAAGGGCTGCTGAACTGCATGGCAGCCTCACCCTGGATCAGACAGCAATGTCGCACGGTATCACCACCATGCCTGCACCTCCCCGGGCGCCCAGCGGGGAAACGAACTTCTCAGGCTTCTGGCTCCACGAGGCAGGGCTTTGCTAGCATGGGTCTGTGCTAACATGGCTAGTTTCCATTTACAAACAGAGAAACTGGGCTCAGGGAAGCCCAAGGTCATAGACCAAGCTAGTGGCACTGAGCCCTCTCCCACCCCAGGGGAGAGATCTGAGGTCTCTGAAGAGTGGCGCCTCCAGCAAGGGCTACCTGGACATACCTGCTCCATGTGCCTGTAAGCTGCCGTTAAGTTCACCTCCTGCAGGGGGCCCTTCAACCAGCCGTGCAGTATCTTAAGCTCCTGGCTGTTCTCTGCGTGGATCTCACTCTTCAAAGTCGCACCCCACGCTGATTCTACTTCAGTCCGGCTGCGGAAGAGGCTCTGTGCCAAGGCCATCGCCGTGGACACCTACATCGAGGAAGCGGAGGGTGACCCTATGTTCTCCCCTGGGACGCCCTTTCTCCCCATTACCACTTGGTGAACTCCTACCCATCCTTCAAAACCCCTCCGATACCACCTCCGGGAGGCCTTCCCCGTCTGGTCCCCGCAGAATTGGTTGATTCCCACAGGGTCTTGAGGAAAGAGGAAAAACTTCCCTCCATCTCTCAGCCCTGAACAGAGGGAGAATCTGAGTTATCAGAGAAGAGAACTCCCTTCCCCCTCTCTCCTCTTCAGCTTGGAAAGGGAATATGATCTCACGGGGCCACCATTATCAGCAGGCAGGGTCTCTGTGTCACAAGGGACACACACATGCGGGTGGCCTTCTTTCCCTGCATCATCGCTGTGGTCTTCAAAGGCCTGGGAAGACTGGGTGTTGTTCTGGCTTGTCCTGGAGCTGGGGGAGGGAGGACACTGTAGCCCCACACACGGCTGTGCACCCCAGCCCACGGCCCCCGGCACAGGCCCCACCAGGAATAGCACCGAGTCTGTACCCTACAGGCCACTGTCCACCGTTCACACAGCTCCGAGCCTCAGGAGAGGGGGCGATGGGGTCAAAATGGGGTTTAGGGATTACTGAACCCACTGCCAAATACTAGAAATCCGTGACACCTTGTCCCGTAGGTCACTGACCCTCGGGTCTCCCCCCAGAACCATACCCACCACCACCCCCGCAAACGCCAGCCGTCCATTTCAGTGAAAGCCACCTCCTACCCACACAGCTGCTCGGCCAGAGCCTTGGGGTCATTTACGTCGTGTCTCGCGCTCCCTCCTCCCCACTGACAATCCACCAGCTCATCTGTCAGCTCCAGATTCAAACGTGGCTCTGGCTGCCACGTGCTAGTCCCTCCTGAGTCCCCAAGCTTGCCAGTGATGCCCGACTCCTCACGCCTCCATCCCGCTCCCACTCTGCCCCTGACTCAGAGGGGACTGCACCGTCCCCAGATGGGCCCATGGAGCTGCCTCCTTCTGGGTCCAAGTCAGGCCTGGACCTCCTGCTGGGTCCCCCCATCATCCCAACACGGGGAGGGGATGGATGTGCCCGGCTCCCTCGTGGGACACCCAGGGCATCTTCCACTGACTGGGTTTCTTTCAAATCTCTTGGCTTCTGAGATCAAACAGGTGCACAGAAGCATACTTAATTACATCCAGCAGCTGGTACAAAAGTCACCTATGACCTTGAAGGAGTTTTTATTCTGGTTTTCCGCAAAAGCCTGAGGTCTGCCTACTGCTGAGTTACCCTCCAACCTGCCTTCCTATTTTTATCAGCTGCTAAGCAAGAATATGGGAAAGTGAGGGCGCCCGGGTAGCTAGCTGGCTGAGCGTCCGATCTCAGAGTGTGTGAGTTTGAGCCCCGCACTGGGCTCATTTGTTAGCACAGAGCCTGCTTTGGGTCCTCTGGCCCCCTCTCTCTGCCCCCTCCCCCAAAATCAATCATTAAAAAAAAAAGAATATGGGAAATCGAGATGGGATGGGGGGATGGGGTGGTCCCCTCTCCCAAATTCACTTAGCGACTAATTCTCAAGACTGTACACATGGGGTCATCCAAACCGCCCACATCTGTGACCTGATCTCAGGTCTGCGTGTTCTCCCTCTGCGTGGGAGACTTTCTAAATGGCAGGGAACCAGGCTCCTGGGCCCAGAGTCCACCTGCGGGAGGGGGGCAGGGGGCGTGGCTGGGCATGCGCACCCGGAGGTAAGTGGTAGTCGGGGTGTAGATGTGGATCTTGCCCTCCCTGTCGCGGCCCCGACGCCTGCCGGACACTTTTATCACCAGGTTCTTGAGGGTCCGAGCTTTGCCCAGCGTCAGCCCCAGGACAGCCTGGAAAGTGGGCCGGTGGGGCCAGTACAGCCTGTGAGCCATCGAGACCATCAGCCAGGGACTATCCAGGTTCAAGGCTCCTGCAAGAAGTAAACAGAGAGAAGTTGGACGCCCAGTATGAAAAGAGCTACTGGCAGCTTCGAGAGGTGCCTCGTCACATCCACTATGGGCAGGTTTCACAACTGGGAATGGGTGAGAAGGGGCAGAAGGCAACTTTGCAGAAGGCTGGTGATGCTCTGAATCTTGCAGGGGCTACACAGGTGTGTGCACCTGTCAAAACTCACTAAGTGGCACCCTGGAGAGGTGTGCATTCCACCCTAGTTAACACCACACATACTGGAATACTTAGGAGTGGAATGTATGGATGTCGCCAGCTCACTTAGAACTGCACCAACGAATAACCTGGACGTGGTAAGGGGACGGATATGTGATAACACAGGGGGGATAAAAATGGAATCGTAGAATCTGGGTTAAGGGTACGTTGGGGGGCGCCTGGGTGGCGCAGTCGGTTAAGCGTCCGACTTCAGCCAGGTCACGATCTCGCGGTCCAGGAGTTCGAGCCCCGCGTCGGGCTCTGGGCTGATGGCTCAGAGCCTGGAGCCTGTTTCCGATTCTGTGTCTCCCTCTCTCTCTCTGCCCCTCCCCTGTTCATGCTCTGTCTCTCTCTGTCCCAAAAATAAATAAACGTTGAAAAAAAAAAAGGGTACGTTGGTATCGATGATACAATCCACGGTACTTTTCCGTAGGTTGGAAGTTTTGTCACAGTGACATGTTGGGCAAAAGGTATATATGCAGATGGGCACCTGGGTGGCTCAGTCGGTTGACCGTCTGACTCCTGATTTTAGCCCAGGTCATGATCTCGGGGTCAGGAGACTGATGCTGACAGCCTGCTTGGGATTCTCTTTCTCTCTCTCTGCCCCTCCCCTCCTCAAAATAAATAAATAAACATCAAAAAGAAAAAGAAAGGTCCACAGATACAGGTTCCAGGGCTCCCCATCCAAATGCTCAACATGGAAGCTTCCCAGTCAACAAGTGCACCCCCAAACCTCCAAACACATGTAGAACTCCTTCCAGAGTAGTTCTGAGTGGTCAATTCTTAAACATAAGCACACACCTAAGCCTTGCGTGGCATTCGAGGAAAGCCACTCACAGAAATTCAGAAAACAAAAGTTAAAAGAAACTCAGAGAGAACAAATCAAAGCCCCCAAATTCTCTTAGGTCTTAGAAAGGTAGGAGGAGTTGTGTCCGTGAGCAAAACACTCTAAGAAGAGAGCTCCCAGGAACAACAACAACAACAAACAGAGCTCTAGAAAACAGAAGAGAGCCAAAATTTAAACGTAGTTGAAGGGCTGGCAGAACTTGAGGAAACAGGTCATCAAAACAGAACAGAAAGATAAACAGAAGGAACAAAGGAAAGCAAAGAAAGAAAATTAGAACCTCAGTTTCTGGAGCCTATCTGACCAGAACACAGAGGGAAGGAGATTATCAAAGAAACTGTACAAGAAAACTACCAGACCTGAAGGACACTTCCAAGTTGAAAGGGTCTACGCAAAGTGCCCAATACAATGGATGAAAGAAGATGCATGTCAGGGCACATCATAAGATCCGAAGATGCTGAGAATACAGAAACATTCCAAAAAGCTTCCAGAGCGTAAGAAAGTGGTCACATACAAAGGCCGATGGACCAAAAATAGTATCTCAACTGTATGAAAGGACAGTAGAGCAAAGTCCTCAAAATCCCAAGGGGAAAACGAAAATTCTCTACTCAGCCAAGTTACCCAGGTAGAATGAAGCCAGTTTAAACATTGGGGGAGCAAAACATTTACATCCTATTATGAGCTGAACTGTGTCTCTCAAAAATATACCAAATCTCACCCCCTCAGTGTATCTCACAACGTGACCTTATTTGGGAGTGAGGTCATCGCAAATGTAAGTAGTTATGATGAGGTCACACTAGAGTAGGGTGAGCCCTAAAACCAATAGGACTGGTGTCCTTGTAAGAGGAGGGAAGTCTGAACCCAGGCATACACACCAGGAGAAAGCAATGTGACAACAGAGACAGAGATGAGAGCAGTGTGGCTGCAAGCCAACAAACTCCAAGTAGTGATGGCCACCACCACAAGCTAGGAAGAGTCAGGGAAGGATTCTACCCAGGGTCACAGAGGGAGCACGGCCCAGACAACACCTTGAATGCAGAATTCTAGTTTCCAGAACTGGTGAGAGAATTCATCCCTGTTCTTTTAAGCCGCTCAGTTTGTGGTCATTTGTTAAAGCAGCTTTAGGAATCTAATACCTCTCTCAGGAAGCTACTGAAAGATGTGCTCCATCAAAACAAAAGAGTAAATCAAGAAAAAAGAGGACATAAGTGCAAGAAACAGGGCTGTGACCCAGAGAAGTAGAAAGAATTCTCAGAATGATGGGGAAGGGACACCCCAGAACCACAGCTGTGCAACTGGTCTACATTGGAGAGGGACAGTGGTTCCAAGAAGAAGGTCTCCAAGAAAAATATGGGACCTAATTGAAGCTGATGCATAATCTCATGTGTTTGGCCATCTGGAGAAGAGTTTTGCACTTATGCTTAAAAAACTGGGGAGAATTAGTAAGAGGAAAATAGGAAACTAACCAAACAGGGGGAAAGGCCATTATAACTCCAGGAAAAACAGAAAGTCAGCTTTGTGTCTCAGCTAAGAAGGACATTTATAGAGTCACAATTAAGTAAACAGTGGATGTTCACAGACCAACTCTTTTAGCGGGACAAAGAAAAACAGATATTCGAAAAAGTCTGGTTAAAGAGTTACATTATCATCTTGTCTGGTAAAAAATATATGAAGAATGTCTAAAATAGAAAAATCAATAAATAGCAGTATAATTATATTATTTTAAGAGCTGAAGAGTTTAATAAGAAACAGACAAAAGAATTTATAATGGTTGCTGTATTAAGTAAAACTCTGGATAGAAAGATATGAAGCAGACAATTACAGTAATTGTTATAAACTAGCTTTTTAGTTTAGGGATGCCTGGGTGGCTCAGTTGGTTAAGCGTCCAACTTTGGCTCAGGTCATGATCTCCTGGTTCGTGGGTTCGAGCCCCACTTCAGGCTATGTGCTGACAGCTCCGAGCCTGAAGCCTGCTTCAGATTCTGTGTCTCTGTCTCTCTTTCTCTGCCCCTCCCTCACGTGCATGCGCACTCTCTCTTGCTCTCTCTCTCTCTCAAAAATAAACATTAAAAAAATCTTTAAAAAACATTTAAAGAAATATTTCAGGTACATACGTCAGTGGAGAACATCTGATGGGCCCCTATGTAATACCCACCCACCTTCAACAATTACCAACTCAAAGTTTCTACTTTACTTTTCAAACTATGTATGACTACAATAAGAATACAATTAATTCAAGGATAAACCACGGTAAATCCAGTTTTTCAAGGCGAGAGAGTGTTCCAAGGAGCAGCAACAGCATGTGCAAAGGCTCTGAGGTCTCTGGGGGAACAGAAAAGAAGCCAGGGGGACTGCAGGGTAACGGACAACAGGTGAAGTGGGGCGGGGTGAAACTGGATAATTAGTATATCAATCTTGACATCCAGGCAAACAAAAAGGAAAGGTATTCCAGGTAAGGGGCATAGCCCAAGCAGAGACCTGGGGGCCAGAAATCTCAACCGCTAGCCAGAGTCTCCCTAAATGACACTCACCTTCCCATTTCCACAGAGTAGCTCTAGAGGTGTCTTTCCACCGCAAGCCGACCGCAAAGGGCAGCTGTCCGTTGTCCTGAACCTTCAGGTGTGTGCTGCTCTCCACGTGGGGCTGCCGAAGGCTCAAGTGGTACAGCTGCATACGGTAATCCACCTGCCTCTCAGGCACCTGGAGCGCAAACTGGAGAAGACCCACCGTCAACATGCTGGTCAGAGCACTCCACTCCCAACCTACAACATTCCACTGGTTCACCAGGACAGCCACGGGTCGGCCTGAGTTCCCCAGGTATCAGGAACTGCCCAGCCCAGGCCACCCCTAAGGAAACCCTGTACCCATCAGCAGTCACTCCCCACTGCCCCTGGAAACCATTAATCCAATTTCTGTTTCCATGGATTTGCCTATTGTGGACATTTCGTATCCGTGGAATCATATAATATACGGCCTTTGGTGTCTGGCTTGTTATATTTAGCATGACAATTTCAAGATTCACCCATGTTGCATTGTAGCATGTATCAGAACTTTATTCCTTTTTATTGCTGAACAATATTCTTTTTTTCTTCGTTTTTTTAATGTTTGTTTATTTTTTTTCATGTTTATTCATTTTTGAAAGACAGAGAGAGACAGAGCACAAGCAGGGGTGGGGCGGAGAGAGAGGGGGACACAGAATCCGAAGCAGGCTCCAGGCTCCGAGCTGTCAGCACAGAGCCCGATGCGGGGCTCGAACCCACAGACCATAAGATCATGACCTGAGCCAAAGTCAGACGCTCAACTGACTGAGCCACCCAGGCGCCCCTATGTTTATTTATTTTTGAGGGAGAGAGAGAGAAGGAAAGAGTGTAAGCAAGGGAGGAGCAGAGAGAGAGGGAGACAGAGAATCGGAAGCAGGCTCCAGGCTCAGAGATGTTAGCATAGAGCCTGACCCGGGGCTTGAACTCACGGACCGTGAGATTATGATCTGAGCTGAAGTTAGACGCTTAACCTACCGAGCCACCCAGGCGCTGCAGGAGCCTTGCCATGTTAACATTCATTTTTCAATCCAGGAACATGGGATGTCTCCCCATTTATTTCAGTTTCTTTAATTTCTTTCAACAACATTCTGTGGTTTTCAGAGTATTCGTTTTACATTCTGTTGTTACTTTTATGTTTAAGTATTCACCTTTTCTGACACTATTACATAAGGAATTATTTCCTTAATTTCATTTTCAGGGTTTTCATCGCTAGTGTAGTGAAACACAACTGACTTTTGTATATTTATCTTGTCTCCTGCAACTTTGAGGAACTCATGTATTAGCTTTAACAGATTTTTTTTGTGTGGATTCATTAGGGTCTTCTACAGAGGACATAATGTCATCTGCAAACAGAAATAGTTTTACTTCTTCCTTTCTGATCTGGACATCTTTTATTTTTCTTGCCTCACTGCCCTGGCTAAAACCTCCAGTTCAATGTTGAATAGAAGTTGTGAAACCTCCAGTTCAATGTTGAATAGAAGTGGTGAGAGCAGACATTCTGTCTTGTTCCTGATCTTAGAGGGAAAGCATTTAGTCTTTCACCATGAAGGATGATGTTGGCTGTGGATGTTTCATAGATGGCCTTTGTCAGGTTGAGGAAGTACTCTTCCATTGCTCATCTGTTGGGTGTTTTTACCATGAAAGGATACGGGGATTTGCCCAATACTTTTTGCTGCTTCTACTGATCATCTCATCTTCTACTGATGCATCCTTTATCAATATGGTGTATTACCTTGATTTTCCAATGTGAAACCAACCTTGCATGCCTGGGATACAACCCGTTTGGCTGTGCTATGTAATTCTATTTACATAGTGCTGAATTTGGCTTGCTAGTACCTTCTTGAGGATTTTGCATCTATATTTATAAGAGGTCTTGGGTTTTTCTTTTCTCCTGAGGTCTCAGTCTGCTTTGGGCACCAGGATGATACTGGCCTCAGAGAATAGCCCAGGAAATGATTTCTCCTCTTGACTAATCATTCAGTAAATTATTTTACAATAAATTAATTCTGGCACAATCCAGTCCAGCCAAGAGGCTAAGAGCCTAAGGTTTGCAATGAGACATCCTGGAGTTTCTATTTCAATTCTGCCACATGGTAGACCTGTGGTCAGGGACACCTCAGACCAGCGTGTTGACACAATTTCCATTCCAAAGAATGAGGATAGATAGTGGTTACTTCACTGGGCTTAAATGAGATGCTACCAACACAGGTGACGTGTGGCCTGGTAATAATAAATGGCTCATCACTACTCCCTCTGTCCTTCCCTCTTCTGTTCCCTGTCAGCATCTTAAGAATAAATAGTATCTTGGGGTGCCTGGGTGGCTCAGTCGGTTGACTGTCCGACTTCGGCTGATCTCATGGTTCGTGAGTTTGAGCCTCACGTCAGGCTCTGTGCTGACAGCTCGGAGCCCGGAGCCTGCTTCGGATTCTGTCTCCCTCTCTCTCTGCCCCTCCCCTGCTTGCACTCTCTCTCAAAAATAAAGTTAAAAAAAAATTTTTTTTAAATAATAAATAGTATCTTATTCATACTTGTCCCCCCAGAACCTAGCAGGGTGTCCGCCATATTCAGAAGCTTGCAGAAACACCAGCTTTCATGTCTTTCCCAAAACCCTGGGGGCCAGATGCTTTCCAGAAAGAAGATGTTTTCACAATTTAGAAGAGTAACGTAATGCATGTACTGCAGTCGTGGAAAGAGCTGTCAATCACGTCAGAGTTCTAATTTTTTCGAATGTCCAACAATATAAAAAAGCCATCTGCAGTAGAATAAATACAGAAAAGATGGTTCTCAGCCTTCCTGAGCGACCAGGGAAATGCAAATTCAAACTACGAGATATCCTTTCCACCCATATCAGCAATATTTTTCCGGTGGTAAAAGTCACATATGGGTGAAAGGAAACTGCTCCTCTTGGACGTGGCTGGAGGGGTGGGGGATTGATTCGAGCGTTTTAGAGGGCAGACTGTCAAAAGGCAGCCAGTTAAAAATATACAAATCCCAGTTGTGCATTATGACCTGTGTCCCAGAGATACACATGTGCCCAGGGAGGCATGCCCAAGGATGTTCAGACTCGCTCCGCTAGAAACCACAAGTTACACGGCCGAATAAGATACAATACAGCAGCATAGGGAACATGATGAACGTGTTTAAAAGAATGGATGAAATGTCTACAAAGTAACAAATTCCTCCTACACGGGTAGCTGAAGGTCTCACAAAGCAAGACTCACCAAACAAAACTAAATGCTTGTGACAGGCCCACAGAGCAAACAACAGAAAGAGATCTCCTTTCCAGCGCCCGGGAATATAACTGCTGTTCCTTCTAGAAGGGGCCAGGATGGAAGAAAGAACTAAGAACGAAGTTTTTAGTTTCATTCTGAATATTACTTTTTTTTTTCCACAGGGGGAATTTATTCACAGAGTGTTGGTATATATAAAATCAATTTAATACTTGAGAATAAAGTTCATCAAGAAGACCAAAGACTTGTACACTGGAAATCACAAAATGTTGGTGGAAGGAGTTAGAGAAGATACAAATACATGGAGAGACATCCAGTCTTCACGAATACAACCCAGAGCAACCTACAGGTGTAACTCAATCCCCATCAAAAACTGCAATCACATTTTGGTGTGTGTGTGGCAGAAACAGAAAAATGCATCCTAAATTCATATGGAATCTCAAGGGACCCCAAACAGTCCAAACAGTCTTGAAAAAGCAGCGCGAGGTTGGAGGCCTCACAAAGCTACAGTAATCAAAACAGTATGGCAGACAGAAAGGCAGCGACGTACAGACCAGTGGACCAGAATGGCGCACCCAGAAGTCAACTCTCACATTTGTGGTCACATGATTTCCAACAAGCACAGTGAGCCCATTCGGTGGGGGGAAATCCCAGTCTGTTCAACACTCCGGCGCTGGGACCTCTGGATATCCACACGCAAAAGAACACAATGGGACGCTTACCTTACACCACACACGAAAGTTAATTCAAAAGGGATCAAACACCCAGTTGACAGTTTAAACTAGAAGATCCCTAGAAGAAAGCATCAAGGAGAAACGACAACATTACATTTGGCGAAGATTTCTTGGATAGGACCCCCAAAGCACAGGCCAGGAAAGTAAAAAGAGATCAATTGGACCATCTGTGAGTTTAAAACTTGTGTGTATCGAAGGCTGGTATCAACAGATGGAAAAGGCAATCCACAGAATGGGAGAAGTACTTGCAAACTATGTATCTGATACACAGTTACTGTCTAGAAGGTACAAGGAACTCTTACAACTCAGTGTCAACAAAGCAAAAAGGGGTTAAGGACTCAAACAGACATTTCTCCAAAGAAACAGACCAATGGCCGCCAAGGGCATGAGAAGATCTCAATATCCCTCATCGTTAAGGAAATGTCAATCAAAATCACAATGAGGTAACACCTCACACCCATTAGCGCGGCTACTATCAAAAACAACAGGAAACGACAAGTGTCAGTGCACACGCAGGGACCCTGGAACCCTCGTGCGCTGCTGGGGTGGGGCGGGGGGGGGGGGGAGGGAGTGTAAGATACGCAGCCACTGTGGCCATCAGTATGGCTGTCGCTCGAAAAAAATTAAAAATACAATTACCATCTGATCCATCATTCCACTTTTGGAGTTATCTACCTAAAAGAATTAGAAACGGGGACTCGAACCGATATTCATACACCCACATTCACAACAGCATGTTCACAGCAGCTAAAACACGGAAGCAACCTAAGGGTCCATCAACAGAGGAACAGAGGACAATGTGATGCACGTATCCGATGGCACATTATTCGGGCTTGAAAGGAAACCCATTCTGACACCAGCTACAGCCTGGACGAACTTGGAGGATGTTACGCTAAATGAAAGAAGCCAGTCAAAACGATACAAATACCATAAGATGCCACTTATATGAGGGACCCCGGGCAGCAAGAGGCGTGGAGAGTAAAAAGGAGGTTGCAGGGGCCGGGGACGCGGGGAGTGGCGAGTTATTCTTTACTGGGGACAGAGTTTCCGTTGTACAAGACGAAAGGTTCTGGGGGAGGCTGGTGGTGATGGTTGTACCACAGCGTGAGTGTCCTTAATGACACTAACCAGTACATCTAAAGATCGCAAAAAAGGGGCGCCTGGGTGGCGCAGTCGGTTAAGCGTCCGACTTCAGCCAGGTCACGATCTTGCAGTCCGGGAGTTCGAGCCCCGCGTCGGGCTCTGGGCTGATGGCTCAGAGCCTGGAGCCTGTTTCCGATTCTGTGTCTCCCTCTCTCTCTGCCCCTCCCCCGTTCATGCTCTGTCTCTCTCTGTCCCAAAAATAAATAAACGTTGGAAAAAAAAAAAAAATTTAAAGATCGCAAAAAAAAAAAAAAAAGGTCAATTTTATGTTGTATGTATTTTGTTACAATTAAAAACATTTTTAATATTTTTTTTAATCTTTATTTATTTTGGAGAGAGAGACAGCGTGCGAGCAGGGGAGGAGCAGAGAGGGAGGCAGACACAGAATCCAAAGCAGGCTCCAGGCTCCTAGCTGTCAGCACAGAGCCCGACGCGGGGCTCGAACTCACGAACCGTGAGATCATGACCTGAGCCGAAGTCGGACTCTCAACCGACTGAGCCACCCAGGCGCCCCTGATTAAAAACATTTGTAAACAACTTAAAAACACACACCCAAAGTGTGTGCCCTGCAAGAGTACATCACCTGTTCAGGGGCTAAGCGCTCAGTTACACTTTACTTATAGAAAAGCGCTAGCCCTCTGGTAAAACCTGAACGTGAAGCTGAAGCTGGCGGTGACCCTGCAACCAAGGCCTGAAGGGATGTGGTGACTGGGGGTGGGGGGAGGGGGGATGCCCAGCTGCCACCAGGCAATGCTGCGGTTCTGTGCAGCCCGCGCTTACCTCCACGAAGTAATTGCTCAGGGCCGGGCCGGAGTCATTCTGGAAGGTCTGGCTGATGCGGAACTGCCTCTTACCGCTGCTCTCGTTCCAGTGCTTCCCATAGCTCACCTCCAGGTGGGAGTGCAGGTGGCCCAAGCCCTCCTCGTGCCGGAGCTGAAGCTGGGGACCCCCCCCCCAAGGAGATCCATGAGGAAGCCTGGTCTGCCCAGTCCCTGGGCCTCCTCACTGCCACCCACCATGGCTCCTCTGGGCAGACAGTTCCATAGGAGGTGAATGTCTTTTCGCATTGACTTTGATTCCGTAAAACAGTCATTAGAATATGGTCCACCTTTGAGACTATGTGGTCCGTACCCCTTAAATCCTGAGCGTGGACTGAGTGAAATCCGCGGCCTCTTGCCCCCACTCTCTACGGCAGCCTCTGGCTCTCTGATAGAACCTCAGTGGATCAGGGTTTCGAACCTGGCATCCTGCCACCCTCTCTCACATCTCCACACCAGGTTCGTTCATGTATTCATTCACTGAACACATTTTCCCCCAAGTACCAAGTAGGTACTATGCCCAGCACTGGGCATCAGATACCCAACAAGGAAGACTCGAGGAGATCCCGCACTCATGGGGGCAAGAATCCAGTGGGAGAGGAAAATGTGAAATAAGTCAATTAACAAGGGAACATCGGCTTCTCCCTTCTGCTCACGCTGCCAGCCACTATGGCGAACTGTGAGTTCCTATCGCTCCAGCTCTCCCTCCTGCCCCAGGACCTTTGCACTTGCCATTTCCCCTTCCTGAAGCATGCTTCCATAGGAACAGAGTCGTTTCATGGTTTCATTTTCACCTTAAGAGGTACTTTTCCCAAAGAAGCCTTCCCTACCACCCCATCCAAACTAAATTCCCCACTGTTATGCTTCCTCAGTCTCTGCCCTGTGTACCATCCATGTCCCCTACGGCTCCCTTGGTTTGGTCTCTCTCTCTCTCTCTCTCTCTTGCTCTCGCTCTCGCTCTCTCTCTCTGCCCCCACCCAGCAACAGCATGGCACAGGCCAGGCGCTGCCTTGTGCACAGCTCTCCCGAGTGCTAGGCACATAGTAGGTATTCACTAAAGACCAAATGAACCAATGGACGGAAGCCTGAGACTGCAGCTCCAACTCCAGCCCCGTTCCCATACGTGACCTTGACCAAATCTCTCTGTGGGGATGAGCTCTGGGCCCTCTCCAGACGCCCCGCCCACCCACCCAGGGCACTCACCTTGTGGCTGAGCGCTGGGGCCTGCGTGCAGTGGAGCTCGTGGTCCAGCTCTAGCTCATAAGCTGCCTCTGAGCCACTGTGCGTCCGCAGCTTCTGGCTGGTGCCGCATTCTTGCGCCAGCTGCCTCGCCTGACCTACGCGGGGCAACCCGAGACGCCTGCCCGTCGTCCGCCAGCAGCCCTCCATCCCCATTCCCGGGACACGGGAGCACGCAGCCCAGTCTCGGCCACCCCCACCCCTGCCCCGGATCCACTTGCCGTCACTCGTTGGAACCTACGGAAGGGGAGGGAGGGTTTAAGGGACAGACTTAAATATCTTTTTTTTTTTTTTTTTAACTGGTGGGTGCTCAGGTCTATTCAGGGCCGACAAAGTGACCAGGTGGCTAAGGAACAGGGTGATGAAGGGACAAAAGGCAAGACGGTACTTCGGCCCCCAGAGCCAGAGCCCCAGGAGAGGGCGAGGGTCCCGCCACGTTGGCCCCCGCCCAGCTCGAGGTCCGTACCCAGGAGGCCGTACTTGATCCTCAGGGAGCTGGTCCAGAGGCGGCCCCGCTGCTGCACCAGACCCAGGACGCGCAGCCCCACGAAACCCGGCACAGAGAGCTCGCCGCCCAGGACCACGACCTGCAGCCCATCCTCCGCCTTCTTCTCCAACAGCACTGCGGGGGGAGCGGGCAGTGAGAGCGGCAGGCCTGGTGTGGCCGGGGCTCCCTTCCGGGGGCCCCGGGGACAGGGGTGCTGGTGGAAAGGATGCCCCGGTGTCTGCCGAGGAACACCGATGTCAGAGCACTGACCCTACTACTCGGGGGCGACCCCGAAAGTCACTTTTGTGGGTCCAGGCCAAAAGTCTTCAAATAGAAAACAAGACAGATCAGAGGAGAAAAACAATGCCTCGGAGGCCATCTGGGGAGGCCTTTGGAAACCTGTTTCTGCGACCCCAACGTCCAGCCAGTGACAACACCCGGAATACCCAGGCCAGGGAGCCAGCAGGCCCTGCCGTCATCCCCCCAGCATCTCCCAGAACACCCACGAGGAGCATAGCCACAGGGCTGCACCCCAGCTCTGGCATCAGGACAGGCACCTGCCAGGCTGTCCCGTGCCCAGGCCAGGCCACGTGCTCAAGGTTGAAGCCGTGCCCCGTGCAATTTGGGTCACAATGCAAAATGTGCATTTTACACATGGTGGAATATGGGCCAGAATTAAGAGAGTCCAAAAGCTGCTGTTCTGGGGTTCATGGAAGGTAGGTGGCGTCGAGGGGAGCCTCTGGGGGGGCATCGAAGGGAAGGCATGAGCAGGTACGGAGCCTGGATTTTCCCTTGGGGGGGATGTTAATACTGGCAGGTTTCGAGGGCATGGAGACTCCACGTGGGGTGCTCGGCCCTCCCCCTCCTGTAGCCTGGCGCCCTGAAGAGAGGGAGCGGGCAGGAGGGGGCCCCTCTTCCTACCTGACAGGTGCGCCTGGTCACTCAGCACGTTGCTCAGCAACACGGAGAAGGCCAACCGGCTGCCTGCCTGCCGGCTGAAGTGCCCGGTGAGGACCACAGGGCGGCCCGCCGTCACCAGCTTTGCCTCCAGCTGGACCTCAAACCGCTGGGGCTCACCGCCAGCTGCTGGCCACAGGTCACTCCGGCCCTAAAAAGGCCCCAGCATCACCGGGGGCGGGGCTGGGCTTGGCCAGCAAGCCCGGCTCCGCCCACAAGAACTGAGACAGACTGGACACGGGACGGAGGACGGAGCTTAGCCAATAGCCTTCGCGGCTGATCCTTCAGACTCCTATGCCCAGCTCAAGGATTCCCTTTTCCTATTGCACTGACACCCACCTATCACTGTACAATTTACTTATTGATTTTGTCTGTTACAATGGAAGCCCCAAGAGGAGAAAATTGTGTGTGTCTCTTTCACTGAGCTGTCTTCCAAGTACCCGGCACACTATGGGTGCTTGATAAATAGAGAAAACAAAGACGCTCAAACCTACGGGTTTCAATCCCCTCCTTGGTCTCCCCATCTCCCTCTGGACCTTCTTTGGAAATAGAGGCTTTGCATATGAGCGGGTTATAAGGTCACGAGGCCGGGCCCTACTCTGGAATGAGAGATGTCCTTACAAAAAGAGGACATTTGGACCCTGACAGAGGAAGACAGCGTGAAGACAGAGAAAAGATGCCACCAGGCAAGGGACGCCTGAGGCCACCGGAGGTTGGGAGGGAAGCATGGAGGACGTCCTGCCTCCCAGCCTCCCAAGAGCCACGGAGGCTCCAACACCTTGATTTTGGACCTGCGGCCTCCAGAGCCGTGAGAAATTTCTGGTGTTTCAGCCACCTAATTTGGGGGGGTGTATTTTGTTAGAGCAGCCCTGGGGAACTAATACAGACTGCTTGGGGCGCACACTGCTGTTTCTTCTGGAAATCTGGGGAGCGGCATGCTTTAACTTGCCTCCCTCTACTGACCTTAAAGCATGCTCCTGAATTACTAATATGACTGATTTTTTTACCTAAGTGGTAAGATGCGAGCCCACGTTTCTCTCCTTTATACGTCTCTGAGTACCAAGAGGTCACAAATGTTATGGGAGGAGGACACAGCAATGGTGACGTCAACTAGTAAGCAGGGACCCTGGGACTCAGGCCGGATATGCCCGGAAGGTGGCAGGTGCCAACGTGGGAGGCCCGAGGATATGGAGATATGGAGCAAACCTTGATGTAGTAGACGTCTCGGTCGTCCATTATCAGCTCCAGGTGACCCACGCGGCCGCTCTGGAGAGTCTCGATCTTTCCTGGGGACAACACAAGAGTTTAGGGACCAGGGTTGGCCATTCTGCCCCTGCATTCCCCCAGGACAACATCCTGCCAGTTTTCTTATCTCTGGGCCCTGGGAACACGGAGGGGACGCGGTCATTACCGTCTAGCTCCAATTTCTTCCTGAGATGCAGAAGCTTGAGCCGGAACCTCCCCTGGGGCAAGCTGTAGCTGACGTCCACCCCGACGTCCCTGGGCACGTGTGACTTGGGCGTGCCCATGAAGACATGAGCCGAAGCTTCCCGAGGGAGCCAGCCATCCTTCTGGAAACACAGGAGACTGCTCAGGCTCCAGAATCTCATCCAGTCAGAAGGTTCTCCCTCTTCCCGAGGGAAGACCCGCATCCCCACCACTCAAAAACTTGAGTTCTTAGGCTCCTCCTTGACCTTGCAAGGCAAGAACCAAATCACAAATTTGGAGATCTCGAGCAGTACCTGGGGAAGAGCAAAGTCCTACAGGAAACTCAGGACCACATCTACAGGGACTTGGTTTGTCCGGCAAATAGCCTGGGGAGAAGCAAGGCATGGCACCCACCAGGGGCACCCTGAGCAGATCCCCTCAGATCCCTTATCCAGCTCAGCGCACGTATCTATGAGTCTCTGCACAGTGTGCTAACACCTGGCACCTGGGCCTCCAGAATGTTGCCCTCCTGTGCGTTTTTACAGGAGTTAAAAACAAAAAACAAAAAATTGCAGCTTCCCAGCCTCACGAGGACCCCACTCTGACCTGGAACCCATGCTCCAGGGCTCCCCCAGGATCAGGAAGAAGTTGCTGCTTCACCTGATGTCACTCCCCACTCACCTTCTTCTCCTTCCCTATTCTTTAAAAAAAATTTTTTTTTACATTTATTCATTTTTTGAGAGACATAGAGAGACAGAGCACAAGTTGGGGAGGGGCAGAGAGAGAGGGAGACACAGAATCAGAAGCGGGCTCCAGGCTCTGAGCTGTCAGCACACAGCCCGATGCGGGGCTCAAACTCACAAACCGCGAGATCATGACCTGAGCCGAAGTTGGATGCTTAACCGACTGAGCCACCCAGGTGCCCCTCTTCCTTCCCTATTCTAACTTCCACACTCTCTTACTAGGTCGTCCTGGAGCCTTTTCTTAATCACTTTGACCCAAATCCTTGACTGAAGTCTGCTTCTAGGACAACACAGCCTAAGACAAGAGCACCCTTTGAGACCCCGCATCATCGTACGTTCTTTCACTACTTGTAAAGGTTCACTACTGTGTATGAGGCTAGTTGTAGGCACAGGGAGTGTGACTGAGCATTAGATACCCAAAGACCCGTATTCTCATGGCACCTATATTCTAGAGGGGAGGGACCACCAGACACAAATCTACACAGGACGGCACCTGGTAAGAGGTACTCTGCTGACAAATTCAGTGTTTGGGGCCAGACAGGGTAGTCAGAGAAGGCTGCCTCTGAGGAGGGGGGCATTTGAGAAAACAAAGGAAGCAAGAGAGAGAGCCAAGTGGATGCCTGGGAAAGAGTATTCCAGACAGAAGAAACAGCCAGTGCAAAGGCCCTGGGGTAGCAATGTGCTTGGTGTTTAAAAAAAAAAAAAAAAAAAGGAGACCAGTGTGTGGACAGTGGTGAATCTGGTAAAGAATCTGGGAGATGAGAAGGACAGGCCAGTGGTTCAGGGTGTTTGGCTCCTACTCAGAGTGACAGAAGCCACTGGAGAGCTCTGAGCAGAGGAGGGACAAGAACCTTCTGGGGTTTCAGAAGACCTATCTGGCTGCTAGGAGAGAACAGATGGTAAGGATACCAGAGCAGACACTGGGAGATCAGATAGGAGGAGGCTGTTGAATGCCCATTCTGTGCCAGATGATGGGGACACAGGAGAGAGAAAAACAGGCACTGAAGTTCTTCCCAGGAACTGAGTAGCCAGTGGGGAAGACAGGCAGCAGCCAAGGAGCTTTAGTAACAAACATGAAAATGATCTAAAGGGAAAGAGCATGGTTCTATTAGAGCAAGTAACAAAAGAACATGACTGCATTGGGGTCATCAAGGCAGGCTTTGCTGAGCAGGGGACGTGTGAACTGAGACTGGAAGATTCAGAGTTGACAAGTCAGACAGCCAGAGACAGAGGATCAGCCTGTGCAAGGGTCCTGAGGCAGGAGGCAGACCACAGTTGGACCAGCCCAGCCCAGCCGCTCCAGAGAGGAGCCCCATGTCCTCATGAGGCTGATCCCAGAGTAGAAGACCTAGGGAGACCCACAACTTGGCTGGGGAAGGGGGGACCATTCCAGAGGGCCTACCTGGGGGTGGAAGGTATAGGCAGCTTCCAGGAGGTACTGCTGAAGGCCCTGGTCCTGCTTCTTCAGTGTCACAGCCGCCAACACAGGCAGCGAGAGCAGGGAGGGCTGACCAGCTGGTGGCCAGGTGACTTCTGTGCACAGCTGCCAGCCCCAGGTGCGGGACCCTGTGGAGAAAGGGGAGTGGGCAGCACTGGGCAGCAGAGAGCTAGAGAATTCCAGGCGGGAGCCCACGGCTGCTCACGCAGCAAAGAAAAAGCTTCTCCACTTGCTTCTGGGAACCAGTGCCATGTAGACCAGGGTCCCTCAACCCTCGGCACTACTGACCTGACGTACTGGGCTAGTCAAGCCTCTGTTGCAGGAGCTATGCTAGTTACAACAACCCAACTGTCTCAGACATAGCCAGATGTCCCCTGCGGGGGGGGAGGGTGGCAAAATCACCCTGGCTTGAGGACCCCAGTGCAGACATGAAGAGTGTGGGCAGTTGTGTGTAGAGGAACACAGGCTCCCGAGCAAGACTGCCTGGGTCCGAATTCCAGCTCTGCCAGTTCCTGGCTGTGTGACCTTGGGCAAGTTGCTAAACATCTCTGTGCCTCAGTGTTGCTCATCGGTGGACTGGAACTGAGAACAGTTCCTGCCTCATGGTGTTACTGTGGGGACTGAAAGAGCCCGTCAGTGTTCAGGACAGCGCCCGGCCTAAAGTGGTCAGTTTGTTTAGATGGACCCCTCCCTGACCTTACTCCTAAAATGACTACAAAGATCCGCTCTGGTTTGGAGAATTTCCGCCCCATTTTTTTTTTTTTTTCAGCTTTGCTGAAAAATAACGTGATGTTATTACCAGATAATTTTCTAATGTTGTTAAAATATCTCCTTCATCACAGGGTTTGAAAGTTACAGGTTGGGGCGCTCGGGTGGCTCGGTAAATGTCCGACTTCAGCACAGGTCATGATCTCACAGTTCGTGAGATCGAGCTCTGCATCAGGCTGAGTGCTGACAGCTCGGAGCCTGGAACCTGCTTTGGATTCTGTGTCTCCCTCTCTCTCTGCCCCTCTCCCGCTCATGCTCTGTTTCCCTCTCTCTCTGTCAAAAGTAAATAAACATTAAAAAAAATAATAATAAAAAAATAAATAAAAGGGAAATAACTTAGGGGCACCTGGATGGCTCAGTTGGTTCATCATCCAACTTCGGCTCAGCTCACGATCTCGCAGTTCGTGAGTTCAAGTCCCACATTGAGCTCTGTGCTGAACATGGATCCTGCTTGAGATTCTCTCTCTCTCTCTCTCTCTCTCTCTCTCTCTCTCTCTCTCTCTCTCTCTCTCCCCCTCCCCCACTTGCATATGCTCTCTCTGTCTCTCAAAAATAAACAAACATTTTTTAAAAATGTAAAGTCATAGGATATCTCAGTAACTCACTAAACCGGAAGTTGGAGGGTTTTACTTTTCGTACAAATGGCCAGAGAGTAAATACTTGAGGCTTGGCTGATCATAGAGATGGTCTGTCACTACTACTCATTTCTGCCATTGAAGGTCAAAAGCAGCCACAGACAATAGGTCAACAAATGGGCACGGCCATGTACCAATAAAACTTTATTTCTGACCACTGAAATATGCACTGCACAAATTTTCCACACTTTGAAATATTCTTCCTCTGATTATTTTTCACCCATTTGGAAATGTAACAACCTATTCCTAGCTCGCAAGCCTTCCTAATGAGCCAATCACCCAGGACTGGATCGCTGAGTTGCATCCTGTTTTCTGCCCTTGTAAACAATGACGCCGTGAACATCTTTGTGCATAGCACATTTTATTGGCTTGTTTTCATAGGGTAGAGTTCTAGAAGCAGAATCAAAGAGTTAAGGGGTATAAATCCTTCTTGGGCAGGAGAGCAACTCTAGCATTTGGAGATGTCCTTGGCCCCTTCGGCTCCCAGATGCCCAACTGGGGACAGCAATGGCAAGGACCCTACCGCCTACCTTCTTTGTCAGTACAGGACTGGGCCTCAGAAGGGCTGCGGGCATTACTGAGGCTCCTCACGCCATCCCCGGTGACGAGGTACAGCTTAGAGCTGGGTGGAGAAAGAGGAAAGTCCTAAACAAGTCATTTTCATTCATTCTCCGGACAAATACGCCTTGAGCTGCCACAGTTTGACACCAGGGCAAATGCCACCATGAACAGGACAGGCCTCTGGAGAACTCACCCACAGCACTGGTGACAAGTGCCATGATAAACCTGAATGGGGGCAGCATGGGGTCTGTCTTGGGGACATGGCAAGGCCTCCGTTAGCTGGGAGTGTGTGGGTATCTGCAGATGTTGACATGTGAGCAGAGACTTAAAGGATGAGAAGGAGCCGGCATTCTAGACAGCGGGAATAGCAAGTGCAAAGGTCCTGCGGTGGGAATAAAGAGGCCTCTTTAGCAGCACATAAAGGGTGGCTCAAGGGCGTCAGGGTGGAGGGAGAGGGACTGAGTGAAAGGCAGGAGGTAGTGGAAGGAAACAGGTAAGAGGTGGGTAGGACCCCCATGAAGAAGGACAATCACGTAAGACCTGGGTTAGCCAAGGAGCAAGTGGGGGGTTTTAAACATTGTCCAACTGTCACCTCTCCAGGAGGCTGGGAACAAGCTGGTCCCAGGAGAGAGCCCTGTAAGAGCTCCCACCTCCACTCCTTGGCCCCCGCAGTGCGTCACACACTCCCACACAGGACACTCACTAACACAGGCACACGCAAACACACACACCATCAGACAGGCACACTCTCACACACTCCCACACACATGCATATTCACCTAACAGACTCACACGCACCCCCTTCTGCACACACACAGGCTCACCTCACGCACTTCTACTCTCAGACACATGTGAACACACACACACACACACACACACAGGCGCACACACTGACGATCACGTGCACACGCTCACGGGTGCTCACAGACACGCGTGCATGAGCCCTCAGGCCCCGCCCACGCCTGCCCACACCCTCGCTCGCAGGGGCAGGCGCTCACGGCCCCGCCCACTGGGGCAGACAGCCCACCTGAGGCTGAGCAGCTCCACAGGCTCCTCGGGCGTGTTCAGATGCACCTTGAGGTCTCGACTCTTCCTCGCCTGGATCCCGCCATCCAGGCTGGCGGTGCCCCGGATGCCGGTCACCCACCTCAGCCCGGCCTGCCCCAGGGCACCCACCGTGCCCATCTGCGCTGAGATCCGGAGCAGGGCACTGAGGGGAGAGACAGACGCTAGCTGTGTCCCGCAGACCCGGGGGGGCCGTAAGCCCAGCGCCCGCTTGCCCACCACCCCCGGCTGTTCTCCGAATCTCGAGCCAGAGCGGCCCGTGCGCCGGGGTCATCGCTGGCCACACTCCAGGGGCACCGAGCCCTTCACGCACCGTCCTCCCAGTCCTCACCATCGTCGGCCTCAACTCATAGGCGCAGACACAGGACGGGACAGGTGAGACCACCCACTCGGGGCCCATGGCTGGAATGAAGGGTAGCAGGATGGCGACCCGGGCTGTCTGAGCCCCAGTCGGGGTCTTCGTGCCAAAGAGCAGCCCGCAGAGGATGCCCACACTGCCCCCGTCAGACCCAGAAAGCACGGACAGGCCAGCCGAGTCAGTCCCGCTGCAGAATCAGACCGAGCACTGAGCAAACTCGGCCCATGCTGTGTGGCCCTGGACCCACAGCGCACCTGCCTGGAGCCCGTCTCCTCCACCATGGGCAGGAACGAGGACAGTGCCCACCTCGTGGGTGATTATGCGGAGTCACCAGACTCAGTGCCCACACATCTTAAATGGCCCTCCCGCTCTCCCTCCTCCCCTCCCCTCAGAGGCAGCGTGGAGCAGGGGGAAGCGTGGGCTGTGGCAGGAGACTGGAGTCCCCGCTGCCTTGCACCGCTGTGCTTCCTTGGGCCCGTGCTGTCACCTCACTGAACCTCAGTCTTCTCATCTGTGAAGCGGGCACAGCTGCCCGGGACCTCCTTACAGTCTCTTGGCACAAAAACAAAACAAAACAAAACAAAACAAAACAAAACAAAACAAAACAAAACAAAACCAAACCCACCAAATCACAGGAGCTGGTGTGACGGATGGTCTGCAGAGCAGGGACCCCGTCCAGCCCAGAGTGGTGCCCGCGCTCTCTGCAGCCCTCTGCAAGGGGAGGCCCCTCCTCGCCCCCCTCCCTCCCCCAGCTCCAAGGAGCCAGCTACCTGGGCTTGACGTAACCATTCACAGAGAAATCCAGGGGCTGCTGGAAGCTGGCAGTGCCTCGCACTCGGACGCTGATGGCAGCCGAGGCATTTAGGGTCAGCCGGGCTGGAAGGCCAGACATGGTGGGGAAGGTGAGCTCCTCCAAGGCCAGGTTCAGCCTCCGGTTCACCTGTACCTCCTGCCCCTGCAGTCACAGAACCGTAGTGATGCAGGTGACAGCCCCCGGAGCGGGCCAGGCGTGCACGGAGCACACACGACCTTATTTGATCCTCACACAAGGGGCGGGGGGGAGGGGGGAAGGAAGGGATATTATCCTTGTCCCCTGTTTCCAGAGGAGAAAACCGGGCCCATCAACACATGAAATCATCTGGCCAAACCCACGTACGTAGAACCAGGTGTAGCCGAGTTCAAACCCAGACAGTTTACTGTGGAAAAGGATCAGGGTCAGAGGTCAGGGACCCAGGGTCAGTCAGGTAAGGAGTGCGGGTGCCGCCCACGATGCAGAGCACTTACTGGTTTTTCACTTTTTTTTTAATTTATTTTTCAGAAAGAGAGAGTGCGAGTGGAGGTGGGGCAGAGAGAGGGAGACACAGAACCCGAAGCAGGCCCCAGGCTCTGAGCTGTCAGCACAGAGCCTGATGGGGGCTCGAACCCATGAACCGTGAGATCACGACCTGAGCCAAAGTCGGATGCTTAACCGACTAAACCACCCAGGCGTCCCACTATTATTGTTATAATATCATTCCCATTTCACAGATGCAGAAACTGAGGCCATGACTAGTTAACACTCCCCAGGAGGTAAGAGGTGGAGCTGGGATTTGAACTTGGGCAGCCTGGCTTGAAATCCCACTATCTTAAGTCTGAGAAGTACTGTAATACTTTTAAAGCACCAAAGGAAATGCCACGGGGCCAGCAGGGCGGGGAGGGGGCGAGCCCTGCCTGAGGTACCTTCAGGAGCTTGACTGCCAGCTCGGCCAGGCTCAAGGACTGGCGACTCACGCGGCTCCCCATCACCCCGCAGTTCATGACGCTCAGCTCGTGCCCAAACACCTTCACGCTCAGCTCACAGCGCAGCACCCGCCTCTCCGTGCGCCTCCGGGTCACCTGAGGGAGAAGCCAGGTGACCAGCATCAGGTCTGGTGCCTGGACAGTAGTGGGGGCGGGGGGGGGGGGGGGTGGTCCAGAGGGCAAGGTCAAGGGCTTTTGGTGTCTGGAACGTGGCTTGCCAAACTCACGGCCCACAAGCAGAATCCAGACATGTGTTTTCCTTGACCTGCCCAGAGCCCAGTACGGTGTGTGTGGGTGTGAGTGTTCTAACAATCCTTTTGTTCTGGAATAACCTTAGATTTACAGAAGCGTTGCCAAGATGGTACGAGCAGCTCCCATACACCCCTCGCCCTGTTTCCATGCTCAGCGTCTTTCACTGCCAGGGTCAGGGCGAGAGCTGAGAAGCTGACACAGACACGGACTAGCGTCAAAACTGCAGACACTACTCTGATTCCACCACGTTTTCCGGCCCCGTTCTCTCCGTTCCAGGACGCCATCCAGGCACCACACTGCATTTACCTGCCCCACCTCTCCCATCTGCACTAGTCTCTGACACACTGTCTTCCTGTGTATTTCACGCAGTGTGGACCTTTTGAAAATTGGATCTGTTTCCAACATTTAAACATTTAAGAAATGACACGTAAAATCCAGATTCTCTTGCTTCTCGAAAGATACAAGTATTGGCCTGCCTCCCCCCCTCCTCCACCACCACAAGGGGCAGAAAGAGGTGAACAATAGCTGCCACTTTTAATGGAGGCATATGCTCCCGGAACCTGCCACGGACCCCACCTCTCCCTGTTGCCTCTCCAACACGGAGGCCAAGTATTGTGGCCATTATCGCTGTGCTTGTGCAAAAGAGATCTTTGGTTAGGACTCTCCATCAAGAGTGTGAAAATAACAGACAATTGTAGATTTTTTTTTCTTTGAGAGAGAGAGAGAGAAAGAGAGAGAGAGAGAGAGAGAGAGAGAGAGAGAGAGAGAATCTCAAGCAGGCTCCACACTCAGCATGGAACCTGACGCAGAGCTCAATCCCATAACGGTGAGATCACGACCTGAACCAAAATCAAGAGTCGGATGCTTAACCGACTGAGCCCCCCAGCCACCCCAAGGATTATAGATTCTAAGAAAAAGTGTTTATGCCTAGCCCACCAGCCTCATTCACGTGACTTGCTAGCCCCAGATCTAATCCAAGAGGCTCTAAAGGGCAGGGACCATGTCCTGACCATCTTTGTGTCCTTGGGCCCTGGGTTCACACTTGATGACTGGTAACTGTGTGACCATGTCCCACGATAAATGCCCCAGCCACTCTCCCTGATCACCATCAGATGTATGCAGCAGTAGCTTCTTATGAGAGCAAAAAGCTGCCAACCACCTAAGTGGCCTTCAGTGGGAGAAGAGTCAGGGAAGGCACAGTCCTCACCCACAGAACGGACGTTAAAGCACCCGGCGACCCACCCAATCCGTTCCTGGCTACACGCCCCGCAGAAACGTGCACATGTGTTCACCAAAAAGACACGTACGAGGATGTTCACAGCACCACCTGTAATAAGCCAGAAACTGGAAACCACCCAGAAGCCCACCAGAAGCAGGACGGATAAACAAACGGTGGTGTCTCCGTACCGTGGAATGCGACACAGCAAAGAGCACGAACAAGCCGTAAGTATACACAGCTACACAGATGATCTCACAAACCAACTTTAAGCCAAAGAAACCACACACACACACACACACACACACACACACACACACACACACAAAAGGACACGAGGAACATCATTCACGCTCGCCAAGAAGTGGAAGCAACCTGCAGCCTGAAGGTCCTTCAGCAGGCGGGTGGACAAACAGTATAGTCTCTCCACACAGAGGAATATTAGCGGCAGAAAGGGAGGGAGTACTGACCCGTGCAACACAGATGAATCTCACAACACGATGGGAGGTGAAAGAAGCCAGATACAACAGGTCCCAGGTTGTCTGATTCCATTCATAGGAAATGTCCCAAGTAGTTGAATTCATAGAGACCCAAAGCAGATTAGTGGTTGCCAGGGGCTGGGGAGTGACTTGTAATGGGTATGGGTCACCTTTGGGGTGGTAAGGGTATTCTGGAACTGGATAGAAGTGGGGGGTGCACATCACTGAGAATGTACTAATGTCACTGAATTGTCTGCATTAAGATGATTCATCTTAGGGGCGCCTGGGTGGCTCAGTTGGTTAAGCGGCCGACTTCGGCTCAGGTCATGATCTCACGGTTCGTGAGTTTGAGCCCCACGTCAGGCTCTGTGCTGACAGCTCAGAGCCTGGAGCCTGTTTCGGATTCTGTGTCTCCCTCGCTCTCTGCCCCTTCCCCCCCTCAAAAATAAATAAACATTACAAACAAAAATTTTTAAGAAAATTAAAGACCATACCACACGCTGGGAGGAAATATTTGCAAGCCACATATTGGATAAAAGACTTGTTTCCAAAATCCAAAGAATTCTCAAAACTCAGTAATAAGAACCCAATCCAATATTAAAAAAATAACAACAGACACTATATCTGAACATACACCAAAGAAGACGTATGGACAAACAAGCATGAAAATAAGTTCAACGTCATTAGTCACTGGGGAGTCACACATTAAAGATGGAAGATCCCACTACTAACAGAATGACAACAGTTAAAAGGTCTAATCATACCAAGTGCTGGTGAGGATGAGGGGGAGACCAGAACTCTCCCACCCTGCTGGTGGAGTGCAAAATGGTACAACCACTTTGGAAAACAGTCCAGGAAGGTATCAAAGATTAAACCTGTAACTACCATCTGACCCAGTCATGCCCGTTCTTGGACATCCACCCAAGAAACGTGAAAACATACATTCATGTGAAGACTTGTACATGAATGTTCATAGCAGCCCCCAAGATGGAAACAACACAAAGGTCCATCCACCTTTGGATAAGCAAACTGGCACATCCATACAATGGAAGGCTATTCAGCAATAAAAAGAAATAACCTACCAGTATAGCCTACCATATGGGTGAATCACAGAATAATGTCCTGCATGCAGGAAGCTGGGCAAAAAGGCTACACGCTTTTATTTATTAAAAAAAATTTTTTTTTAAAACATTTATTTACTTCTGAGAGACAGAGTGCAAGCAGGGGAGGGGCAGAGAGAGAGAGGAGACACAGAATCCAAAGCAGGCTCCAGGCTCCGAGCTGTCAGCACAGAGTCCGACGTGGGGCTCGAACCCATGAAACGTGAGATCATGACCTGAGCTGAAGCCAGAAGCTCAACCAACTGAGCCACCCGGGCACCCCAAGGTTATACACTTTGAAAATTAAGTTGTGTCACGTGATTCCATTTACGTAACTCTAGAAAATGCAAAGTGACCTACAGGGACAGAAAACCTACCACTGGTTCCTGGGGACAGGGGTGGGTGGAAGGAGGGGATATTATGGAGCACGAGGAAACTTTTGGGGGTGATGGATATGTTCACTGACTTTACTATGGTGATGATTTCATAGCACATACCTATGTCAAAACTCAACAAACTATTCTGTAAACACACGCCGTTTGTTACTGGCCAACTATACCTCTACAAAGTTAATTTTTGTTTTTAAGTAGAATTAATCAGTGCAGTTAGGAGGTGGGATTAGTGATTACCCTTGGTTAGGAGGGGGTAGACTAGAAGAGGAAGGAGCAGGGGGCCCCTGGGGTGCTGACAATGGTCTGGGCATTGATTATAAGGATGTTTTCTATTGGCGGAAAAGCGCCAACAATCTTGGGCAGTTTTCTAATTGTATGTGATGCTTTGATAAACGCTTTTTCACCACCAGGCAGGCTAATCTCTGCTGCTCAGCTCGGGACCAGCTACTTGTTTCTGTGGCGGTGGGGGGAGGGAAGGCAGGGTCTGAGGTCATCGACAGCTGGGACCCCAGGCCAAAAGCTCAGCCGGCGAGCGGTGGGAGCAGGGTGGGAGCGGGTACCCCCCCTTACCTTCTGCTTGCATGCCTCTCACCTTTCTGTACCTTTCTCCCGGACAGTCAGGGCTGCTGGCATGTGGGGTGGACCCTGCTTCTGGCTCTGGGGACTTCTCTGCTTGGGCCTCTCCCTCCTCTTCCTGCCCCCAGAACGACTTCCCGCCGAACAGCCTGTGGACCATTTTCTCTGCATTTTCCAGCCGGAGGCCAAGCTGCGAAGAAAAAGCCAGGACTCCATGAGGAGCTGCTCAGTCACATGGATGATCAGAGCTGCAGGGCAGGGGGCTCGAATTGGGGTGCCCAGCAGGCTTGGGCAGGGCTCTCTGGGCTCCCTAGGATCCACCTTTCTTTTTTTTTTAAACTTATTTATTTATTTAGAGAGACTGAGCAGGGTAAGGGCAGAGAGGATGAGAGAGAGAATCCCAAGGAGGCCCCATGCTGTCACCGCAGAACTCAACACAGGGCTCAAACTCATGAACCAGGAGTTCATGACTTGAGCTGAAATCAAGAATCAGATACTCAACCAACTGAGCCACCCAAGTGCCCCGGGGCACCACGTTTCCAAATCAAGTTCCACACCTGCTGGGCAAAAGCTGCACAGGAAAAATTCTTACCGATTCTTTCAGGCCTGGTTCAAATGGCACCGCCTCTGGGAAGTCCTCCTTGAATTCCCACATCACTCTCTTCCCACATTCCCCATCCCCTGACCAAATCTATCACTCCTTCCCCTCAATGTCCAGCCCGAAACCTCCAGGTCACACTCAGACGCTGTAATCTGTGTGTCACCCTTGCAAGATCCTGAGCTCCGTGAGAGCAGGATCCCGTGTCTCATGCACTAGGCATGCTGAAGGCCTGGTGTGATGGGTAATTTTTGTGTTGATTTGACTGAGCCATGGGGTGCTGAAATATTTGGTCACACACAACTTGGGGTGTTTCTGTGAGAGTGGTTTTGGATGGATTTAACATTCATCTATATCTATCTGCATATATAATATCTATATCTATATCGATAAATATAGATATTATATACATAGATATATTTAAGAGAGACAGGAAGAGAGAGAGAGAGCAAGCACATGTGCACACAAGAGCAGGGGGAGGAGGCAGAGGGAGAAGGAGACTCTTAAGCAGCCTCCACTCTCAGCTTAGAGCCTGATGCGGGGCTCAATCCCATAGCCCTGGGATTATGATCTGAGCCCAAACCGAGAGTCAGACACTCAACTGAATGAACCACCCAGGTGCCCCTAACATTTAAATCAATAGACTGAGCCAAGCAGAGTGCCCCGATAATGTAGGTGGGCCACATCCCATCAGTCGAAGGCATGAATGAAACAAAAGGCAATCAACAACTACAGGGTAATTCTGCCTGACTGCCTCAAGCTGGGACATCACCTTTTCCCCGCCTTCAGCCTAACCTCAAACATCGGCTTTTCCCAGGTCTCAAGCCTCTAAAATAAAAGGCTCTCAGGCCCTCAGGCTCCGACTAGAACAACACCATCGGCTTTAAAGCTTGCTGACCGCAGACCTTGGAAGTGTCAGCCTCCATAATCGGGTGGGCCAATTCCTTACAATAAATCTCTTTCTAGAGGTACCTATGTGCTACTGGTTCTGTTTCTCGAGAGAACGCTAATACGCCTGGCTTAGTTGGTTCTTAAAATGTGATGGATGTGAGGGGCGCCTGAATGGCTCAGTCAGTTAAGCGTCCAATTTCAGCTCAGGTCACGATCTCGCCACTCACGAGTTCGAGCCCCACGTTGGGCTCTGTGCTGACAGCTCAGAGCCTGGAGCCTGCTTCCAATTCTGCCTCCCTCTCTGTCTGCCCCTCCTCCACTGGCGCTCTCTCTCTCAAAAATAATATAAAAACATAAAACGAATTTTTTTAAAGAACTCTTCCACGATGTGGCCCTGCTCCTCTCTGCACACCCATCTTACATCTCTCTCACTCTACTGGTCTACTTCTGCTCCTTGAACATACCAAGTCCTTTCTTGTCTCAGGACCTTTGCACATACTGGTGCCTCTGTCTGGGATGCTCTTACCCTAGCTCTTCACTAGGCTGCTCAAGCTCCCCCTTTAGGTCACAGCTCAAACTTCGCCTTCCCGAACACAATACTCAAAAGTTGCCACTGTTTTATCAATACGTTTACTCATTTTTTATCCGTTTACCTCTGTGGGCAGGGATCTTATCTTACCTGTTGATCATCAGATTCTCAGAGCCTAGTACAGCACCTGGCACAAGTCACGTAGAAGAGAGATATTTGTGCAATGGATGACAGGCGGGTAGATAAATATGAATATATGGATGGACGGATAGACGAATGGGCGTAGATGGAAATGGAAGATGGACAGATTGAATGGAAGGATGGATAGATGAGTGAGAAAAATGAAGCTGTGGTAGGTAGATAGGTGAACAGACAGATGGGTGGGTGAGAGAGAAGAACGGATGGATGGATGGATGGATGGATGGGAAAGAGGGTAAATGGAGAGATGGGGATAATGGCGCATTAGTGAAAAGATGGAGGAGAAGAATGGATGGATGGATGGATGGAATGGATGGGAGGCTGGACTGATGACAGATATACAGATGTATATAAGTGTGAATACGTGGACAGGTGTGTGAACGGGTGCACAGGAGTGTATGTGGATGACTAGGAGGCTGGGTGAATAGATGCAGGGGTGAGAAGTTGGTGGAGAAATGGGTGAGAGGCTATATAAACAGATAGATAGATGGATGGACGACAGATGAAGGTAGACGAACATACAGAGGTATGAACGGGTAGGTGTGTGGATGGATACATGGATGGGTAGGTAGGTGGCTGACTGGGAGAACAGGTGACTAGATGGGTAGGTGAGAGGGTAGATGGACAGATGGGTGGGAAGGTACAGAGATGAGAGGGAGAAGAGAGATGGGTGAGAGGGAGGGATCGAGTGGATGGACAGATGTATGTACGTGTGGGTGGATGGATGTAAGGACCAGGGGGTACAAGACTGAGGGGTGGATCAATAGATTCAAGAGGTGATATATGGAAAAATGGATGGATGGGATAACTCCTGGCCTTCTAGAAGAGGCCCCAAGGCGACTAGAGTGGGCCCCCTCTCACCTCCAGGAAGTTGAAGGCATGACCTAGGGCGTGGATGGTCAGGTTAGTCATGGCGGAACGGGGGAGGAAGGAGGCTGGAGAAAAGAGAAGCGTCCGCTCCAGGTTGGCTCCCAGGCTGCCAGACACTAGGAGAACCAAGAGAGAGGATCAGCACACTCTGTACCTGTCACAGAGTAGAGTCCGGCCACCGAGGGGCCACAGCCTAAGACAAGGCAAGATGGGGCACGTCCTCTCCAGCAGGACAGGTGTCTCTGCCTTTAGCCTCATCAAAGCCCCAGAAAAGATCAGGACACCCCTGCTGACAGATGGGCACCCCACTTTCTACCCAGAGACTTCGGGAGCGGCCGAGGGAGTAGAGGTACCCAAGCTAGAACGGGGTTTCCTTTTGGATGCTCTGTTTAATTACGACAAGATGGTGACAGCCTCCGTTTAGTGCCTTTTAACACGGGGGAAAACAGGTCCCCAATGCACAGGCAGGTAACAGAGCCAATCTTCCACTATTTCATCAGCACTGTATTCCTTTTCCGGATTACCTTGCGTTTACAGAGTTAAACTGATTTTTTTTTTTTATTAACGGTAGTAATAGATTCCTTTTGAAATAAATGCAAGTTAAAAAAGAACCAGTTTAGAGAAAAGACAGAAATACTCCATTGCATGCTATGAACTGGCTAATAGTTGATGAGTTTAGACTTCTTCCAACAAAAATGGCAGGTGGGTGGGAACAGAGCAAAAAAATCAAGCAGGTGGCATATAAACAGGTGACAACTGGGAAAGAGTGTCTTCGATCCACGTGTCCTCGGGGGTTAGAGCTCCCAGGTCCCCCAGGGCTTCATGGCCCCAGAGCGGGGCAGCGGCTGCCCAGGATGGCCATACCTGAGCGAAAGGTGACGTCAGAATAGGATGAGTGTTTCCAGGCCTCCGGATGGAACTCCTGGCTGAGGATGTCCTCAGGGAGGGTCTCCCGGAGAGTGCGCTTCAGAGGGTCGTCGGTCTCCAGCAGCTGCAGCAGGTGACTCCACACAAAGGAACCCACTGGAGTCCAGTCACAGCCAACAGGGAGGGGAGGGGAGGGGAGGGGAGGGAGGGGAGGGGAGGGGAGGGGAGGGGAGGGGAGGGGAGGGATGGATCTGGAGCTGGCTCAGCCCAGAGAACAGACTCCCTCCCCCCACCCCACCGGAGCCTGTAGCCCAAGTCCTGCCACTTCCACAAGCCAAGGGGCTTCTCAGGAGCCCAGCTATCCGTATTTTATTTCAAGAAATCACGGCCAACAGCGGTGCTTTCATGGGACTTGTCAATCCAGCCCGCGCACACCATCCTGACGTGCCTTCCGGAAGGGAGAGGGGGACACTGTGGGGAAAGCTCTGGGTTGACAGTCAGACCCAAGTCTGAATCTCACGTCCACCACTCACGAGCTGTGTGACCTTAGGCTGGTTACTCTACCTCTCTGAGGCCCAGTTTCCTCATCTGCAAAATGAAGCATCACAACCCATCTCCCAGGGCTGCTGGTGCAGACCAGTCAAGAGGAAGCCTGGGCCCAGAGAAATGAGTATCTTTCAGGGTTGGGAAAGGGGTGACGTGCAATTCGGGATAGGGATCCCCAGGCTCTCTGGAAAAGTAAAGATTACATGAGATCGCCCAGGGGAAAGATTCCGATGAAGGATATTAGAGTCTAAATGGGAGCCCCCAATCTGCTTGGTTGTCCCAGGCTCTCAGAATGCCCGGCAGAGAGCTTCTAGAACAATCCGCCATGGATCAGAGTGGAGGCTGGCTTTTCTTCCCAGGGGGCAATACACAGGCCTGCTACCCCAGGGTCTCCATCAAGGCTGAGCCCCTTCCCTGATTCCTCGGTGAGGGGAATTGGGTTAATGGCCTTCTTGACCAAAACCGCCGCCTCTCCCCACCTCCCACTCACATCCCATCCCATCCCACCCGATACCACCAACGAACAGTTACATCTTCTAGCAGTACCCTTTGTATTCCTTTCGGGGGGATGTCACTTCTTTAGAAGGTAACCTAACAGCACGACAGACTTTTAAATGTGTACACCCTTCAAAAAGGGGGGGGGGGGGGGTGGAAAGGGGCACCTGGGTGGCTCAGTCGGTTAAGATTCTGCCTCTCGGTCTTGGCTCAGGTCATTATCTGGCGGTTCGTGAGTTCAAGCCCCACGTTGGGCTCTACGCTGACAGCGAGGAGCCTGCTTGGGATTCTGTGTCTCCCTCTCTCGTGCACAGGTACATGCGTTCTCTCTCTCTCTCAAAATAAAGAAACTTTAAATTTTTAAAAGATAAACCGTTCTAAATGCCTTTGTGTACTGACTCGGTTTATGCTCCCTCTATGAGGGAGATAGCACTAGTACGATCACCCCCATTTCCCAGATGTAGAAACAGAGGCTCAGCAAGGTTTAGTAACTTGTCCAAAGGCACACAGGCAGGGAGCCGCTGAGCTGGGATTTGAACCCGGGCTGTGGGGCTCCAGGGACTCACCTCACTGTGTAGCATGCATAAGATTTTTGAAAATTAGTTCAACTTATTTTTCTTTGAAGTTTCGCTTTTGGGTTTAGGAACTATGGCCAGAGGCCCCTGTTTATTTAGTTATTTTGAGAGCAAGAAAGAGACAGGAAGCGGGAGAAGTGGAGGGGCAGAGAGAGTGAGAGAGAGAATCCCAAGCAGGCTCCACACTGTCAGCACAGAGCCCGATGTGGGGCTCGAACCCACAAACCATGAGATCACGACCTGAGCAAAAACCAAGAGTCAGAAACCTAACTGACTGAGCCGGCCAGGAGCCCCAGAGGCCCCTGTTTAAAGGGTACTCTCTGACCCTAGAAGGGATCGGAGATTTGGAGACACTGTTCCTCCTCTGTCTCAGGTCTCCCTTCCAGGCACTAGGTCACGAACTGGCCAGAACTACAAGGGAAGTCAGCGGCTTTCATCCCTTTTCACAGATGAGGAAACGGAGATCCAGAAAGAGAAGCAACTTGTCCAAGTTTGTCTAGGTGCCATACACGGGACGTGCGGGCACACGAGGCTACTTGTTCAGGGGGTGTGGCAAGAAAAGGAGAACAGGAAGGGGTTAGGAGAGCACCTGATGCGCAGAGGTGAACCCGCTTCCAAACCCTCGCACCCAGCGGGAGGCCCCGTGCCAGCCCCGCCCCCACCCCCAGCTCCCACTGCTCACCCTGGGTAGACCGCTCGCCAGCCTGGGTGCGCCGCACCTGGGCGAACACCTCCTCGCCGGGACACCTCATCAGGGCCAGGTAGGCATTGATGCGGATCTCAGCGTCCTCCTCGGGGCTTTGGTACAGGCGGGAGAGCACAGATCGCTGGCCCGGGCAGAGGGGAGGCCATCACCCTGGGTCCATCCACCTCCCACCCCTCTCCACCCCGGGGTTCCATGTCCCCTGAGCTGCTCTGGCTCCAGCAGGTGGCCCTGTCGCCCCCCCCCCCCCCGCCCCGGCTCTGATAATATCTCCGCCATAGGAGGCCTCCCTGATGCTGTCACCTGCGGCCCATTTACGGGAGGTGGTAGGGTCACTGCTGAGCCCCGTCATCCCCCAGCCCAAAGGCTCCCCACTTTCCACAGGTAACAGCAGGTAGATAGATGGGTGTGGCTGCATTCTAATAAAACTTTATTTATAGAAGCAGCACAGTGTGCGACACAAAGGAGGTATTCTCTCGAGGGCTTGGCTTGCCCAGGCCCCTTTCCTAAGCAAGCAACCTCCCTCACCCTGTGACTTTCTCCCTCGGCACCTGCCGGTTTCCTTCAGAGCACAGCCCTCCATCCGTCCACTCTTGCAGCAGTATTTACTGAGCACCTACTATGTGCCCGGCACTGTGTTAAGTGTCAGGTGACAGTGACAAGCAAGATAAACCCAGCTCCTGTCCCCTGAAGGTGATTTTCTAGTGCAGGAAGACTGACAATAAACGTGGTTCGTCTGTGAAATGTGTATTAGGTGATAAATGCCAAAAAGGGAAAACTTAAACGGGGAAGCAATTTCAAGGGCGCCTGGGTGGCTCAGTCAGCTAAGCATCTGACTTCGGCTTGTGTCATTATCTCTGGATTCGTGAGTTTAAGCCCCGCGTGTGCTCTGTGCTGACACCCTTCGGATTCTGTGTCTTCACCTCTCTCTTCCCCTCCCCAGCTCACACTCTGCCTCTCTCTCCCTCTCAAAAGGGAACATTAAAAAAAAATTTTTTTTAAATGTATAAGTAATTTCAGGTGCAAGAGCCAAGGAAGACCCCTGCAAAGTGATTTATACACAAAGACTTACAGGAAGTGAGAAGTGAAGCCTCAGGATATCCAGGGGAAAGGCATTCTGGGAAGGGAGAACAGCCCATGCAAAGGGCCTGCGGCAGAAGCGCGCCCAGAGTGAGGAAAACCAGGAGCCCAGCGTGGCTGGAGAGCCGTAGGGGTGAGGAAAATAGACAAAGCTATAAGCAAGTCAGTGGTCAGGGCACACAGGGCCTGCCAGGTCTGTCAAGACTCTGGCTTGAGGGCGAGAGAAGCCTCTAGAACAAGGGTCAGCCAACTTTTTTGCAAAGGGACAGACAGTACATTTTTCTGGCTTTGCGGGCCATGCAGTCTCTTGCAATGACTCTACTCTGCAGCTGTAGCAAAAAAAAAAAAAAAAGCAGTCCTAGACAACACACAAATGAACAGGCACGGCTGCATTCCAGCAAAGTATTTCGTGCAAAATAGGCAGCAAGGGAGCGTGGGGCCTGTGGACCAGAGCTCGCTGACCCCCGAACTAGAGGGTTTGCAGCACAGGACGGCTTCTATATGGTTTGTGATCATATTGCTTATTTGTGTGTTTCTTTGGTCAGTCCTTGCCTCTCACACCAGATGCAGGCTCCGTGTCAACAGAGACCCGGATGCCTATTCACGCAGGTGCCCGGTGCACAGTAGGTACCCAGTAAATACGCGACAGATGAACAAATGAAAAAGTGAGTTCGCAAACAGTGGTTCGAGACCCACCACCGCCCAATCGCAACCCCAGGGAACGACACACAGGAGCTCACGTCCGCAGAGCAGGGAACTCTCCGGAAGGCCTGGATGGCCCCCAGCCGGACCTCAGGGGGGCAGCTCCTCTCGGACGCACAAGTGCTCAGAGCAGGGGTGAGAGCGGCGGCCGCCAGGCCCGCGTTGCCAATCGCCTTCAGCACGAGCTGGAGCTGAAACAAGACGTTGGTGGGGCCTTGAGGCCTGGTGGGGGTGCTCACCTCACCCGCACAGCTGAGGGCTCACCTGCGTGGCACAGGCTGTGCCCAGGATGCCGGTCTCCCTCACCTGGTCAGCGTCCGAGGGCTCCTGGAGGGTGCAGTTGGCATCCAAGGCCTCTCCCAGGATCCTCACGAGGGAGCCGACACCAGGCAGGCGTCCGCAGGGCCCGTCCAGAGAGGCACAGAGGTTGTGCGCCAGGGCCGAGATGCCCAGAAAGGCGCTGGGGCTGGCCCCCGGGGTCTGCAGGAGCGGCTGGGGACAGAAACCGGCCCCCACCCCAGCCAAGAAGGCTGCTAAGTGGCCCTTCACAGGCCCGGCCGCGTACAGATGGGCCCCCCCGCCCTGGCTGCACACAGACTCCTAGAGACCTGGGTCCCCTACCCCGGGAGTCTGAATAAACTGGCGTGTGGTGGGGCCTGTCCACGGAGCACCCGCCAAAGGACCTGGGTGACGCTTAGGTGCAGCAAGGAGGGAGAAGGCCGTTAGGGGGACGCAGGGCAGGGGACTGTCGCTGATGTCTCAAGACGGTTTCAGCTGTCACAACTGAGAAGCAGACACGCCAGCATCCCGGGGGCAGAGACCGGGGATGCCACTGAAGGTCCTCTCGCACCCAGGAGGAACTGTCCACCCCAGAGGTCGACAGTGCGAGGCTGGGAAACCCCGGACTCAGTCACCAGTTTGGAGGAGGAAGGCGGGCACAACACGGGGGGTAGGGGGGGGCCGGGGGCGTCCGGGTAAATGCTTAGCAACCACCGGAGAAACCGCAGCCCCTCGTGGGTAGCGCTGGCCAATTTCCACGGTGTAAATGCTCCTGTCACAGCGCTCTCGGCGGCTCACCGCAGCGGGGACAGACGCGCAGACATCAGCGGGGAGGGGCTGGCATGTGGCAAGCGCGCGCATGCGCGCGCCCGCTCACGCCAGCAAGCGCGTGCGCACACACATGCGCACGCGCACACCCACCTCGCCTAAATAAACCCGAGGAAAGGGAGGCAGTCCTGTGCCGTAACGGGATGAGGCGTTTAGTCTCTATGACCTTGGCTTTTAACCTAACTTCTCTACCTGCAAGCTGAATGTTTAAATGACATCTGTGTTTTTCCGCCAGCTTCCCAACGGCGTGGAAATCGAGACTTTCCTGCCGCCAGCCCCACCCTCCAACACATGCTGGGGCCTCTTGGGTCTCGCTCCCTGAGGGTCAGGAGACCCCAGTCCCCGCCGTGGGGGCTACACTGCCCTACCCACCCACATCAAGCAGGCTCATCTCTCCAGGGGCCTCCCAGCAGCAGCAGCAACTGAGCCCAGGCTGAGTCAGACCCCGGCCCGTTCCAGCTGTGCGACAGGGTCCCACCAAGACGCTCAGCCACCCCTACACCAGGGCCCTGGAGCCTTCAAATCAGAGGAAAGCAAAGGGGGGTGGGGTGAGTGGGGGATAGGGGAGCGCTGGTTCTAGGCCTCTTGGGGGAAAAGCCAGAAAGATAGATTTTATTTATAAATTTTTTTAATGTTTATGTTTGAGAGAGAAAGAGACAGATGCGAGCAGGGGAGGGGCAGAGGGAGAGGGAGACCCAGAATCCAAAGCAGGCTGCAGGCTCGGAGCTGTCAGCACGGAGCCGGAGGCCGGACTCGAACTCATGAACCGCAAGATCATGACCCGAGCAGAAGTCGGATGCTTAACTAAGCCACCCAGGCAACCCTAGGAAGATGGATTTTAATAAAAAACACTGACATGGCACTCCCTATGTGCCCGGTTCTGCTGTTCACATGTCACACAGATCACATGATTGAATCGTGAGACACAGAGAGATTAAGTAATTTGCCTACGGTCACCCAGCCCACAAAAAGGTGGGGCCAAGACGTAACCCTGAAGGGTCTGGCTCCTGGGCAGGACGTTACCCCACGCTCACTGCTCCTTAAATACATATTCTCAACTTGCAGAAACCAGGTCTGGGCATGGGCATCGGGCAGTGGCTTCTATTACCCCACACCACCCAGAGCAGCGACGGCCTGGCAGCCTGGGAAAATGCAATGTCTATACCAACTCTGTTCTTCTCTTAGACTCCTGCTGTCCACCAGGTTTGTGCGTCCACAGCAGGGTGTCGTGCGGGTGTCTGCGTGTGTGTTCTCGTATGTGGTATGCGTAAACACGCGTGTTGTGTTCCCTTATGGGAGTGTATGTTTTTCCCAGTATACATGTGGGTCGGGGTGCACATGGCCCAGTGTGTGCATGTGCACATGTACCAACATGGGTGTGTGCCCTGTGTGTATACATGCATGCCCTAATGTGTGTGTGTGTGTGTGTGTGCACGTCCCAGTATAGCCTGGTGTGTGTGTGTGCACCCAGGTATGGGTGGATGTACGCACTTGTCCCTGTGAGTATCTTTGTGTGTGTGCCCATGACATGTCTGTGTATAGGCACCTCTACTTTCACATATGTGTGTGTTTTGGTACGTATGTCTCCGTGTGTGTGTTTTGTTTGTGAAAGGAAAGGGATGTGTGGCTTGGAAAAGCACATTCAATGTTATTCGAGATCTATCAACTGAGAACAATCTTCCCTGTTTCCTCCATACAGAGGAGGGAGAGCAGGGGACATGAACCGTGGAGAGAAGACAGCCAGGCTTGTGGAGGACGGTTCCCCCCTGTCAGAGGTCTTGCTCTCTACTGGCTTTGCCCCAGGAAGGCCGCCAGGGATAGGCAAGGGCAGACTGGGCCCTCCAGGGACCAAAGATGGAACGAGAAGCGAGGTAGGGCCCAGCGGGGGAGGCCAAGTGGCTGGGGCCCCTTGGCCGGCTGGGAGCTGCAGGACAGCGGGGCCAGCATGAGGTCAGGGCTCCCAGAGCAGCAAGGACCCTGTGGGATCACTGGCTGCCCGAGGGACAGGGGGGCTGCCCAGAACGGCGAGCCCTCCTTGACTTCACGAGAATCAGAACACTGGCTCCTAATACAAAAATCTCTAACTTAAAAAAAGCTTTGGTGACACTTCAGTTAAAAGTCTGCTTAAAAGGTTCTCTCTTTTAATTTTAATTTTTTTATGTTTGTTTATTTTTGAGACAGAAACGGCATGAGCAGGGGAGGGGCAGAGGGAGACAGAGACACAGAATCTGAAAGAGGCTCCAGACTCTGAGCTGTCAGCACAGAGCCTAATGAGGGGCTGGAACTCACGGACCGTGAGATCGTGACCTGAGCTGAAATCGGACGCTTAACTGAATGTGCCACTCAGGTGCCCCCCCTTTTTAATTTTTAAAGATAAAATTTTCCCAGGGCGCCTGGGTGGCTCAGTCGGTTGAGCGTCCGACTTTGGCTCAGGTCATGATCTCCCAGTCTGTGAGTTCAAGCCCCACATCGGGCTCTGTGCTGACAGCTCGGAACCTGGAGCCTGCCTCGGATCCTGTGTCTCCCTCTCTCTCTGCCCCTCCCCTGCTCACGCTCTGTCTCAGTGTCAAAATAAATCAAAACATTTAAAAAAAATTATAAAAAAAAAGATAAAATATTCCCCAGGCCTATGACCCTCATACAACTTATTTCCCTTTTCCAACGGGACTTGAAAACCCACTCGTCTTGCCCCCAAATCAAGCCTCCCCCAGAGGCCAGACAGGTAACCTGATAGAAAACAATAGAAGATGCATTGGGGAGATGAAACACGAGCTGGAAAAGACAGACAGCCTGCATTTCCCAAACCAAGAACTTCTAAGTTACATTCATCAAGAGACACCACAAAGAGAGGAAATGGCAAAGAGGCAGCATAGGGCCCAGCAATGGAACGGAGTCCACACACACACACACACACACACACACACACACACACACGCACGCACACAGCATGGACAAGTCTCACAGAGAATATGGGAGAAAGAAGCCCGACTCCAGGTGCACATGAGCTCACAGGACAATGTCAAGAGCGGGCAAGAGTGAGGGACGGCCGGAAAGGTCAGAATCCCCATGATCTTTGACGTCACCGACCAGGAAGGACACAGGGTGGGGGAGGGGAGCAGGAAATGTCCTCCATCTTTTTCTGGTTGCCCAGGTGGACAAATGTCACACAGGACACTTAGGAGTAGCACAGTCTCCTGACTGGGTACTTTGACATGTAACTAAAAACACACCCCTAACTGCAATGCGGCCCCCTGGGACGGTGGGCCAGACAGAGGACACCGTGGGGAAGGTGGTGGGATTTGAACAGCTGAAGTTTAGTAAGTAACGTACTAAGGTCAGTTCCTTAGATGTGACAAATATGCCCTGGTGACGTCAGACATTAGTAATGGGAGAAACCAGGCCCGGATACACAGGAACTCTGTACTAGCCTTGCAACCCTTCTGCACACTGAAAATTACTCCACAAGAAAAAGTATATTAAAATACTCTCAGGGCGCCTGGTGGTTCAGTCAGTTAAGCATCTGACTTCCGTTCAGGTCATGATCTCATGGTGCGTGAGTTTGAGCCCCGCGTCGAGCTCTGTGCTGACAGCTTAGGGCCTGGAGCCTGTTTCAGATTCTGTGTCTCCCTGTCTCTCTCTGCCCCTCACCCGCTCACTCGCTCTCTCTCACTTCTTTCTCTCTCAAAAATAAACATTAAAAAAAATGTTTTTAAACTCTCTTGCCTACCCCCTTCTCCCTCTTTCTCTTCCCCCTCCCCCTCCCCCTTCTCTCCACCCCTTCCAGGCTGCTAAAAGCAAGTCTGCATCCCGGACACACGCCCCACAAGCGCCCGGCACACTGTGTCCTTGTGGACTGGACGAGAGAACGAGCAAAGCAGTCCAGAGAGGGGCCAGCTCTGGCGTAGAGGACAAGCCAAGTAGGCGGACGAGACCCTGGGCTCTGTGAGCCAAGGGACCCCGCCCACCCCGTATGCCTAACAAGTGGTCCCAGCAGCGACACCAGCCGCACGCGTGACACTTGGTGCACATCACGACAGCCCCTTGATCCACAGAGTCTCATTATGCATCACCCCACTGCACAGAGGGGGAAACTGAGGCACAGAAAAGGCCAGCGCCCGGCTGTAGGTCATCCTGGTAAGAGACAGAGCTGCGATCCGGAGCTGGAGGTCTAGAACCGGAGCCTGCCCTTTTAACCACCTCACTTGTGCCGAACAAACGGTCTCGAGGACACTGACCCTGCAGGCACTGACTGAGCCCTGGTGGCTCCTGGACAGCGCTAGTGCCCCTGGTGGCCAGACTGTCACCTGTCGGGCCACAAGCCGTGGGGGATGCCTCCAGCGGGGGCCAGCCTGAGCCTGGCTCTGAATCAGGGCCTGATTTGTGTCTGCTGAGCAGAGCCAACCACATAGCCTGCCTGGACCGGCCCCACAGCCAACCCCGGAGTCAGTGGTCAGGGGTCAAGGGTGAGTGCTCCCTATATTCTGCCCAGAGAGTCAGCCAGAGCCTGACCAGCACGGGGGACTGAAAGATCCTGCTGGAGACGTCCTCCCCCACTGGCGAGGCAGGGGTCTCTGCCGCTCCCGGGGACCCTGGCTGCCTGTCACCAGCTCTCACCCCTGCTCCCTGCTGGTAGCCCCTGAATCCTCGCCCACTACCCGCCTGGCACAGCAGGGTGAGGAACAAGTGACGGTGCCCGCAGGCAAGTGAGGACACATCCCTCGGAGAAAGGAAGGGCACACGGGCCACCTTAGGCAAGCTTCCCAGCCTCCTCGGGCCTCAGTTTCCCCATTTGCAGTATGGGCGTAATCAAAGCACCTACTTCACAGAGGCATCGGCAGGATTAACTAAGACCTCCAGGTGATCAGAAATCCTTGGCCTAGCTTCACACAGGCTTCCTAGTTTCAAGACTCAATAAACGTATCTGTGTACAATAACAAGAACAGCTCTCACCTAAAGTGCTCAGACTCTGTGCCAGACACGGGGAGAATCCATTTACATGCATCGCCCCGTCTCTTACCACCAGCCCGGGAGGAAGGTTCTTATTCCATCCCCATCTTCCGGATCAGAAAACAGGCTCAGAGAGGTTAAGCCACTTGCCCACAGTCACACAGCTGGGAGGCATATTGCTGAGACTCACACCCAGATCTCGTTGCTCTGTCCCCACTGGCAGCACGAGGGGCTGGCTCAGAGCCCTGACGAAAGCGGGTTACCCCCTGTGTCCAATCGGTTGCTAAGTCAGGGAGGGATGCCAGGGGGCCGGGTGGGGAGCAGGGGCTCACCAGCAGCGTATGGACCATGGCATCTGTGGGCTGTGGGATGAAGGCCAGCGACCAGAGCCACGCCTCTGTCTCATCCACCTCTACCTCTCCGGACACGATGAGGTCCTTCATGAGGCCCACACAGGGCTCGGTGCCACAGGAGGGCAGGGCGTCCACCAGCGGCTGCCTGAGATCGAGAGAGACAGAGGGATGTCACAGAGGTGGCCCGCACATCCTGAGCGCCTTCGGACTCATCTCGAGGTGGCCTCGGGTCATCCCGGGACACTCTGAGGCCCCGAGAAGTACGATGGGGACGTGTCTGGGATCACACACCCCGGAAGGGGTCGAGCTGGGCTTGGGACCCAAGCAGCCTGGGTTCACAAGGATAACAGCAGCCCAGTCCCAACCCTGGCCAGTCCGCCCACCCAGGAAACAGCGGTTTGGGGCCACATTAGAACCGCCCACTGCTCTGCTAAAACCTGCCTCGGTCACCAAGCAGGGGCGAGGACCCCTGGCATCGAACAGGAACCAACAACTGGCAGACTGCCTCTGATGCTCAGTCCTGGGCCAACATCAGCATTTTTCTTTTCTTTTCTGAGATGGCAGAAAGGTTCCGAAGCTCAGAAAAGGTTTTCGACCTTGATACAATGGTGGCTCTGAGTAGGGATGTGACCGAATGGGAGGCAGATCCCCAGCATCACCGCAGAAACGGGAGGCTCCCAGAGCGGGGGGCCCCACAAGCCAGCCCACGCCTGCCCAGGACCAGACGCCCCACCCCCACCCTCATCATCTGCCTGTCAATAGTCTCTGGCCTCAATTTGCTCATCTCGAAAATGGGAATGCTGATGGACCAGCCCCAACATGCACGAGAGTCCTTGGAACACACAGGTCACTTCCTCTGAGCGACGTCCTCCCTTTTCTTCCCACCTCTCACCCTCGCACCTCCTCTTTCCGCCATAAATCTGGGCCCTGGGGAACCCCACTCGGGCCAGAAGTGAAGGCAGCCTCAGGTACACCAGAACTCTCTGAAGAGCATCTTTCTTCTCAGAAATTCCTAGATTTGGGATGGGTCCTCCCGCCTCCCTGACTCCCAACATGTACATGGACCGATGAGACCCAGGGTCTTGTAGGAAAATGCAGAGCAGCAGACGGGGGAGGTCACCAGGGAAACGGGCACTTCGTTCCTCCTGAGGACCTGAGGGCCCTTGCCTTGGTCACACAGAATTAAAACACGCCTAAGTCAAACATCACTTCTATTCAAGCCCGTAAGTTCTAGACGGAGAAGCACAGACCGCCTGGGTTCAAAATCCCAACTCTGCTGTGTGACTCTGGGTCAGTTTCCTAACTCCTCTGTGCCTTGGCTTCCCTGCGCAAACATGAAGTAGGGATGAAAAAAAAAAAAAAAGCCACCTACCCCACGGGGTCCCAGTGAGGGTTCAACCAGAGGATACAGAGAAAGGGTTTCAGGAGGTGCCTCTCCATTAGCTATTAGGCTGTGCAGTCACGGAGACATTTGGTCATGTTGATTTTGCAGGGTTTTTTTTTTCTTTCATATTTTGGACTGATAACCTTTGTGAGATCTTTTCAAAAAATGTTTTCTATTTATTTTTCAGAGAGGGAGAGAGACAGAACATGGGCGGGGGAGGGGCAGAGAGAGAGGCAGACACAGGATCTGAAGCAGGCTTTTTGAGATCTTTTTGAAAGACTGTGAGAAAGTCCCAGATGTCTGGAGCTCAGGAGCTTGGAGAGCAGCAGGACTTGGCGAAGGAGCCCCAGGCTTCCCCAGGACAGCCCGGAGCCCACAGAGTTCCTCAGACACTCGGCACCCGGGGTCTCTGTTCACCCCTTGCTGGCCCCACATCAGTAGGGTCCAGGGGGTGGGACCCCAGCCCGGCCCGCACCCCCACCCACGGCCAGAAGGGTACCCAGGGCACATTGGAATGCTAATTCCAGCTCTCTGCAAGAGGGTCCCAGTCTGGGGGAGAGAACAATGCCTGTATTTATACTGCCAGGCCCTTCAGATTGAGTCACAAGAAGGCCCCCCCCACCCCCGCCAGCCCGTGGGAACCTCCAGACTCCCCGCTTAATCACCTTCTTGGCAGACATCCCAGAACGAAGGACGAGTCAGTATCACAGGGATGAGACGAGGCGAGACGAGATAGCACCAGGCAGCCCTCAGAGGGGGGACCCGGGACGGGGCCAAGATGGCCCAGCCCCACCAGGACCGCCAGCCAGCTCCCGGGCCGGTCCCCCCTCCCCCGCAGCAAGGCCCTTACCAGTTGTCCCGGCATTTAAAAGAAGATTGTCTCCAGAGTTCCAGCAGCTCATCTGGGGAGAGTCCCTGGAGCTCTAATACCAGCGTCAGGAACAGTTCCGCGGCCTGGGAATCAGAGCGGGGAAGCATGAGCGACACCTCCTCCCCTGGCAGCCTCGGGGGGTGGTGGGGGGCACAGGGTCACCTACTCCATTCCCCTGCCTTCAGACAGGACGGCAAAGAAAGTGGGACATGTATTGGCAACTTCCACCTGAAGTGTCCTAAGATCCAAAGAAATGAGGCCACGTGTCTGGGCTTCTCTCTCCCAAATTCCTGGCACGCAGCCTGGTCCATTTCTATTCTTTAGATTAAGCAGCATTTATTGGGCACCTACTGTGTGCCAGCCACTACACCTAGGGGCTGGGGATAAGCGGGAGGCGGTGCGGGGAACAGACATGATTATCTGCCTTTGTGGGCTTTACGCTCTAACAAAAGCTCACTAAATGTTCACGCGACCACGATCTAGGCTGAGTCTCAGCCTCTTTCATAGAGTCGGTGAGATGGCAATCGTTTCTGATATTTTTAACGAAAAAAATATAGACTAAAAGGGCGTATTCAGACCACACACCCCTCAGGTTTCCGGAGGTTTCTGGCTTCCTGCTGGCAGTCCCCACGCCTCCCCCAGGCTTGGCCAAGGCCAGGACCGAGGCTCCCCAACCCACGCCTGGCCAGCCAGGGCTCTGCTGGGGCTGGGACCCACTCGTCCAGCCTCTGGCCTCCCGTGCTGAGTGGCAGGCACCCAGTTCCCGTGCACGCAGCTTGGCCGGTCAAGACGCAGGCTGCACAACAGGTCCCTCACTGGCCAGCTCGGCCCACCCCCCCCTCCGGACAGCACATCTGGCCCCCGGGGTCCGGACAGCGTTCCTATGATGTGCCTTCTCTTTGTGGAGCTGGAGACTACCCTTAGCTTTGCCTTTACTTTCTCGTGCTGGACACACAAGCCACCCCTTGGGTGGGGCGACTGTCACCACCACGGCAGGCCCTGACTGCTATTGGCCTTCAAGACTGTCAGCCCAGCTCGAGGCAGCCACCCCCGGGGACTCTCAACTCCAGGCCTGCTGCCTGCCTTCTGGATGGGCTCAGCTCGGCATCACCCGAGATTCTCTGGGCTGAGACACTCACGCTTTGAAGCCCTCCAACAACTGCTGTGCCTGGCTGAGCCCCTGGCCACCTGGGGAAGGCCGGGTATCCACCCTGGAGTATGCCGCCTCCTCCGGGGAGGCCTCCGGCCCCGAGTGGGGGCATCAGGACTAGCCTTCCAGGGTCAGCCACAGCAGGAAGGATCACAGCACCGCCTCCGGTTCTCCCCTCCAGCAGCGAGACAAGGGAGAAGCCCGTCCGCTACTAACAAGCACGCACGACCCTAACGCGAACACCACCACGACCACCACCGGTCACTTTGTACGGAGCCTCTGCTGCGTGCCAGGCACCGTTCTAGGTCGCGTGCACGCACCGTCTCGTTTGACCCGCGCGCGACAGCCTACGGGGAGTGGGTGTCGTTAGCCCCCCTTAACAGAGAAGATCCGGGACACTCTGAGGGCTTTACTCAGGTGCCGGTGGCCTCACCCCTAAGTGGCAGGGTGGAGCACTGAACCCTGGCCACCTAGCTCCTAAACCCACACTCTTCACCGGTGTCCCCTGCCTGAGGGCATGGGGCGGGGGTGGGCAAACAAGAAAAAAAGAGAGCCCGGACTTCTGCCAAGTCCCATGATGTCAATACTCCCACTGTGTCCCCTTTCCAGCTGCCCGTGTACCCACGTGCTGTCACTGGACGCAGACTTGGAAAAAGCAGCACGGAGGCGCGAGAGCGGGTCATGTCACCACCCACGCCTACAGCAGGTGCAAACACCCTGGTCACAGGTGTCAAGGTCACAGGCAGGCAAGTGATGGTTTTGAACACTGACTACCTTTGTTTCTAATGTGACTTCTCTCTTTTTTTTTTTTCTTGGTGTTTAAGAGCGAGAGAGAACACACGTGCAGGAGGGGCAAAGACACAGGGAGAGAGAAAGAAGCCCAAGCAGGCTCCACCCTGTCAACGCAGAGCCCAAAGCAGAGCTCGATCTCACGAATCATGAGATCACGACCTGAGCCGAAATCAACGGTCAGACACTCAACTGACTGAGCCACCCAGGTGCCCTTAACATGGACTTATTTCTAACACGATCGTTAATAAGAACGGCTGTGTTCAACAACCGCCCTGCAGGGTTTGGACCATCACCTCTGACATACCACGGTCTACACGGCCCCTAAAACCCTTGGCTGTACCCAGTCAGTGTTTAATAAAGGCCCATGACCTGGGCTCCATATTCTTAGAATACCAGATGGTAACCAAGAGCCGAGCCCTGGAGTCCTCCCTGGTAGTGGGGGTGGGGCTGTGCCACCCTGCCTCACTTCTCACCTCCTCCTGCATCATCTACGGATGCTTCTGGCCATCACAGCCCCCTGCCCCCCACGTCGAAACTCCAGGGCCTCTCTGGCGAGGGTCAGGCCGCAGAATTTGCTCTCTATTCAGCAGGAGTCCTGGTTTTGTTTCCCGACTGAAAAAGCCAATCTTGTCTCCTGCCCAGCGACAATGGGGACGAGCAAGGGCATCCCAAGCCGAAGCCCGCAAGGCTGGTCCCCAGGGCAACCAGGCGGGCCCCCCAGGCCTTCAGGGGGCCGAGGAGCTGCTCCGTGGGCACTGAGGCATCCCTGAAAAGCCACTTTCAGAAACAAGGTCCTCAGCAGCAACCCGCCAGCCGGGGAGGACCTCCCCAGGGAAAACCATTTATTTCCTTTCTTGGGCTAAAAATACAGAACAGCCGCCCTGTGCCCTCGGGGGCCCGCACTGCCAGTCTCCAGGAAGCAAGACGGAGGCCCCGAGTACGCCTTGCTCTGAGCCACCTCTCCTGGGGAAGGGCCCGGCCAGGGAGTCAGAGGATGCTCTGGGGGCCAGACGAAGGAAGCGGGCCTGTCCTGTGGTTTCCAAGCACTTCCTGAGGGTGAGCCACATGACAGAACGTAGGCTACAAAGTGGCTGTTCTCGGCGAGGGCGACCTTACTCCCCTGGCGCTATGTGGCACCACCTGGGGACACTTCTGTCACAGCTGGGATAGGGGTGAGGCTGGCCTCTGGTGAGCAGAGGCCAGGGACGCTGCTGAACATCCGAGATGCACAGGACAGCCCCTCCCCACTCAAGAACGATCTGGCCCAAGGTGCCAGGAATGTCAAGGTAAGAACCCTGCTGGGGGGACAGGCTGCCTGGGTTGACAGCTGGCCCGGTCACTTCCTAACCAGCTGGTGGCTCGTAGCACCACCTTGCGAGGCAGATGGCCCCTTTCTTTCTGGCTCCCACGAAACCCCCAGGGTGAGGCACACGGGATCGGCAAGCTGGAGACGGGCTCCTGGTTCCCCCGTGTGTCTCTGCCATATATACACACATGTACAAAATGTATGTGTGTGTGTGCGTTCAATATGCATCCAGTATACACAGCTATAACACACGGTCTGTTTATTCAATATATTCTACTCTGTTTCATCGTCAATAAATGTAATCAGTAGGTATAAACGCAGTCTCTACATCCTCAATATATTATAAAAATACCTGTTTTCTCAGTGTCCATCTGAATCTGACCCTTCTCCCTTCGTCTCCCAGACCCCCTTCCTGTATGTCCCCCTAAGTTACCACAAGAGCTTCTCGCCTGGGCTCCCTGCATCCCACCTGGGGCTCGGTCTGTTCTCCAGCCTTAGCCACAGGGGGAACGTTAAAATGCACATCAGATAGTGACCTCCCTCCTCTGTACGACACCCTCCAAGGCTCCCCACTACCCCAAGAGAAAGGGATTTGTGAGCTCCACCGAGGGGACCCTCGTCCCCTCTCGTGCTTCCCACTGGGCGCCAGCCACAGACCCCCACCAACCACCCTGCCACTCAGACTCCCCGAGCAGCTCCTACCCTAGAGTATGTGCTGTGGCTCCCCTCCACCGCCACCGGCCACCCACATGCACAGCTCTTCCGACCCCTACTCAACGTCACCTCCATCATCACTTAAAATTATACCCCATGCCAGCACCTCTGACCCCCCTTTCCTGCTCTACGTGCCCCCCGCAGCCCCTAGGGGTCCAGGACATTCAGTTCACAGGTTTGTGGGTGTCCTCACTGATTATCCCAGGCGCGGAGGCAGACAAAGTCTCCCAAATGTCACTGGTGACATCCAGCCCAGAGTGGTGAATGGCAGGGATAGTGGAACAAAGATCGAGATGTGTCTAGAATGTTCTGGAAATTATCCTGACCATGAGGCTCTGCAGGAGGCGGCCCCACCGGTCCTCACCGTCCCGCTCCCGCGAGGCTGGGCGGCCAGCTCCCCAAACACATCCCCAGGGCTCAGACTCCAGACCCTGGTTCTTTCAAACTCTTTTCAGAGCACTTTCGCCCCTAGATTGTCAAGGGACCACCCCAGGGCTCCACTCCAATGACCTCTGCTTTAGACCCTGGTCCCAAGCGGTCACTCAGCCACATCCCTACTCTGTTCTCTTCCCAGCGCTCATCAACAGCTGAAATCCTCATCACCTGTGATGGGTACGGTCCCTCTCCCGTCACCCTGGACTTCATGCTACGTAAAAGCCGGGACGGTACCTGTCTCCTTCATTCTAAGGGCCGAGAACAGTGCCCAGTACGTAGTAATAAGCGTCTCATCTTGTTGAACAAACTAAACAGTTCCCCAACTCAGCAAACCGGCCAGTTTGGGCCCCGCTGATGGGAACATCATTCCTGGGAACACGGAAGGTTCTTATAGGAAGGCAACGTGGGAGGGCAGCCTCGACACAGGACCCAGACGCGTCGTTTTTCCTTCCCCAGGGACAGCCTGTCCGCCTCTCCTCCTACGTGTGGGTGTGGGGCTCTATCTCAGAACAAGACAGGCAGGGGGAAGACACAGCATCACGTATTCCCACAAATCCTGTCATTAGTCACAAAGGAGGGAACCAGCCAGATGTCTCGAGCCTTCTAAATCTCTCTGGGCCACGAAACCACTCCTCTCAAGTCCACTCCTCCACTTTAAATGACCAGCAGCTCCAAGGAAGGCTGAATGGGTTGGGACTCGGTGGGAAGTCTCCAGTGGTCAGATCTGGGTATGGCTAGAGATCTCCGGAGAGATCTCCAGGATAAGCCAGGTTCAGAAAGTTAGCCCGAGGGCCCAACAGGACGGTCTGGCCGCAGACGGGCAAGTGAAAGAAAGGCCTCCGCTTTGTTCATCTTCTCCCCGCACTGGGCCACAAGGCTCGGCACACACCAGCTCGATTTCTTCCCCTTCTGTTGCTTTTGTAACCGGCACAGCTGTGCAGTACACACCCTGCTCAACTGTACGTAGCAGCCCTGATACTAAACACCAAGAAGGATTTGGCAAAAAAAAGAAGAGGGTGTCCCAGGGACCCAGGCCAGACTCTGGCCTAAGGCTGCCAAAGGCACTTACCTCGAAGCTGGTGGTCTGAGCCTGGCACAGCTTCCTTACGGACACGGCCACTGTGACCACCGAAGCCTGAGACCGCGTTTCCTCCCACTCGTACAACAGGCTGCTTGGAGTGACTTCCCCGTCGTCTGGATCTGACATGGGAAGCGCTAGATGGGGAGGACCACACAGGGTGGGGGGGGGGGGAAGGCCAGATTGAGAAGAAGGCCCCCTGGCAGCCGCCCCCCAACCCTGCCAATACTTCCTCATGTTTCCGGCAAAGGGGGTGGGGCAGACAGGCACGAGGAAAATCATGGCCGAGTTGCGGCTACCAGCAAAAGATGGGAAACAACGTTCACACCCATCCATGAGGGCCAGTCAAACAGGCTACCTCCAAAGCGCTCTTGGGAGTGACAGAGAAAACATGCAAAGTCCCTCCGTGCAGAAGATGACTCAGCAATAAAAAGGTCAGACACCCGGTACAACGTGGAGACACCTTGAAACATTATCGGAAGTGAAAGAGGCCAGCCACGGAAGGTCACATACCGTATGATTCTATCTACATGCTACTCCCGGAATGGGCAAATCGAGAGAGCAGAGAGGTTGTCTGGGGCCAGGGGGATAGGGAATGATGGCAGATGGGTGTGAATTTTAATTTTTTTTTTAATTTTAAAGAGAGAAAGAGAGAGAGAGCACAAGCAGGGGGAAGAATACCTCAAGCAGGCTCCACACTTAGAGCAGAGCCCGACACAGGGCTCAATCCTGAGATCCCACGACCCTGGGATCATGACCTGAGCCAAAATCAAGAGTCAGACACTCAACCAACTGAGCCACGCAGGTGTCCTGTGTGTGAAATTTCTTTTTGGAGTGACGAAAATATTACAGTTAGCTGCCACGATAGACGCACGACTCTGTGACTACACTGGAAGCCACCGAATCGTTCGCTGTAAGTGGATTAACTGTGGGGCACCTGGGGAGGCTCAGTCGGTTAAGGGGCTAAGCATCCCACTCCTGATCCCGGCTCAGGTCATGACCGAGCCCCACGTCCGACTCAGCGCACAGCACAGGACCTGCTTGGAATTCTCTCTTTCTCTCCTTCTCTCTCAGCTCCTCCCTGCTCTCAAAATAAATAAATACTTAAAAAAAAAAATAAATGAAGTGTGCAACGTGAATTTTTAAAGTTTTTATATTTAAAAATAAAAAATAAAAATAAAACCACTTCTATCTTAATGAAAGATGAAAAAAAAAAACCACGGACAGTTCATTCAATTCCCTTGGGGAACATCCAGGTCTTAACATGACTAGATGACCCCTTTCTGCCTGCATGGTGCCCGAGGCAGAGCTCAGAAGGCAGGGCAGGCTGGGACCCCAGCCAGTGTTCTGCGGAACCAGAGGGGATGCTGGGAAGCTCCAGGACTTCAGTCCCACCTGCCAGGTTCTTGCCCAGGTGGTGCAGTGAGCCTGGTCTCAGAGGCACAAAGGTTACAGAACAGAGCTGGGGGTTCAAGTCCCGGCTCTGTCTCTTTCCCGCTGTGTGACCTCAGACAAGTCCTCTTACCTCTTCGAGGTATAGTTTCCTTATTTGAAAAAGTAACTAACAACAGTACCTTCCCACTGGGGTCGTGATAAGAACCAAATGAAACAATCCACATAAAACGCTCAGCACAGCTCCTGGCCCCCAGTAAATCCTTCCCTAAGATCAGCAATAACAATCATTTTTATTTGATTATTCAGGGAAAGAGCAGTTTTTCAACCACCAAAAAATATGTATCTTTTTCCCTCAGATGCATGCCTTGCTTCTTTCCTTCCGTGCAAAATTCTAGAAGGGAGCCAAGCTCCAGGGAACGCTATGTGTTGGCAGGAACTTTCCAGAAAATCAGGAAACCCGAGTCAGCGTGCCCCCAAAATGCTCAGGTCATCAGATGGAAGGTGGAATTCTCCCACAAAAGCTGAGAACCAGAAGATTCTATCTCCACTGAAGACAACCCAGGGAAAAGGACAACACCAAACCTGAGCCATGGGAGCCAGCAGAAACTTCTAGAAAAAGAGACGGACTCCCGTGTCAACAGCCATTTTCAGAAACTGCTCAAGACAGATAGGGTACCAAACAGGGAAAGAGTGATAGAGCCTAGGCCTGCCTGAGCCGCTCTGCCACAGGGGGTCTCAAGTCTGCTCTGAGGGTCCCCACATCCACCCTTGGTCACCTGTGACAGCCGGATCCAAGGACATCTCACGCAGCAGGGTGAGCGAGGAAAGGGTCCGCATGTGCACGGCACTTGCCTTCTCAGAGAGGGGCCCCACGGTGTCCAGCTCCGTGCAGGAGGCCTCCCTCAGTATGCCAGCCTGGAAACTCTGGTGGCAGGTCAGGCGGGACGCCAGGCCAGGCTGCTGGACCGTGGGGGTGGGGGAGACAGGCAGGGGCTCAGGCAAGGCCCAGGCTGTGAAGGGGTAAGGTGGGGAACGCTGGGGGCCTCAAAGCCCGACCTCAGCCTCCCCCCAACCTGGGTTGTAGTACCAGCAGCCGGAGCAAAGGCTGACAGAGAGGGAAAGGACAAGGGGGGTTCCCACACAAAGGAAACCCAGGGCAGGTACTAAAACCTCACTTTGAACCTGAGGCTGTCAGATAGTAAGACTTTGTACAGGGGCGCCCGAGTGGCTCAGTCTTAGGTTAAGCGTCCAACTCTAGGTTTTGGCTCAGGTCATGATCTCACGGTTCGTGAGTTCCAGCCCCGCATCAGGCTCTGCGCTGACAGCACTTTTCTCCCGGCCCGCCCCTCCCTCCCTCTCTCAAAAGAGGTAAATAAACTTAAAAGAAGACTTTGTGTAATTGTTAACATTAACAGTGGTCATCTTTCACCCTTACCCAGAAAAGTGCTATTGACCAAACACTTTCTCAGCAGGGAGCTGTGGACAGGACGGGAGGAGAGGAAGTGGGGCCAGGGAGCAGGGGGGAAGGGGGAAGGGCGAAGGGGACGAGATGGGGGTGTGGGGTAGAGGAGTCTGGAGGGAAGGAGAACTAGGGAGAGGGAATGGAGGGGAATGAGGTGTAGACAGGAAAGGGCGGGGCGAGCTGGGGAGGGAGGAGGGGAAGAAAGGTGGGTCCAGGAGGGCTGGGGGGAGGGGGCGGGGGGGCACTCACCTCCTCCCCCGGCAGGGCCTGGGAGCGCAGCGAGGAGCGCGCTCTGCGCAGGGAGCAGCGGCCTAGGTCCTTGGTCTTGAGCAGCCAGGCACCGTGTGGCTGGTAAGTGGTAGGACACCTGCCCAGGACGTCCACCTGGGCGAGCGGGACCCCGTCAGCCCCTGCTCCTCCCCTGCCCCCGCCGCCCCAAACCAGGCTCCCGGCCTCACCTCCTCGAGGGTCTGGGGGCCGGAGGCGCCCGGGCGCCCCTGCAGGAGGCTCAGCACCGCGCGCTTCACGTTCAGCACCCAGCGCGGCTCTGCGCTCCGAGGACACAGGCGGGCCACGCGGCCCGCGTGCAGGACGAAGCGCAGAGGATAGCGGCCCAGGGCAGCGCTGGGGACCAGTGGGTACGAGTCAGGAGGGGACCCTCCAAGGCACTGCTGGGGCCACAGTGCCTTTGCCCCTCCTGCTATAGGTCACTCCCCATAGGAAGCCCCTAGGGAACGCCCTGCCTCTCCCCACCCCGCCACCATCTTCCCAAATGACCTTGCTTCCCTCTTCTGCTGGGGTCTCCAGCAACTTCTGAACGGACCACAAGGGGCAGCCAACTCTTGGCTCCAAGGTGAGCCCAGCCTTCCTAACACTTGGACTAAAGCACCTGGGTGTGCCCAGTGTCAAGTAACCAAAAGTTCAACTTCCAAGAGCTTCCTGAATTCCAGAGATTCTCATTTTCCCAGCCCATTGGGAGGTATCTAGCATCCCCCCCAAACCCGCCCCCCCCCCACACCGCGAAAGGCACGTGCCCACAAACAGATGAGGAAACTGAGGCTCAGAACCAGAAAGGGACTAGGGCAGCAGCCGGGATTCAAACCAAGGCAGGCTGACTCCAGGGCCATGGGTCTCAGAAACTTCAGACCCCATCACCGTACAGATGAGGACAAGAGGCCCAGAGAGGGGGGAGCTACTGGGGGAGGGGCTCACACAGCAAGTCAGGAAGGATGTGGGAGCAGAATTGAGCCCAGGGCTCCTCCCGCCACCCCTCACCTCTGTTCCCCGCCACTCCTGCACCTGCCAGGTGGGGGGATGGGGTGGGGGGAGGTGACGGGCCGTGAAGTCGCCACAGTTGTGTGTGGGTGTAGAAGAGACAGGTGCTTCAAGTCCAGCAGCCAGCCAGCAAAGCAGAACCTTGAGGTCCTTACTCTCACCTCCCCAGGAGGTCACTGTCCCTCTCCAGCTGAGACCCCGGGAGTCAGGGGCCCTGTGGAGGCAGCCCCCTGGGTCTCAGGCCTTGTGCTAGAGAAATGCAAATGTTGCCCGCCCCTTCCAGAATAGCAAATGTCAGTCTGGCCTCAAGGAGCTGAAAACCCCCAGCCCTGTGACTTAGCATTTCTGATGAGGAGCCCAGGGACAATAGCCCTCACTGCCCCCTCGGAGGAGACCACCCTAAGCCTTTCAGCAGGGACCCATCTGCCCCTGGGCAGCGTCCCCTAACCCTGGACCCCAGCACAAAGGCTTTATTTTTTAACAAATGAATTTGCAATAAAAAAGGAAGAGGAATCTGCAGGGATGGGCTTGTCTTCAGTCTGGCGGCTGGATTGAGCTTTGAGGCCACTGAGGCCACTGTCAGGGAGTCCTGGGAAACAAGCCTGAAAGAGAATTCCAGGCTTGGCCGGGTCACAAAAGGGAGGCTTAGCTCGGGAAGGGAGAGGCCATGGGTGTCCAAGAAAACCCCCATCTCAGCAGAGACAGGGAGGGGAGAGGGGTGGGCTTTAATGGGTACCCAGGGTCTCCCAGAATGTACTCATGGACAATGCCCAGTGGGTGTTTGACCAACACAAATCCTGGACACGTGGAGGGTGATGGACAGGGAAATAGGAGACCAGCTTCTCCCACCAGGTAAGGGAAGGCCATCTGAGGCTACTTAGACTCACTCAAGTCTCCTACTCCCTAACTCTCAGTCGTTTTCATCAATGGTCTGGCCTGGGCGCTTCCCAAGGTCAAAACCTAAGGTGGGGTCACCCTCACCGTTCTTGCAATCTAACTCGGTGCACCTGACACCTGGTGGCTAACAGAAGGGGGTACAGGGCTTGTAGGTGCGGTCCTACCACGAGTAAGGCTAGCGTCTTACCTCAAACTCTCGGAATCCTTCAGAACTGTCACCTTGGACCCCAAGATGGAGGTCACCTGGAAGCCTTGGAGCTAAAGCAGAAAGGACCGTGAGTTGGTGACCTCTCCGGGGATATCCCAGGACCCCACTGGCACCCCCACCCATCGAGCAGTTCTGGGGCCCAGCATGGTAATAAGACCCCCGTATCGGGAGCCAGACAGAGAGATCCTTCCCTTGAGGGAAGGTTCTAGCTCCTGGGTGGTAGAGGACAACTATCTCCAGGGGATAAAGAGTTGAAATACCCAGAATCTATGGCTCCCTGGTCAATGTCCAGAAAGTTCTCACTGGTTTCTCATTTTGCCTAAAAGGCCTGAGCAGTGTGGGGAAGAGATGTGTATCTATAATATAGTGTATCAACAAAATATGTGAGAATTGCAAAGCCAACCAAGACTTTACTCACCATGCATTTAAAAAACCTGGACGTCCCAGTGCCCCTGTGGATACGTGCACGTGCCCGTGTGCGTGCGCTTATCACAAAAGATGGACTTTCTAAACATGAAAAATAAAATCACCCCTAAAAACTGCCTTCCTCGTGTGACTGATGTCACTTTTTACAAAACAGGCTACTTTTTTAAATTTTTTAATTATTTTTTTTAATGTTTATTTATTTATTTTTTTTAATTTTTTTTCAACGTTTTTTTTTTTTTTTAATTTTTTTTTTCAACGTTTTTTATTTATTTTTGGGACAGAGAGAGACAGAGCATGAATGGGGGAGGGGCAGAGAGAGAGGGAGACACAGAATGGGAAACAGGCTCCAGGCTCTGAGCCATCAGCCCAGACCCTGACGCGGGGCTCGAACTCACGGACCGCGAGATCGTGACCTGGCTGAAGTCGGACGCTTAACCGACTGCGCCACCCAGGCGCCCCAATGTTTATTTATTTTTGAGAGACAGCATGAGCGGGGAGGGGCAGAGAGAGAGGGAGACACAGAATGTGAAGCAGGCTCCAGGCTCTGAGCTGTCAGCACAGAGCCCGATGACGGGCTCGAACCCACGAACCACAAGATCACGACCTGAGCCGAGGTTGGACGCTCAGCCGACGCAGTCACCCAGGGGCCCAAAAAACAGACTGTTTTTAGAGCAGTTTTACGTTTATAGCAATACTGAGAAGGTGCAGAGATTTCCCACATACCCCATATATGCCCACACCCACAACCTCCCCCTTTACCCACACCCCGCCAGGGTGGTACATTTGTCACAATACACGAACCCGCATGGAGACATCGTCGTCATCACCCGAAAGCCCAGAGTTTACATCAGGGGTCCCTCTTGGTGTCGCGCCTTTTTATGGGTTTGGACAGACCCATCATGACACGTGTCCACCAGGATAGCATCTTACAGGGTCGTTTCACTGTCTGAGGATTTTTGTTTCAAAGTGACTCATCTTCATCTTGCCTGAAACCCATTTGCTCTCTCCCCTGAAAACCAGCTCCCCTCCCCCAACAGAGGGTCTGTCGTGCCCCCAGTCACCCAGGCTTGCAATCTTGGGGTGAGATACGGCCCCCCTTGGCACTGAGACGTAGTCTTGGACAATGAATCCCTCAGCCACGTAACTGATAGCACTTGCTTTCTGACCACTTGATTGAAAGCCATCCATTCTAGCTATATCCCGTATGTGCAACTTTTACATAGAGAAGCACAACATAGTTTTGTAACAAACTACTGAACTGTACATTTAAAAATGGTTAAAAGGCAAGAATTTATATTATATGCTTTTTTACAATCAAAAATAAAATTAGGGGGCACCTGGGTGGCTCAGTCGGTTGAGCGTCCTACTTCAGCGCAGGTCGTGATCTCGCAGTTCGTGAGTTCGAGCCCCGCGTCGGGCTCTGAGCTGACGGCTCAGAGCCTGGAGCCTGCTTCCGATTCTGTGTCTCCCTCTCTCTCTGCCCCTCCCCCATTCATGCTCTGTCTCTCTCTGTCTCAAAAATAAATAAAACGTTAAAAAAATTTTTTTTATAAAATAAAGTAAAATTAGGGGGCACCTGGGTGGCTTAGTGGGTTAAGCACCCGACTCTTGGTTTTGCCTCAGGTTGTGATTTCCTGGCTCGTGAGATCGAGCCCCGCATCAGGCTCTGCACTGAGAGCGTGGAACCTGCTTGGGATTCTCTCTCTCCCTCTCTCTCTCTGCCCCTCCCGTGCTCACACACACACTGTCTCTCTCTCTCTCTCTCTCAAAAAAAATAAACCGTAAAAGAATTAAATTAAATTAAAAAAGAAAACAGAGTTCTGATACAAGCTATGATGTGGATGAACCTTGAAAACATTATATTCAATGAGAGAAGCCAGACACGGTTTGCATATTGATTGCGATAAGTGATCCCACTTCTTGGACGTACCTCACTAGGAAGTTCATAGAGGCAGGAAGTCGAATAGGGATGCGGGGGTGGGGGGACGGAGGCAGGGGGCGTTACTGTATAACAAGTAGAGGGCTTCTGTTCGGGGTGATAAATCATCTGGAGCGGGATAGTGGTGATGATCACACATCATGATAAATGTATGTATAACCACTGAATTACACACATAGAATAGTTAAAATAGTAAATTTTTTTGCATAGTTTACAATTAAAAAAAAAGAATATGGGGCGCCTGGGTGGCTCAGTCGGTTAAGCGTCCGACTTCAGCTCAGGTCACGATCCCACGGTCCGTGAGTTCAAGCCTCGCGTCGGGCTCTGGGCTGATGGCTCAGAGCCTGGAGCCTGCTTCTGATTCTGTGTCTCCCTCTCTCTCTGCCCCTCCCTGTTCATGCTCTGTCTCTCTCTGTCTCAAAAATAAATAAACGTTAAAAAAAAAAAAAAGAATAGAGGGGCGCCTGGGTGGCTCAGTCCATGGGGCGTCTGACTTCAGCTCAGTTCATGAGTTCGAGAACCAAGTCAGGTTCTGTGCTGACAGCTCAGAGCCTAGAGCCTGCTTTCGATTCTGTGTCTCCCTCTCTCTCTCTCTGCCCCTCCCCCGCTTGTTCTCTCTCTCTCAAAAATCAACATTTAAAAAATTACACACACACACACACACACACACACACACACACACACACACAGAATAGACAGAAGGCAGACGCAAAAGAGAACATCCTGAATAATTCCACGGGAGCCAAGTGCAAAGACAGACAAAACTAATCCATGGCATTAGAACTCCGGAAGGCCTCTGGAAAAGTGACCAGAAGAGAGAACGGGGCAGGTGACGGGGGCTGTGTTTCACTTCTTGATCTGGTGGTCACTAGACCCACACGTTCCGTTTGTGAAAACACGTTGCTCTGAAGATCCGTTTTCACACCTTTGACACAAAAATGTGTGTAACGGATTGCCTCCTGGGCGGCTGTAAAGTTTCCATTTTTCCCCAAACGCCTTTGATAGAAGCCAGTTTTTCTTTTCTGGCCAACATTTGACATTACCAATTTTTTTTTCAAATGCTTAAAGCAAACGAACGAAATCTACAGCAGCACACAACGTGCTTTGTGAAAACTGGTCTTACAGAAAACCAACCAACAGCTGCCAGTATTTTGATGGACATGAGCGGACAACAGACTCCAGATGAAGTTCGGGACCAGAGCGGACATTTTGGGCGGTTGAAGAATTTAGAGGCAGCTCACAACCACCCCTCGAGAGACCACATCCAGTGGTCTACATGAAAACATTAAAAAAAAAAGTTTTGAGAAACGCTTGTGAGCAAGCATTCTGGCCAGTTCAGAAATGCTTCTCAAGCAGGAGATAAGACTTCTGGGAGGGGCGCCTGGGTGGCTCAGTGGGCTGAGCGTCCACCTTCGGCTCAGGGCATGATCTCGTGGTCCGTGAGTTCGAGTCCCGCGTTGGGCTCTGGGCTGACAGCTCAGAGCCTGAGGCCTGCTTCAGATTCTATGTCTCCCTCTCTCTCTGCTCCTCCCCTGCTCACGCTCTGTCTCTCCCTCTCTCTCAAAAATAAACATTAAAAAAAAATTTTTTTTTAAAAAGACTTCTGGGAAAGCAAAAGGCCGCCGTTGATGTGGGGTGGGAGGGTCTGTCCAGGAACCACGGGAGAATCATCAGAAAGGAGACAGGAAAGAAGGAGCAGGCCTTTCTACTTGTGAGACCACGAGGGAGCTTTACCATGTGCCTTTAACCCGAGCCGTGGACCCTCAGCTGTGTTCGCTCAGGTTCCCCAGCTTGGACCCTCATTCCTACCAAGGACACAGCTTGCCCCCCAACACCCAATCCCATGGCTTTATTTGCTCCGAGGAATACTTTCCCTTTCCCTCTTTTTTTTTAACCCCCGCTATTCCCACACAGGGTACCTCCTACAACCAAAATGGCGCCACATTCCGATGTCACCCTCTAGAGTCCTGACCTGATGAACTTGAGATTGTTCAGAAATCTCCTCTCCATTTATGTATAATGGAAAGGCAGGGGGAGACAGGGTGCTGTAACTTCCCCTGGGCCCTCCCCAGCATCCTTGGGATCTCCTGGTTGCCCAAAGACACTCACCCATAAGGCCATCTGGCACGGGCCAAGCACGTCTAGGATGACCAATCCTTGGAGGCCAAGGCCACTCCCCTCCGCCGGGGCCCCCTGCAGGCCAGTACTGGTGTTGGTGGAAAATCGATAGGTGTATCTGGTGCCCACAGGAAGGTGGGGCTCAGCTGACCCTGGAGAGCAGACAGAGGATAGAATGTCACCTTGACAACCCATCAACCTCTGCGACTCAACTCCACCTAGGATATTTAGACGTCTGGGTTCCCACCTCCCTGCCTCCACTGGTCCATGAGCTGCCTGTTCCCGGTGCAGGGCAAGCCCAGCAGACGGCACCCTCCTCTGAGGGTGAAGAAGAAAATAAAGACAGGAACAGTACGTGTTGAGCAAAGGGTGACCAGCGTTTTCTTACGCTAAGGCCCCCTTCTGACACCTTCATACCTCATCTTTGGCCCCTACCCGCCCGATGTGACCACCAGCTGTGCTAACCCAAACTCTCTCTAGACACTGCAAAACACCCTGAGGGGTACCGTCCTGGTTCAGGACCACTGATCTACACTTACGTGAACTCATTTAGGCCTCAACCAACTCTGGGTGGCTCTTCTTTCTCCATTTTACAGAGGTGGAAACTGAGGCTCAGAGAGGTTAACTAACTTACCCAGCGTCACACAGCTGGGATGCCAACCTTGGGAGTTTGAGTCCTCACCTGCGGCCTTGAGGATGTCATGTGCGTCATGTGCGTCATGTGCGCTAGGAGAGGGTTGTCCTGGTTCTTGATGGGAACGGGCCGGGAAGCTGGCCAGCCTCAGGGGACAATGAGGTGGCGGGAAGGGCTGACTTAGGGAGGAGGCGGCTCTATACTTCCCTAACCTCCCATTTAGGCCAGGGGACCAATTGCGAAACCCAGCTAACTATGACACCCCACCCTTCTCTGGGGCTGGTCAGTGAATTTACATTTTCAGGTGCTCAAACAGCCACACCTCACACTCCCGGATGTTTCTCTCCCTCCAAAGAATTCGCCCTAAAGCTCTCTCATCTACTCCACCCCAAAACGCAAATAGAATCCCCCGGCACAGATGTTTACTCCATCTGGGGACCACAAGGTGTAAGGCCAGAGCCCCAGGCGTGCTGTTTACTCCGCCAACTGCTGATGACCAGATGGCCTTTCCAGAACTGGCCTCTCTCCTCTGCACCGGCCGCTCTGGGAATGGGGACATGTGCTCCGAGGAGGCTGTCCCCACTCACACCAGGCAGCTGGTCCGCTTTGCTCCCACCCCCCGCCCTGCCCGCTCCTGTCTCCGGAGACCCTTGCTCACCTGCACCTGTCTTCAAGCAGGAGGCTGCCCGGCTCGTCAGCACATCTTGAGGTTCTGAAACCACAGATCGGATGGAACAAGGGCAGGGCCAGGAGGAAGCACGGGACGGCCCCACCCACCTGCCACTGAACTGCTTGTGGGGTGGGGGGGGGACGCTTAAGCGTCCGAGGGGACAAGAAGAGATGATGCCAGTACTCCTGTCTGTCAGGGGGCTGGGAATGACCTCCCCACCCCTTATCCAACCTGCTCTCCCCCATCGTGGATGTGGCACCACTGTCCTCATTGCCCGAGCTGGTAACCTGGGAGTCATTTGCGTTCTTACTCTGTTCCTGATGGCCGCCCCCAAAGCTCTGTCGAGTTCATCAACAAACGCAAGTCTCCCTCCCTCCTCCCCCTGCCCCGCCTCTTAACTATCCCCCGTGTCCACAACTCCTCGTCCGCAGCTGGAGTTGTCTTAAAAACCAAAATCTGGGGGCACCTGGACGGCTCAGTCCAGCTCAGAGCCCGGAACCTGCTTCGGATTCTGTCTCTCCCTCTTCTCTCTGTGCCTCCCCAGCTCACACTCTCTCTCGCTCTCAAAAATAAAGTGTAGGAAGAACAAAAACCTCAATCTGATCACATCGCTCCTGGTTTAACAGCTCCCAAGTCCCCTCCCCGCCCCCCTCAAGCCACATGCGCTCCTAAGGACATCCTTTACCACAAGGGCTGGCCGCTGTCTGCCCTCTGGCCACTTCTCACCTGGCCCTCACCCTCTGGACGCATGGGTCCTCTTCTTCAGCTTAAGCCCTTCGCACATGCTGTTCCCTCCTCCCTGAACACTCTTCCTCCTGTTCTCCACACCCCAGGCTCCTCCGGGTCTCACCCCAGCAGGGTCCTCCCTGACCACTGTGAACCGACAAAGCCAGACCAGGGGGCTGCAGCCATGAGCGGTGGTCTCCAGAGCCTCCGGAACACCTCCTCCACCCCTCACCACCACGGCTGCCTTCTCAGCAGCAGAAGCCAACCACAGAATGAACAGCATGGGCTCCCGACCTCCTAGCCCCTACCCCAGGCCATGGAGGTCCCTCTGCAGGGAATCCGCCCCCACCTCCTTCCCAGGAAAGGGTCAGCTTCTCTCCCTCACTCGTCCCAGCCCGAGTGCTGTCCACTTTCACCTTCTGTCAACCCTGTGTCCTTCCCTCCAGCCACCTGCCTGGATCTTTCCCAGGCACCACCCATCCCGCTCTCCTGGAACAACCTCAGCCAGGAATCCGTCTGCAACCACGTTCAGACAACAGATTTTCTAGAATACCGTTTCCATCCTTAAAACTACCCCACCGTGCCTCGACGGCTAACCATTTCCCATAGGAGCCTGCCTAATCCCTTGAGAGATGAAACATTTCCCCAAGATGGGGCAAAGTGCATTTTACGCCATTTTGTTTAGACCCTTGGAAACAATAGAACGTGAGAGGACATCCCCGCCTCCCAAATGTTTTATGTCGTCTCACAAATCGCTTTTCGCACTCAAGTACATTAACACTGGATAAAACCACATTTCAAAGACATTTAGCCTGATGGATTTCCCTTCCCACTTTCCTCCAAGTCTCTGACAGCATATACTCTGGGCACCAAATTAAACCTGTTTATGCATTATCGTTTGACTCCCAATTGTGCACAGACCCAGCATTCGGCTTGTTTGCCCTTCCAACAACCTGTACATCTGTTTTGCCCACCAACTACGCTGCAAAGCAGCCCAGCCCGCGAGCCCCCATCCACCGCGAGCTCCAGAAACGAGGTGTGTTCAAAGAGTATTGGGCTCGAACTAAATCGTGTTCTCTTCCTTTCTCAAGCCCTTAAAAAAACAATATTTATACAATGGAATACTATTTGGCAATAAGAATGAAATCCTGCCATTTGCAGCAACGTGGATGCAACTGGAGGGTATTATGCTAAGTGAAAGAAGTCAGAGAAAGACAGATAGCATCTGTTTTCACTCATATGTGGATCTTGAGAAACTTAACAGAAGACGGGGGGGGGGGGGGGGGAGGGGAAGGGGGAAAATAGTTACAAACAGCAAGGGAGGGAGGCAAACCATAAGAGACTTGGATACTGAAAACAAACTAAGGGTTGATGGTAGGGGGAGGGGAAATGGGTGATGGGCATTGAGGAGGGCACTTGTTGGGATGAGCACTGGGTGTTGAATGCAAGCGATGAACCAGAGGAATCTAGCCCCCAAACCAAGAGCACACTGTCTGTTAGCCAATTTGACGAAAAATTATATTAAAACTCTTTAATAAATATTCTACGTATTAAAAAAATAGTATTTAAACTAAAAAAGTTCTAAAACGATTCAATAATCCTACCAAGTAGATCAGCCAAAGAGGGGAAACATTGAACTTGGAAAGGTAATACATCTCTCTATCGGATTCTACTCATTTCAAGGGAGAGATCCGAAAGGGACTGAAATGGATGTGATCTCTACAGCCTGGAAATGAAACCGGGTGTCCTTTCAGCCTTCTTGGATGTCAGTTCTGGTCCCTATGCATTCATTTATTCAGCCCAGATTTGCTGAGTACCTACTGTGCACCAGGCAAATAGGTGCTGAAAATATAGCAAAACAAAATCAAAGAGCCAGCTACAATCTGACTGCACCGTCCAGGACAGTAGCCACCAGCCACGTGTGGCTACTGGGCATCTGAAATGTGGCTGGTGTTACGGAGGAACTTTCCATTTTGTGTTTCAATTAAAAACCAGTAACTCAAGTCAGCTACTGGAAAACTTAAGTAGGTTGAAAACCACTTAGTGTACGAACCCCCCTTTTCAACTCTAAATCTTAGGAAATCTAAATACAGATCAAGTCCTTGCAATGAAAATTTAGCCTCCAAATTGAAAATATGGGAGCACCTGGCCGGTTCCGTCGATGGAGCTTGCGACTCTTGCTCTCAGGGTTTTAAGTTCGAGCCCCAAGTTGAGTATAGAGATCATTTAAAAAATACAATCTTAGAATGGAAATACGCTAAAAAAAAAAATTGGAAATTTTCTCCCAGTATAAAGCACACACCGGATTTCAGAGAACGGAAAATATGTCTCATTAATACCTTTTTACAGCGACTACATTCTCTAATGAGATTCTGGAAATATTGGGTCGAGTAAATTATATCCCTCAAATCAATTTCACCCGTTCCTTTTTAGCATTTCTTTACACAGGGCTGCTAGCAACTTTGAAATTACATATTGTCTCCCATTATGTTTTTATTGAATCTCGCTGCCCTAAACACTTTCGTAGGAAACAAACAACAGATAAAAAGCCCACTTCACCAAGTTACGCTGCATCTGTGAGAGAGCTGCTTCGAATCTTCATGCCCACCACCTCACACCCCTGCAAACAGCTAAGCATCCCTGCGCACAAGCTCAGAGCCCTCAACTTAGCATTTCATCCCTCAGCATTACAGATCTGGTCTCAAGTTTTCAGAGGAGGTTGGTGGAAGACAGAGGCAAGAGATAAGGATCCACCTGGAATCTCTTTCCTTCTCCCCATGAAACGCAAAACCACAAGAGTCAGGGGAAGAGCAGGTCAACAGGCACCTGGCTACATAAATACTGTCCCAGGTGAAGGAGTTGCTGTCCAAGCCTCACCCCACACAGAACCAGGACCACAGCAGCTTTACTTACTCCCCGAAGTCACTGCCACCAGCGCCCCGAGCAGGACCAGACGGAAGAGCCCCATGGGCACCTGCACCGCCACCAGCCCAAAGGAGCCCCACACCGTCAGCCTCTCTCAATGGCACAGAGAACCCTGAAAAGGACTTTCTTTCCCAAAGGGGTAGGCACAGCCGGTGGAGAGGGGAGGAGGGGGCTTCCAGGGCAAAGACCCAGCCAATCAGAAGCCTCCGATCAAGTTCTTAGCGCTCTACCCAGGAGGAGGGGGGCTTCTGACTACTGAGGGGGAAAATCCCTTTTCAGGCGAGGCAAAGAAAGGTTTGCCTCTTCAAGCCTTGTAAATGGAGCTTCTGGGGCAGAAGGCAAACACGACCTTGATGTTTGTGTGTGTGTGTGTGTGTGTGTGTGTGGTCTGAAATCAAATTTACCATTTCAACCATTTTTAAATGGCAGTTTGGTGGCACCGAGGGCATTCACAATATTGCAAAACCATCACCGCTGTGAGGTCTGGCTTGTCCGCCCCGCTGCCCAACATAGGCAAACCCAGGCGCCAGCGATGGCCCTCACCCAACAGTGGACGGCTGCAGGCTCTTCCCATGCCCTGACCCAAGGCCACCGTCCTGTTTTTTTTCCCCCAGACCTCACCTCCTCCTCCTCACCTCAAAGTCACCTCCACCTGTATCTTTGGTTTTGAGGCTGCGGGCAGCCAATCTCCGGGTGCACCGCCTCCTTGGGCCCTGTGGGCCTCTCATCACATACACCTACTTCCCACATTAAAGACGCTTTTTATAAACCGCTTTATGGAGGTATAATACAGATCACACGATTCTCCCATTCGAAGGGCACAGTTCAGTGGTCTTCAGTGCATTCAGTGCTGTACAACTTTCATCAAATTGATTTTTTTTTAATTTTTTTTGAATGTTTCTTTTTGAGAGAGAGAGAGAGACAGAGCGTGAGCAGGGGAGGGGCAGAGAGGGAGGGAGACACAGAATCCGAAGCAGGCTCCAGGCTCCGAGCTGTCAGCACAGAGCCCGACACGGGGCTCGAACTCATAAACCTCACGATCGTGATGTGATCCAAAGTTGGACGCTTAACCAATTCCGCCCCCCCAGGTGCTTCAGGGCTAAACGTTTAAAAGCTCCCCAGGACCCACACATGTTCTGGGCGATGCCAAACGCGATAAAGCAAAGGAGAAAACCAAGTCCCACCCATGGGGCTGGCCTCTGGGAGCTAAAAGAAAACTGGATTATAAATATTAAAGTGGCTAAGAGATCAGAACTTGGGTGTCGCCAATACTAGAAGAAATGATAGTTATATGACACCATAGAGGTGTTAGCTGATGCTATAATGACAACCACGTTGCCATATAAATGTATGCGGTCAATACGTTCTACACCTTCAACTTACACAGGGCTGTATGTCAAGTATATCACAGTTAGAAAAAAAACAACCGCGGGGGTGCCTGGGTGGCTCCGTCCGTTAAGCGTCCAACTTCACCTCATCATCTCACAGCGTGTGGGTTCGAGCCCCACGTCGGGCTCTGGGCTGACAGCTCCGAGCCTGGAGCCTGCTGGGGATTCTGCATCTCCCCTCTCGCTGCCCCTCCCCCGCTCACACTCTGTGTACGTCTCTCTTAAAAAAAGAAAAAAAAATTTTTTTTAATTAAAAAAAAAATTTAAAAACCCGTATCAGGCAGTGGGCAAAGCGCTCACAGAATATTAAGTCAGTCATTCAGTCAAACCTCCCCCCAAACCCCACCCCTAAAAATGGTCAGCAAGGTGGAAATGCCATCATTCCGTTGTTACAGACAAGCCCTCCGTTTCCCACTGCCTTAAGTCTTGCCCAAGGTCACACGGCTGGACCCCATCTGGCTCCAGAGTCTCCTCTCTCTCAACTCGGCAGCTGAGATCAATGGTTATCACTTCCTCCATCTTTTCCTCCAGGAGACTCTGGCCTCTGCCCATGGTCCTAGAATCCCGCCCTGTTCACGGTCAGGAATCTGAGACACAACCCCGCCATGTTTCACGCGGTGGTTCCCAGTCCACACAGCGGCATCACATTCCAGGCCTGGACGCTCAGAACCGCCAGGAGGACTGGGGCCGGGGTGGGAGGGGGTCCCTCCAGGCCACTCTGGGTGCGCCATCACCCATCACCCCCTTCTCCCAGAGCTGGCCAGGGTAGTCTCCCAGCATCTCTGGCCTCGCTTCCCATTTTTCTTCCATTACTGGACACAAAGCGGGTGAACTGGATGGATGGAGCACAGGACTCCAGGACTTGATTCCCAGAAAGACCCTCCTAGACAAGCCTTCCCACCCCTCAGCCTCCCACCAAAACTAAGTTCAGCTTCCTCCTCTTAAAAAAAAAAAATGCAAGGCTGGTATTATCAGTACGTGCGGATGGAGCTTCCAGTTCTGAATTAAGACAGAGAATGATTTAAGGCCCATCACACCCAAGCCAGAGTCACAAAAATTAGCCAGACTTCGGTGTAACCCATCAAATGATGGCACTTTTTTGAGCAGGTAGGGCAACAGATAGTCCGTGGTAGACAACCAACCAGTAGGGGGCGCAGTGAGTTCTTACCTCGGTGGACGATCTCACCAAAGATTTTGTCCTTTATGAACCACTACCACCATATTTTTTGAAGACTTTATTTTTGCTTTTTAATTTTTTAACGTTTATTTTTGAGAGAGAGAGAGAGAGGAGCAGAGAGACAGGGAAACACACAGAGAAAGAGGCTCTGAGTTGCCAGCACAGAGCCCAACAGAGGGCTCCAACTCCTGAGCCACGAGCTCATGAGCTGAGCTGAAGTCAGACGCTTAACCAACTGAGCCACCCAGGTGTCCCAAGACATCATTTTTTAGAGCAGTTTTAGGTTCATAGTAAAACTGAGAGGAAGGCCTAGAAATTTCCCATACACCCCCTGCCCTCACACAGGCACAGCTTCCCCCATCATCAAAATTCCCCACCACACTGGTCCAGTTGACACAAGTGAAGAGCCTACACTGACACATCATTATCACCCAAAGTTCATCATTTACCTTAGGGCTCACTCTTGGTGTTGAACATTCTATGGGTTTGGACACCTGTATAATGACCTATATCTGCTATTGGGGGATCAGACGGAGTATTTTCATTGCCGTAGAAATCCTCTGCAAATCACCTATTCATTCTTCCCTCCCCCAGTCCCTGGAAATCACTGATCTTTTTATAGTCTCCATAGTTTTGCCCTTTCCAGAATGTCATATAGTTGGAATCACATAGGACGTAGCCTTCTGACGACGGCTTCACTTAGGAATATGCTTTTAAGGTTCCTCCTATCTTTTCATGGCTCGATAGGACACTTCTCTTTAGAACCCAATAATATTATATCAACAATAATAATAATATTGCATTGCCTGGATGTACATTTTTTTATCCATTCAGCGACTGAGGTGACCCTACACCTTGATGCTTCCATGTTTGGACAATTATGGATCATGGTGCTATAAACATCCGTGTGCAGGGTTTTGTGTGGACATAGGTAGCTTGTTTTAAGACGACTCTATGCTCACTGTGGGCTTGAACTCACAACCCCATGGTCAAGAGTCACAAGCTCTACTAAAGGGGCCTCTATATGGATGTCAGTTCTTAAATTCTTTGGGTAAGTACCAAAAAGCACGACTGCTGGATCTCATGGTAAGCATATATTTAATGTTCTGAAAGAACTCTCTTCCACCAAACTCTCTTCCAGAGTGGCTGCGCCATTTTGCATTCCCACTGGCAATGTAGGAGAGTTCTGGTTGCACCACATCCTTACCCACATTTGATGTGTGTTTCAGATCTTAGCCATCAAAATAGGTACGGAGCGGTATTCATTATTTTAATTTGCATTTCCCTGATGACGAAATCAATGGCGAAAAGACGCCATCCATCGATCACGGGTGAGGTGTCTGTTAGGATCTTCTGCCCATCGGTGAATCAGGCTGTTTTCTTGTTGCGTGTCAAAGGTTCTTTCCACATTTTGGGTAACAGTCCTTTACCAGATGTGTCACTCGCAAATACTTTCTCCCAGTCTGTGGCTTTCATTCTCTTGGAACTGTCTTTCACAGAACGGACATTTTCAATTTTAATGGAGCCCAGCTTATCAATTTCTTCTCTCGTGGAATCATGCATTTGGCGTCCCTCCTAAAAAGTCATCAGCAAACCCAAGAATGTCGTTGTGTTTTGCATTGAGGTCTGTGATCCATTTTGAGTTAGTTTATGTGAATGGTTTAAGACCTCGGTCTATATTTTTTGTGCCATGTGGTGTCCAGTTGTCCCAAAACCATTTGTTGAAAAGACTATCTTTGCTCCATGGTACTGTCTTTGCTCCTTTGCCAAAAACCAGTTGACTCTGTGGGATTATTTCTGAGCTTTGTACTCTGTTCCATTGATCTAGTTGTCTGTTTTTTCATCAATACCTTTACAGTACATCTTGAAGTAACAGATTGTCAGTCTTCCAACTTTTTTCTCCTCCTCAATGCTGTATCCGCTATTCTGGGTCTTGTGCTTCACCATGTAAATTTTAGAATCAATTTGCTGATATCCACAAAATAACTTGCTGGGATTTTTTATTGGGATTGCACTGAATCTGTACATCAAGTTGTAAAGAACTAGTATCTTGACAATACTGGCAATTCCTACATAGGAAGAGGGAACAACTTCCCATTTATTTAGTTCTTTTATTTCTGTCATCAGAGTTTTGTCATTTTCCTCACATTCTGTTAGGTTTATAGGTATTTCATTTGGGGGGTGCTGTTTTTATTTCCAAATTCCACATGTTTGCTGCTGATAGAAAAGTGATGGACATGTGTGTGTGTGTAAATGTTTATTATTGAGAGACAGTGTGTGTGTGTATGTGTGTGTGTGCATGCAAGCAGGGGAGGGGCAGACAGAGAGGGGGACAGAGGATCTGAAGGGGGCTCTGTGCTGACAGCAGAGAGCCCAGTGTGGGGCTCCAACTCTAGAACCATGAGATCATGATCTAAGCCAAACTCAGATGCTTAACTGACTGAGCCACCCAAGCACTCCGATAGACTTTTGTATATTAACCTTGAATCCCGCAACCTAGCTATAATAGCTTGATAGTTCCAGGAGTTTTTTAGTCAATTCTTTCAGATTTAATGCATAGACACTCATGTCATCTGGGAAGAAAGACAGTTTTATTTCTTCCTTCCCAATCTGTCTATCTTGTATTTCCTTTTCTTGTCCTATTACCTTAGCTAGAACATCCAGAACAATGTTGAAAAGGAGTGGCGAGAGGGAACATCCTTGCCTTATTTGTGATGCCAGTGGGAGTTTCTCGTTTCTCACCATTAAGTATGACGTTAACTATAGGGTTGTTTTTCTTTTTTTTGCAGATATTCTTTAACAAGTTGATGATTTCCCCTTCTATTTCTAGCTTACCAAGAGTTTTTGTCATGGTGTATAATTCTATTTTACACACTGTTGGATTCGACTTGCTAATATTTTGTGGAGGATCTTCACACCGACGTTCACGAAAGCTATCGGACCGTAGCTTGTTTTTTTGTGTATTTGGGTTTTTTGTTTTGTTTTTGTCATGTGTAACGTCACAGGATCTATAATGATACATTCTCTGACAGTAGTAATGGGTATACTTTTTCTTTTTTTTTCTTAGTTAACCTGGCTCTAGGCTTGTAAACTGTATTGATCTTTTCAAAGAACCAGCTTTGGGTTTTATAGACTCTGTGGTTTCCTGTTTTCCGCTTCATTGGTTTCTCCTCTGATTTTCAGGATTTCTTCTGCGTTCTTTGATTTGCTCATCTTTTTCTAGTATCATTCTCTTAAGGTGGAAGCTGATTGATTTTAGATCTGTCTTCTTCTCTGATTTAGGCATTCAATGCTATCACTCTCCCTGTAAACACTGTTTCTGCTGAATCCCACAAATTTGGAGAAGTTGTGTTTTCATTTTCACTTAGGTCAAAATATTTTTTAGTTTCTCCGGAGATTGCTTCTTTGCCCCATGTGCTATTTAGAAGCGTATTGTTTATGGGGCGCTGGGGTGGCTGAGCCAGTTAAGTGTTCGGCTTTGGCTCAGGTTATGATCTCACCATTCCTGAGTTACAGCCCCACATCAGGGTCTGTGCTCACTGCTTAGAGCCTGGAGCCTTTTTTGAATTCTGTGTCTCCCTCTCTCTCTCTGCCCCTCCCCTGCTCATGCTGCCTCAAACAAGAAGTGTATTGTTTATCACCAAGTATTTTGGGATTTTCCTGCTATCTGTTATTAATCTCCAGTTTAATTTCATTGTAATCTTTTCTTTAGTTTTTTTTAACGTTTATTTATTTCTTGAGAGAGAGAGATAGAGTGTGAGGGGGAGGGGGCAGAGAGAGAGGGAGACACAGAATCCAAAGCAGGTTCCAGGCTCCAAGCTGTCAGCACAGAGCCCGACACGGGGCTCGAACTCACCAACTGTGAGATCATGACCTGAGCTGAAGTTGGACGCTCAACCGACTGAGCCACCCAGGCGCCCCAAATTTCATTGTAATCTTAGTAGGGCAGGCGTTGCAGGCTTTTTTTTTTTTTCTGAATCTTTTATTTTTGAAATAAAGCCTACTCCCTGTTGATGAGGGAGTTCGGAAAGGCTGGGGTTGGAGGTGGGGAACCTCTTGACTTGTGCAATTAGCGGCATCATCTTAGAAAAGTCATGTGACCTCTGTGGATTTACGTATTCAATGGCCTAATACAGGGCTTGGAAATTACTGGTTGAGTGTCTTCTGGCTTCATGTCATGTTCAAGTGGGGAAGAGAGGGACCCGAAAGGAATCAAGTACACATAGGAGTTACCACATGATGAAAACAGCACCACATAGTAGAGACAGATTATTCAATAAACGAACGAGGTATGGGAGCACCCCGTTCACAGAAATAACCCATCAACAGATTCTCATCCAACTGCAAGAGACTCAACATCACACTGAAAACACAGAATAAACCCAGGATGTGTGCATCACTGAAAGCCACACGTCCATCAACTCTATGCCCCAACCTCTCCACTCTGAGGTATCTACCTAAAAGAAAGCCTTATGTCCACACAAAGACTCAGACACAAATATTCATATAGCTCTGTTTCTCAGGTGCAAACCTGGGAACAACCCAAATGTCCGCCAATAGGTGACCGGACACACATAGCATAGAACATCCCAACAAGAGAATACCCCTCAGCCACGAAGAGAAACGAATGACTGATACATGCGAACCTTACGACAATTATTCTGAACGATGCTGGAGTTGTGGGGAAGGTGCAGGTGTACATCCTGTACGTCTCCATTTATCTAAAATTCTGAAAACTAAAAATTCTAGACAGCAGATCAATGGCTGCTTGGTGCGGAGGTGGGGAGCGGAGGGGACAGGGAATTGACACTACAGTCAGGAATGAGGCAACTTTTGTGGGTAACAAGTGGGCTTCCTACCTCCGCTTCCGTATCTCGAAACCCGTGACAATTTCATGGGGATGGCCATATGTCACAATTTATCACATGGTCTAGGGGCACCTGGGTGGCTCCGTTGGTTAAGCCTCCGACTTCGGCTCGGGTCACGATCTTGCGGCTCGTGGGTTCGAGCCCCACGTTGGGCTCTGTGCTGACAGCTCAGAGCCTGAAGCCTGCTTCGGATTTCTGTCTCCCTCTCTCTTCCTCTCTCTCTCTCTCTCTCTCTCAAAAATAAACAAACATTAAAAGGCAAGGCTTAGCTCCTAGGGGCTGACCTCACGCCTTCTCAGGCTTTCCTTGCAGCCCCCACCGTGCTTCCAATGTTTCCTTCCACTTTATCTTTCTGCCACCAGCCAGAGAAATCCTCCTGTTTTTCTCATTGATTTGTTTAACGTTTATTTTTATTTGTGTTTTGATGGAAAGCACAGGCAGAGAAGGGGCAGAGAGAGAGAGCGAGACAGAGGATGCGAAGCGGGCTCTGCACTGACAACTGCGAGCCCCACGTGGGGCTCGAAATCACGAACCACAAGATCGTGACCTGAGCCAAAATTGGGCACTCAACCGGCTGAGCCACCCAGGTGCCCCTGAAAGTTCTGGGTTTTTTTTTAATGTGTTCATTTTTATTTATTTTTGAGAGAAAGAGAGCGAGGAGGGGAGGGGCAGAGGGAGACAGGGGACCCCAAGCGGGCTTCGCGCTGACGGCAGAGAACCCGACGCGGGGCTCCAACTCACCAACCATGAGATCGTGACCTGAGCTGAAGTCGGACGCTCAGCCAACTGAGCTACCCAGGTTCTCCGCTTTCAAAGGCTCACAAGACAGAGGGCAGTAGGAGCTTCCTGTTGCTGCTATAGAAGTTACCACAAACTTAGTGACTTACAACAATACAAAATTTTTTTCTTACAGCGCTGGAGGTCAGAAGTCTGATGTGGGGGCGCCTGGCTGGCTCAGCCGGTAGAACCTGTGGCTGATGATCTTGGACTTTTAAGTTTGAGCCCCACGTTGTGTGTAGAGATTACTTAACAATAAAGTCTTGGCGGGGCGCCTGGGGGGCTCATTCAGTTAAGCATCCAGTTCTCGATTGTGGCTCAGGTCATGACCTCGCAGTTTCAAGAGTTCGAGCCCTGTGTCAGGCCCTGCACTGACAGTGTGGAGCCTGCTTGGGATTCTCTCCTTCTCTCTCTGCCCCTCCCCTGCTCACAGTCTCTCTCTCAAAAAATAAATAAACTTAAAAAATAAATAAAGAAAATTATTCTCAAAATCTGGGGGGGGGGGCGGGAGATGTGGGTCTTAAGGAGCCAAAAATCAAGGTATTGGGAGGGCTGATTTCTTTTGGAACCTCTGAGTGGAGAGAACCCATGTTCTTGGCTTTTCCAGCTTCTGGAACCTTCCTAAACTCATTGGCTTATGGCCCCTGCCCCTATCTAAAGGATTATCCGGGATCATCTCCCCATCTCAAGGTCCATACCTTTATCCAAAGTCCCTTTGGTCACCTAAGGGTAACATTCAGAGGGGTTGGGGATTAGGAGGCGAACCTATTTAGGGGGCCATAATCAGCTCAACAGGTGGGGACCACCCAGGCAAGCCAGAAAGAGTCTCCCTACGGGAAGGCCTGCAAGCTTCATCGAATCTGCCACGTCCCTCTGGCCTTGTACTCTAACAGCTGCCCTGCTCACCAGATTTCCACCATGCAGAGAAGCAAGATGCGGAGGGTTGGAGGTTTTAGGCCACCGTCAAGTGTTAAAAGGCTGAAGCCAGAGACACTATGTGTGTGTGTTTGCTTGCTACCGTCTAGAACTCTGTGGGCAAGGACCTACCAGGAACTGTTAACTGCGGCTTTGTCTCAGGTGGGCGTGGGGGCCCAGAGGTGAGAGGCCATTCTCACTGCACCATTTGAGTTTTACTCGGGGACCTATGCTGCTTAGTCAAAAAATAACTGTTTATGGGGGTGCCTCGCAGGCTCATTTGGAAAAGCATGCGACTCTTGATCTTGGGGTTGACGGTTTGAGCCCCATGTTGGGTGAAGAGATTATTTTTAAAAAATAAACTTTTTTTTTTTTTTGAGAGAGAGAGAGAGAGAGAATATTAAACTCAGGGCAGAGTTCGACTCAGGGCTCGATCCCACGACGCTGGGATCACAAGCTAAGCCAAAATTAAAAGTTAGAGGCTCAACGGATTGAGGCACCCAGGTGCCCCCCAAAATAAACAAACTTAAAAAAAATACTATAAAAGAAATACTGGGAACATTTTAAGAAAAATTAACTGTTTGAAAAAATTTTTTTAATGTTTATTTTTGAGCGAACATGAGCAGGGGAGGGGCAGAGAGAGAGGAAGACACAGAATCCTAAGCAGGCTCCAGGCTCTGAGCTGTCAGCACAGAGCCCGACGCGGGGCTCGAAGCAACCAACTTCAAGATCATGACCGCAGGCGAAGTTGGATGCTTCACCGAGGAGCCCCCCGGGCACCTCCCCAAATTAACGGTTTCTGAGTTAGAGGCCAAGAAGTCCGCATGTGATATCGGCTGCTCGTGAAGAATGAGGGACAAGGAACACGAAAGGGATTTGGACGCTTTGCAGAAAATCTTGTATCCCTCATCTCAGGGTCAAGGCTGACGCAAAATCAGCTCTTTCGAGTTGCTGTGCAGACCCGTGACCGCATGACAACCCAGCTCATGCCTGGAGTCTGCACAGTGAAGATGTGCAACCCAGCCTGAGGTTCCGGCCCCAAGTTCCTGCTTCGCTTTCTCTGGGGGCACCTCTTACAAAAACCACGTAGAGATGAGCACTCTAAAGTTAGTGCCCTCCGCCCATATCACCTTCTAAGTAACAGGTGCAGGCCACCTGCTCTCCCTCTCCTGCTCCCCCTTGACCTGGGATAGAGGATTGGCCATCCCCCGGCTCATGATGCTCCCCCCAAATCTTTACATCATAAATCTTGGGACTCTACTTCCTGTGCGTCGGTAAATTGAAAACGCACTTTCAATCAGAACGACCCCATGGGTTTCACTTCCCCAAGGTGGGAGCTCCCACACCAGGGGAGCTGCCTGCCCAGGGACCCCACGTGGGCGGCCCTGTGCCTCCGTATTCAGCTGGTCACCATCTGCATATTGTTGATGGTGGGGTTTTAAACCCAAGCTTTACACCCAGGGCTGGAACTCATGACCGTGAGATCAAGATGTGAGCTGAGATCAGGAGTGGGATGCTTAACTAACTGAGCCACCCAGGTGCCCCCGCATACAGTGAATTTAACACATCAGCTCCAGCACCCGCCCCCCCAAGTACAGACACCGCTTTGCTGGCAAGGACCGAGGACCCACTTCAGCTGCTGTCAGCTGGGGAGCAGCCAGTTCAAGCCACAAGGCCAAGATGACACCTTAAGCCTTTGCTCACCCACTGTGATGGGGGAAGTGGGACTCCCCTCTCCGGTTCTACTCTCCCCAGGGAACCGCCCTGTGCCGGGGAGGGGGGGGGGTCTTCCCAAAATAAAAGGCTCTGGGTGCTTTGTGGACCTTGAGCTGGAGGGGGATGTGGGGTGTGTGGGGAGCACTGAGCTCCGAGTCCAAGTGGGAAAAGCGTTTAAGGCCCGCCCCTCTGCACTCACCATAAAGAGCCACCTGAAGGAGACGCCCCCTCCAGCCTCAGATAAATAGACTTAGGAAGGGACACCTGGGTGGCTCAGTCGGTTAAGGGTCCGACGGCTCAGGTCATGACTTCGTGGTTTGAGCCCTGCATTGGGCTCTGTTGTCAGCACGGCTCCCACGTCGGGTCCTCTGTCACCCACCACCCCCCCCCAAAATAAATCAATAACTTAAAAAGGGAGAGAGAACGAGACTTAGGAAGAAAGGCACCAAGACCAAACGTCGCTTTGCCAAGAGCACGGCAGGCCGGGGGCCTGAGCCCTTTGGGGACCCCCTTGGCCTGCCACGCGGTGCTGTTACCAAGCCCGCTGCAGGGAGGGCAGCTCTCCTGCGAGGTCTGCCTGGGGTCGGGCCGAAAAAGGCACACGGAGGGGCTTCGCTAAGGCCTGGCCTCCTCAGCTCCCGGATCCAGGACACAGCTGCCTGCCCCCCACCTGCCCCAGGAGCGGGGAGGGGGGAGGCGTCCACACCTCGGGTTTGCCTGGGACGGCCCCCTCTCACACCTGCCGTCTCGTATCCTCATCAACAGCACTCCCTCTTCGTTCTCAGAAAAACCATCTAACAAGCCATCGTCTTAGAAAGAGGACACAGCTACTCCTTTTGTCCACAGCCGACACGGGGAGCGGCAATTTTGGAACCATGAATTCCCTCGTGGTGAAAGGAAGCCATCGACAGAGAAACCAGAGGCGGTGCATCGGAAGACTGACGGATAGGCAACAACACGGACGGACCCCAAAAAGGCCAGGCTAAGGGAAAAAAGAGCCAGACGCGAGAAACCACACACTGTCTGAAATGTCCGGAATGAGCAACCCCATAGAGATGGAGATTAGCCGTTGCTTAGGGCTGGTGGGGGTGGGGGGTTGCTGGGGAGAGATGGGGGGTTGATAACTGTCGGCCTCGGGGTCTCTTTTCGGGATGATGCCAATGTAAACTTGATGGTGGTGATAGTGGCAAAACCCTATGAAAGAACAGACCAAAAAAAAAAAAAAATCCTCCCTGATCACACACTTTAAATGGGGGCAGAATATCTCCATAAAATAAAGCTATTACCCTTCCCCGCCTTAGAAAAAGCTCTTACCTTGAAGCCCTTTGTCAGTGGCCGTTTACAGAGGAAATTCTAGGCGGCGGAGGGGGAAACCGACCTCCCCCGCCCCTCCTCGCCCACTTCTACCCCAGCAGCCACCTCGCCTGGGCCTCGGCTCTATCGTCTACACCTGCTTGCCAGCCCGCCTCTTCCAAACGAAAGTACACCTGTCCGCATCCCATTCACTCCAGCTGCGGGGCCTGCAGGGTCCCACGGGAGCTCCTGCGACGACCGTAACTCACGTCCAGGCATTTATTCGGTCCTGCTTCCGCGCCCCGGGCTCCGGGAACCACGACCCCGGGAAGACACGCCTGGCCTGAGGTCCGAGAACGCAAAAGAGACGCTCCGGTGGTGGCGTTCGCAGACTAGAAAGGAAGGCGGCCCCCACGACCCACCGGGAAAGGAACGTGAAGGCTTTTCGAGGGACGTGCAGAGGTGGCCACGGGCTCCGTCCCCACAGGGAGCCCCGCGTGCTGAGGCACACGCTGCACCTGGCAGCAGATGGCGGGGAAGGGGACACGGGCGGCCAGTTGTCGTGATTACTCTCACCCGCCGGGCCAGGCTGATCCTGCTGGTCAAAGCTGAACGCTGCCTGGTCCTAACTGAGACCGACTTCTCGTTGCCCGGCCTGCGTCTTGAGAACTTTCCTAGCTTGCCAGCCCCCGGCAAGTTCCAGCACGTGCCACGGCCTTTCCCTAGAGCCCCACACCCCCCCACCCCCATTGCCCAGCGCAGACTTTTAGAGCTGGAAGGATCCGCCTGCCTCTTTTTAGAGAGGAGACGAACGTGGCCCAGGGAAGTTAAAATGACTCGCCCCAACCACACAGCAGGTTGTGGGGGCTCAGACACAGGCCTTGGTGGAGACCCTCTCGGTTCTTTTTCCTTCTCGAGGTCAACAAGCACGCACCGCCCCCTTCCGCCGTGCTGTCCTGGTTCCCCAGACGGTAGTACGGAGGCCCTGCCCTCAAATTCTACCCTTTGCTCTCCAATATTATTTCATTATACGCTACACTCTTATTACACTTGTGAATGGTTACCACCTCGTTTACGTACCCCTGCTGATTACACTGGACGCACAATTAATTCACTCTGGCCCCATTCGACACACTGTCACAGTAAATCACCCAAATTGGCACATTTGGCGGGAAGGTAAAACTCACCTAACAGAAAGCAAACCATTGTGTTTATTTGTTAATGTTTATTTTATTTTTGAGATGGAGAGACAGCACGAGTTGGGGAGAGGCAGAGGGAAACGGGGAGACAGACAATCAGAAGGGGGTTCCATGCTGGCAGCACAGAGCCCGAGGCGGGGATTGAACTCACAAACTGCAAGACCATGACCTGAGCTGAAGTTGGATACTTAACCGACTGAGCCACCCAGGCGCCCCAAAATGAATGATTTGACTTGATTTGACTTGATCTTCTTCTATTGTTATTAATTTTTAAAACTCTTTTCTTTCTTATTATTTTTTAACTATTTATTTTGAGAGAGAGAGAGCATGCAAGCAGGAGCAGGGAAGGGGCAGAGAGAGAGAGAGTCCCAAGCAGGCTCTGCTGTTAGCAAGGCAGAGACGGACACGGGCCTTGAACTCATGATCAGTGAGATCACGACCTGAGCTGAAGTCAGACGCTCAACCGACTGAGCCACCCAGGCGCCCCTAGAGGCATTTTTGGTTGTCACGACTGGGGCGAGCGCTATGGGGCGCGAGGGGAGAGGGCAGAGAGAGAGAGGGAATCCCAAGCAGGCTCTGTGAGGTCAGTGCGGAACCCGATACGGGGCTCAAACTCACGAAACTGTGAGATCATGGCCTGAGCCAAAGTCGAGTCAGATGCTTCACCGACTGACAGCCACCCAGGCATCCGGCCCCTGTGCTTTCGGGAAGGTGTCACACACCCGATGAGCACCTACTGGATGAAAGAGGCATGAAGAAGACGGTCACGTCAATGAGAAGGGCTTTGAAAGCAACACCAAACCCCAGACCAGGATCGGCAGACAGGGGGCACGTGGGAGCCACGCGCAGACATCCCTGGGCTCCTCCTTCCGCAGTAATGTCCAACTCTCTTTTTTTAACGTTTTTAATGTTTATTTTTGAGCGAGCAAGAGAGAGAGAGAGAGAGAGATGGAGTGTGAGTAGGGGAGGGGCAGAGAGAGGGAGAGAGGATCCCAAGCAGGCTCCGTGCCGGCAGCACAGAGCCCGACCTGGGGCTCGAACTCACGAACGGCGAGATCATGGCCTGAGCCAAAGTCGGAAGCTTAACTGACTGAGCCCCCCAGGCGCCCCAGCAAGGTCCAACTCTTGATCTCAGCTCAGGTCATGATCTCCCAGTCCATGAGATCAGGCTCCACACTGATCACGGAGCTTGCTTGGGATTCTCTCTCTCCCTCTCCCTCTACCCCTCCCCTGCTCCAGCTCGCTCTTGCTCTCTCTCTCCCTCTCTCTCCCTCCCTCCCCAAAAAAGTGTAGTTTACGACTGCATTGGTAGAAAGAGGAATGCAATCCAGGTTGGATTCCTTATTGCTATTTTCAGGCTTTTCCCTTCTGATTACAGAAAAATAAAATCAGAGCATTTCCTTGAGCCCCAGAAGTATCGTGGGCCCCCGGCACCGTGCCCACGGTGCCCAGGGGAGAGGTCACCCGAGGCCTGGCTGCACCTTAGAGCTTCTGATTCAGGGGGTCTGGGCTGTGGCTGCAGCTGGGATTCACAGGTGCGGCCCAGGGGGAGCGCAATGGCCTAGGCTGGTCCCACCACAGGAGCCTCAGAGGGGCTCCCCGCCCCGGAGTCACCAGCCCGAAGCCTGACGAGGGCGGTGACTGTCAAAGCCCGAGGCCAGGAGGCCAGGTGGGTCCACACCTACGCAGTATCCAAACAGCTTAAATGCAGGAAGACGACAATCATTTGGGCCCTTTAGTCCTCAAGATCCGCCCCCGCCGCTGGGGTGGTTGACCCGGACGTCCTTGCAGGGCCCCCCCCGAGCTGGAGGACTGAAGGCACAGCCAGGAAGCCACGTGGCCACGTGCAGGACGTGGCTTCCAGGAGGTACAGCCATGTGGCTGCCCTTTGCCTGCACACACCCAGAGACACACACACGCAGAGCTAGACACAGCAGCTAGGGAGACTCCCAGAGCCCCCCGAAACGCCCACAGAAACACCCACCCATGCACCGACCCACTCACACATAGCCAGACCCCACACACCCTCACAAGAGGCACGCACACTCTCACTTGCACTCACACGCATACACACACATGTGGTCTCACTGATAAACCTCTGCGCTGATGTAAGCGGGCAGGCTCAACATAAAACAAGGAGGGAAGGTTTCCTAGTTAGAAAAGCGACAAAGCAGGGACAGTTCCCCGGGGCCGGCCACAGAGAAAGGCTCTCAGTGAAACGGGGCAAGAATCCTGTAATTACGTGGTCAAGATGCCCGCACCAACCACGCCAAGATCACACACACACACACACACACACACACACACACACACAGAGTTTCCTGCTGGGCTAACAGCTTCGGGTTTGAGAATGTGCAGAAAGCCAAGACGAAAGGAACCCACGGGTGAGGTTTTGGGGTGATGGTGGGGGATCTGGAGATAATGACCAAGAAAGAATTCTTGAAGGCATCTTTGGTGCAAAAAGGTGATTCTCATTAGACGGGACCCGTGTGCAGGAAGAGCTGCCCCAGGACCATGAGGAGAGACTAGTTATATACTATGGGGTTGGGGGGTAAAGCCCAGGGAAGTTTCCAGTGAGATTTACATATGCTAAAGAACACTCCCAGGATAGGGGAGGCCTAGCTGTTGCCAGACTAGGGTCGTTTGCCCTCTAGCAAAGCATCAGCATGAAGACATAGGGAGTTCCTGGAGAAAGTTCTACTCTGCCCACCTCCAGCATCTGTCCACGGGCTGCAGGTTATAAGGAAATTATAGCCGAAGAAGCTTGTATTTGTACCATACATGCTTTCCCCACTCTCTCGGCCTGGCAGCCCACTGGGAACGAAGCAACAAAAACATCCCCACTGGGAATTGTAAGTGGTCGTCAAATGTTTCCCGCAATGTCCTCACTGGGGACGGCAAAGTCCGCTCTGGTGAGCCAGCTTCAAGAGGGGGCGCCCCCATCCTCAGGGGGACACGCCTGGGAGAACACTGCAGCCCCGTGGGCAGAGGTCACGTTTCCCACTGGTCACAGGCAGGTAGGTAGGCAGAGCCGTACCCTGCCCGCAGCCGCCCACTTACTGGAAGCCAGCCCCAGGCTTCCTGCTTATCGACAGGAAATCAGGAGACAAGAGCTAGGGGAAAGGATTATGTTTCAAGGACTACTGCTCTTCCACAGAAAATGGCAAGAATCCGGTGATTGCACCCAGGGAGGAAGAAACAGCAAATTGAATCACACAAAGGCACAGAACAACAAACACACTTGCAGACTGCGGCCTAGAAGCCCAAAGGCTGCCCTCCTAAGGCAGAAGGACTTGATCGTCTAAAGGATAAGGCACCCCTCCCTGCAAAAGCCATCACTGCCCTTAACGCTGTTGGCCTGTACTTTGTAACAGTGATGAGGGGCCATAAGGCAAGCTGAGGTCAAGCACAGGTGGGATATGGGTGACATTCCTTGGGCTCTCCTGGCTGCCCAAGAACAAAGGAAAGGAAAGAAGACCGACAGTAACTGATAGCGATCACAGTCTCCATCAGTTTACAAATGTCTTCGTAACTTACAAGAAAAAGGCAATCCTACCCATAGCCTCATCTCCAGAAACCTACAGGCTCAGTTTCCTGGAGCCCCAACATCACCCTCCCTCCACGGTGATGTGGGGAAACAAAGGCAGAAGGAAACGGCAGATAAAATTGAATTTCCTTATTCACCTGCAGTCCGTGGACAGATACTTGAGGCAGGCAGAGTAGAACTTTCTCCAGGAACTCCCTAAATCTTAATGCTAATGTTTTGCTGGAGGGAAAAACCACCTTAGCTCCACAATAGCTAGGCCTTCAGTAATCTGTGAGTCTTTAGCATATGAAAGTCTCCTGCTCAGGGTCCCTGTCCCTAGTGCTTTAATAAAATCACATTTTTTTTTTTTTTCTGGCGCCTGGGTGGCTCAGTCGGTTGAGCTACCGACTTCGATTCAGGTCAGGCTCTGTGCTGACAGCTCAGAGCCTGGAGCCCTGCCTCGGATTCTGTGTCTCCCTCTATCTCTGCCCTTCCCCCACTCATGCTCTGTCTCTGTCTCAGAAATAAATAAACATTAAAAAAAGTCTTTTTAAATCACCTTTTTGCACCAAAGATGTCTTCAAGAATTCTTTCTTGGGCATCGGCTCTGAACCCCACAAACCCCACCATCACCCCAAAAGCACATCAACAGTTTTGTAATGTTAGGTTTTCTTTCTTTTTTTTTGTAAATGTTTATTCATTTTTGAGAGAGAGAGCGAGAATGAGAGAGAGTGGGGGAGGGGCAGAGAGAGAGAGAGAGGGAGACAAAGAATCCAAAGCAGGCTCCAGGCTCTAAACTGTCAGCACAGAGCCCGACGCGGGGCTCAAACCCACAAACCGTGAGATCGTGACCTGATCCGAGGCCAGACGCTCAACCGACTGAGCCTTTCTTACTTGATGTCTCTTCCCTTCTACAATCAATTTCACAAGGGAGGGGACAGCAAAACCCCAGCTGTACCCCCAATCAGAGCGCACAGATAAACAAGTGACCGACAGCACCGGAGGACTCTATTTTGGGGTTCATAGCACCTTCTCAAAAGGTCCACACAGAGGGGCTGGATGGGGTTCAGATCAGCTGAGGAGTCAGGGCAAATCCCTGTGGCCACGGGGCTGCTCCAAGAGCATATTCGGAATAGGGAGACCTTGCTAGATGCAGCTTCGCAATAGGGAACATTTCTTTTTTTTTTTTTTTAATTTGTTTTTTTTTACATTTATTTATTTTTTGAGAGACGTAGAGAGACAGAGCACATGTTGGGGAGGGACAGAGAGAAGGAGACACAGAATCCGAGGCAGGTTCCAGGCTCCGAGGCGTCAGCACAGAGCCCGACGCGGGGCTCGAACTCACAGACCGCGAGATCATGACCTGAGCCGAAGTCGGACGCTTAACCGCCTGAGCCACCCAGGCGCCCCAGGAAACGTTTCTTTAAGAAGCAACTAGGAGGTTCCTCAAAAAGTTAAACTGAACCACCGGATGACTCAGCAAATCCGCTCCGAGGCAAATACTCCGGAAAACCAACCACAGACGTCCGCACAAAAACCCGCACACGTACGTGCACAGCAGCGTTCACTACTCGAATGTCTGTCAACAGACTACGGGACTGCCAAAATGTGGAATATGGCCACACCGTGGCGTATCTTTGAGCCGCTAAAAGGGATGAAGCACGGATTCACGCGACAACGCGGACGAACCTCAAAACCGGGCCGCCGGGTGAAAGCCACGGGAGGCCGCGGATCATGGAGGCGCCTTTACACGAACTATCCAAACTAGGTAAATCCAGACAAACGGAAGGCAAATGGGAGGCTGCCGGGTGCCGGGAGAAGAGGCAGAGGGCGTGGTGTTTTGCGTTGGGCCGCCGCCGAAGTTTCAGACTCTGCTAGCGGTGACGTTTGCGCGGCACCGTGGACGTGCCAAATGTTGCCGCATCAGACACCTTCATGGCAGGTGGATTTTAGCTTAAAAAACAGTCGCCGCCAAGAAATGTTGGCAGGGCTGTGCTGGGCCCACTGCTCCCTCTTCCCAGGCTGGGCTGTGCTTGGTACCCGAGCTGCACAAGGCCCCGGATCCAAGACCCCTACGCCGATACGGCCTATCTGGGAAAAGGTGCCTCACCTGGGAGACGCCGCGGCGCCCTAAGAGGCTTGTTTGGATCTCCTTGGCTGCGTAGTACATCCGCACAATGGAATACCACTCAGCACTCAAAGCCAATGAGCTCTCAAGCTACGGGGAGATGCGGAGGAACCTTAAATGCGTCATGCTAAGTGGAGGAAGCCAATCTGAAAAGGCTCCACGCTGGACGGCTGGACGGCTCCCCCTCTGAGACATTCTGGAAAAGCCAAAACTACGGAGACGGTAGAAGGATTAGTGGTTGCCAGGGGTTAACGGGGAGGGAGGGAAGAACAGACAACACGGAGGATTTTTAGGGCAGAGCAAACTACTCAGTGTGATGCTATCACGGTGGATACCTATCATTACACATGTGTCCAAACCCCTAAGTTCATCAGTTCTAACAAATATAGCCCCTGCGGGGGGGGGGGGGGGAAGGAGGAGAGGCTGTGCGTGAGGGCAGGGGTGTATGAGAGAGCTCTGTCCTCTCCGCTCCGTTTGGCCGTGAACCTAAAACTGATCTCAAGTAGCTTATTTAAAAGGGAAATAAAGTAAACGCGTGAACATTTTCCTAATACCGCAGAGAATAGTCCCCAAAGTTAGTTAAATGCACTAGGCGATACACTTGGCTGTGAGCTGTGGTTTTCTGTGTGTGTGTGTGTGTGTGTGTGTGTTTAAATCTGACCCTCAGAATCTTGTTTCTTTAAAATTCTTAGGCTGGAAACACACACACACACACACACACACACACACACACACAAACTGGTTTCTCTTTCATCACCTTGCTGGATCTAGTTACAATCCTCTCCTGCATCTATAAAAAACAGACGACTCTTTGGAGAACAGTTGAGTCATAAATGCAGGAGATAACTTTAATAGGATCCCAAATGCAAATCAGAACTTTGCAAGTAAAATTCCAACGTCCACATTTACTCCTAACAGAGATCCTCGAGCCCAGAGAGTCAGAGGATTTTAACAACCTGAACACGAAAGAGGCTGCCGCCAGGGAGAAAACCGAGGCCAAACTGCGCATGAGCGTATGAAGCCACATTTACGAATCGTTCGGCGCTCCGGAGAGGTGCTCTCACAGTAGAAATTGGGAAACCAGTTATCCCAGGGAAAACATTTTTGTGGGTGGTGCTGCGGTCAGCCAGGAAAAGTCATGGGCTTCCAGCTGGCTTAAATAGGTGCCATCTCTGAATACTTTTTTGTTTACAAGACGCCAACCAACACTGATGTGTTAGGCCACCTCTCCCAGATGGACGAACGGTATATGAGACAGACAGCCGCTTGGCGTCTGAAATCGGTAAAATTCTTGAGGTCCTAGTAGACATAAAGCTCTTTCGTTCATTGGATGTGGTTCGGCGTTGGCGACACACTCAACTCCCAACGTCCCCGACAAACACTGGCCACACAAAAGAGCCTTGTAATTTGTAAACATGTATGAGTGCGCCCGCGCTCGGACCAACACAAAGGAGTGACCCATGAATGCTTCCTACTCGAGGCATCTGATGTCAGTTTCAGTTCCACAGAGTGTACGTCTTCTGGTCCCTGAAACAGGGCTCTTGTCTTGTGGACCCTGCATATGTAATTAATCCCAGCTTGAGACCAGTTCTGTACCACCATCCGCCCGGCCCCCATCTTGCCCAATGGGACCATGCGATCCATCGAGAGGAGGTCGGTGGCGACTTTTCAGGACCGTTTAGGTTAGGGTTTAAACGACAACGTAAGCCACGCTGAGATGCCGTCATTTTCCCGTGCCTTCCGAAACGAGGCTCTGTGACCAGGTAGGACAAGGGGGGAAGGACATTCATATTCCTGGCGAGTCACAATGCCCCTCTTTTCTCGCAACTCACAACCACCCTGATCAATGAACAAAGCATGTGTTGTTTGGAGAATGAATGAGGACAGCTCTCTTCTGTGCATTTCATTAAAACCTGAAAGCTATGGTTTCCTGCCAGAGATGATGCCTAGTGAGTTCCAACAGCCTAACATTCAATTCTGACTCACTGCCAATGCGCCCCGCTCCGCCCTGGTCGTCCTGAAGTGGAGGGATATTCAGCAAGCCTGACATTTGTTTATCATGAAGGATTTTTCTACCGTTAGGGACCAAATAAATAAAGGTTCTTTGTGGCAACGGCTGGAAACGCAACACGAGACCTTTCTTCACACCGTTAAGAATGGACACATAGTTCACCGGGTAAACCAAAGACTTTATTTTGTAAAAGCAGATAACACCAAAGTACTATGTAGTATCCATAAATCGTTGCAAAAATAATTACTTTCAGAACATCCAATGTATAAGCTGAATCAATGGTTACAGCTAGGATTTTCAGCCAATATACAGATTTTTGTTCAAGCCCTAGGCTTGATTTCTACGTATCATTCACATGCACGCCCTGTGCATATTCAGTATCAAAACGGGGACTCTTGAAAGCCGGACCCCAGCTTCATCTTGATTTCGAAGATGACACAACAGCCAACCGAGAACTCTGGTTTGCCGACTGAGTCCCAGAAATCATGTCTTCCGACGTCCTACAACAAACTGTATCTCTGAAAAATAAAATCAGAATTTAGATTCCCTTGCAACAGTCAGGTCCCCAAGCTCTCCAGCACCGTGGTACCGGGATGTGCTGAAACCGCTCTTCCTTGGCCTTTCTAACCACTGGGAACCCAAATGGGGTCCCTCTTTAAGAGCGCCATTATAGAGGTTTTTAAGAACCACGCTAAACCCAAGGAGAAGCAGTGGATGAAATTATCCATTACTTTTTCCGTTAAGGACCAAAAACAAAAAAAGAGAGAGAGAAAGTGCACTGGCAAATGGGAACGTGGTGACAGTCATGCGGTTAAGAAAAATGGTTCTATAAATCCCTCCTTTCAAAATGAGGTCCCGAGGTGTTTAAGACCAAAAGCGGGTCACAAGAGCGGTTAATACAAACAATTCCTCTCCAAGAATAAAAAAAAAAAGCCCTTCATGGAAAGCAGCTGAGGGAAACCGGATCCACGGGTGGATCTGGCCCTACGTTTTCAGCATGCATTTCTGACCTCACGGATGTGTGTCTGGCGGGTGTGAGTAGGTCCTCCTTGCACTTAAGAAGGAACGAAGAAATTAAAGTGAATCGGTGTGCTAATGAAAAGCCCGACGTTACAGACTCTGAGAGCCAAGCCCTTAGTTTATAAGGCAAGATTTTTTGTCGCCACAAGGGGGGCGGTGGGGGGGGGGGGGACACAGATGAGCCTGAAGGCAAGCACTCAAAAGGCTGGGTCAGCCGTATTCGGTATCTGGGCCAGAACGGTCTCAAAAAATAAGGCAACGTGTGGCTTCTCGGTTTGAGACTGTCCCCCGGAAAGGCCCCCGAGGCAAGAAAAGGGCCCCGAGGCAGCCGGCCACTGGCCAATCACCAGAAGATACTTGGACGGGGCAACGGTCACAGTTGGACGGGGTGACCTGGGGTCACGGTAGGCGGGAGGCCCTTGAACCAGCACTCAAGGTGAACGTCTTTGCGTGTCCTGTGCACGACGCCAAGCAGCAACGTCTGGGGTTCTGGAGGTGGGTTGCGTTGGCGATGTATTTTTTTGCCCCCAAAAGAAGACACGAAGGTGAAGCCCCTGGGGAGACGAGGCCGGCAAGGTGGAACCCCCACCAGGGGCGGGACTGGGTACGAGTCGGAGAGCACTTCCTGCGGCGCGCGGCTCCCTCCGGGTCTGACCGAGTCCTACAAGCGCTTGTAGGTCCCCAGGAGAGCTTTGCAGTTGGGGCAGTAGTGGTCCACGTCCTGTAGGGCGTCCACGCAGAAGGGAATGAAGCAGCAGCCTGCCACGCACCTGGAAGAACACAAAGAGCCACACGCGGAGCATGCCATCCTCCGTCAGGGTTTCGGTTCGGGACGGGGGGGGGGGGTGGTGGTGGATCCGTCGACGTCCTAACCCCCCCAGAACCTACGGCTGTCACCTTCCTCGGAACAAGGGCCTTCGCAGGTGTCATTGATGATCTCAAGATGGGATCATCCCGGATTATCAAGGTGGGCTCCCTAAACTCAATGACCGACGTCCTTTCAAGAAGACAGAGGAGAGGGACACAGAGACGCGGGGAGGGACAGGGTGAAGACGCAGGCAGAGACCGACGTCGTGCGGCCAGGAGCCGAGGGCCACCTGGGCCACCGGACAAGGAAGGATTCTGCCCTGAGAGTCCTCAGAGGGAGCACGACACTTGATGTTGAACCTCCGGCCGCCAAAATTGAGAGAGGACACGTTTTTATTGTTTTAAGCCAACGGGTTTGTGGGTGTTGGCAATGGCGGCCCCAGGGCACTAATACACCACCCAACGCCAAGGCTGCTATCTCGGACAGACTGTCCTGGGTGTATCTTCAAATCCTGGCTCATCTGGGCATCTTTCAAAGTCTCAGACTGGGGCCAGCAAACTTGTTTTGTAAAGGGCCCGACAGCACATATTTTGGGCCGTCCTGCCATCATGGCCTGCAAACAGCCATAGATACAATCTGTAAACAAATGGGGGGGGGTGTTTGTCCCACTAGAACTTAAAACGGGCTGGATTCGGCCCCAAGGCTAAAGTTTGCTGACCCCTGTCTAGACTGATCACTCTTCCATATGGAGAGGCTGCAACCAATCGGAATCCCCCAAAGAACAGCTCTTAACCTACGTCATCTGTTATCAGTGCACACAGGCAGGACCTTCAGATAGCCTGTGGGATAATACGAACTACAGTTGGTCTTTGTCCCCAGTTCCTGGCAAGGAGCTCCAAAACTCTAGGAATTTCCGGAGTGACCGGAGTGCCTTCTGTCATGCAAAACAATCCCCTTTCAGTCACACCTGCTTTTCTGCTAACAAGGCGACCAGGGCAGGGTTCCTGCCTCAGGATGGGGCTGCTGGGCTTCCTAGGTTAGAACTCAGGACGGGATAGGTAGGGGCTGGGGCTGTAAAAACCCTTGAACAATCTATTTGGAGAGCTTCCAGATTGAACACATCCATGGGCCAGGGGAGTGGTGCACCCCAACTCCACGGGGACAGCGGCTCCTGCGCCCGGGACCCTTCTGGACCTCACTGTAGGTATCTCTTCACGTACCTGCTGTTCATTTGTACCCTTCATGACAAACTGGTAAATGTTAAGTACAGTGCCTTCCTGAGTTCTGTGAGCCAACAGCAAATAGTTCTGTGAGTTCTAGCAAATTATCAAATCTAACGGGATAGTGGGACACCCCATTTATAGCTGGTCGGGGTCAGAAGGATGGATGGCCCGAGATTTGTGACTCGCATCTCTACTGGGGCGCAGTCTGTGGGACTGGGTCCTTAAGCTGTGGGGTCTGTGCTAAACTGCAGGTACTCAAGTGTCAGAACTGAATTGAATCACAGCTGGGGTTGGAGAGCTGGTTGGTAACAGAAAACACCCCCACAGGCAATGTTTGCCCAAATGTAGTTGAAAATCGGCATTTCACAATGCACAGGACAGGGAGCGTAATCGACATTATTGTAATCACTTTGGTCAGTGACAGATGGTCGGGAACTAGACCTACCGTGGTGATCATTTCATAATATATGAAAACACTGAATCACTATCTTGTAGGCCTGAAACTGATCTAATAATGTCTGTCAATTATCATTCAATAAAAAAAAAAAATCAACAATTTACAGGAAGACACTGGCTTACACAAAGCAGAAACAGGATACCGCCTGGTGAGGAAATAATCTTACGAAAAAAAATTCCCCCTATGGTCTAAGGTTACCCAAGTTCAAATAGGGTCAGCCAGTGCCTCGGAGCTAACCCTCGCCACCCTCGCCAGGGTCTTACGCATACAGACACAGCTCCAAGCTGCGGGATGCACACACTCACTTATTCTATCCCCAGCAACCCCTGGGGGCAGGGGCGGGGAGCGTTATCACCTCCAGTTTTCAGAAGAGGGAAACGGAGCAGAGAGGTGAAGTCACTCGCCCACAGGCACACAGTACTGAGGCAGGACTTGACCCCACAACCCTACAACCCTGCATGTAATCAGAAAAGGAGGGAGGGACAGAAGAGCTGCCCCAATCTGAAAGCTAAGATCAGCAGAGTCTGACACTCATCAGAAGTTCCCTTTCTGGGGGCGCCTGGGCGGCTCAGTCAGTCGGTTAAGCGTCCGACTTGGGCCCAGGGCGTGATCTCGCGGTTTGCGAGTTCGAGCCCCGCGTCGGGCTCTGTGCTGACAGCCTGCTTTGGATTCTGTGTCTCCCTCTCTCTGCCCTTCCCCTACCCCTCCCGCTCTGTCTCGGTCTCTCTCAAAATAAATAAACGTTAAAACAAAAAAAAGAAAAGAAAAAGAAATGTCTAAGGGTATCACCCCGCCCAGACGCAGGGGGCTGCTGTGTCTGCCCGGGAGGGGTGTGAGCAGGCGGGCCAGACGTGGCGGATGGGACAGCAGTTTCCAGCTGTGATGTGCTGGAGAGCGGTGGTCCCCCACTGGGGACGACTTCTGTCGGGGGAGGGGGTGCGGAGGGCAGGGGTGCCGCTGACCCTCCTGCGGTGGACCCCCTCAGCGGTGGACCCCCGGGGGAGAGCCTGGGGGCCGAGCACGCCGGACTCACCCCAGCAGGCACAAGCTCCCGCAGGAGAGCCAGGTGAGGGCACCGGCATTATAGGACAGCTGGGTCACGATCATCTTGTTGCACGAAGGACAGCACATCTGGACCGGACGGTCGAAAAAGGACACTGGCTGCTGCACGTAGACGGTCTGCACAGCAACTGAGGGAACAGGAACAGGCGACCGGTGAACGCGGGGGGCCACCGGGACAACCGGGGGGTGGGGGCAGGGGCTTGGACACCGGAGCCACCCGAGCGTCCCCAGTGAGCAAGTGGATAAGCACGAAGGGATCTCTCCAGACAGGAGAGCCTCACTCGGCCTTCGAGCGACATCCTGGGGCGCCTGGGTGGCGCAGTCGGTCAGGCGGCCGACTCTTGGTTGAAGGTTCAGGTCATGATCTCGCGGTTTTGTGAGTGCGAGCCCCGTGTCAGGCTCTGTGCTGCTGCTTGGGATTCTCTCTCTCTCTGCCCCTCCCCAACTCACCCTGTCTCTCTCTCTCTCTCTCTCTCAAAAATAAATGAAAAATTAAAAAAAAAAAAAAAACAGGAAAAAAAGGACATTCCGACCCGCGCTAGAACACGGATGAACTTTAAGGCCATCACACGGAGTGAAATCAACCAGCCACGGGACAAATACCGCGTGATTTCTCGTGGACGAGGCACCTAGAACCATCCACTTCACGGTGGAAGGCCATGGACGCCGGGGGCTGGGACAGGGGTGGGGGAAGGGCACGCGAAGCTGCTGTTCGGCAAGTTTAGGGTTTCAAGTTTTGTGAGGTTTCAAAGTTCTAGAAAGGGACGGCGGTGATGCCGTGTTGAGAACGTGAACGTGCTTAACGCCGCTCAACCTCACGCTGAGAAGCCTTTACGATGACGAATTGTACGTTACGTGTGTTTTACAACACGTGGCGTCTTTCCAGCATCATCCTACGACGGGCTCTCGACCCCCCTCACCCCCACACAGGGGGGGTGGGGAGAAGTTCCTGCAGCCGTTTGCGGCTCAGCCCCGACCGAGCTTTCAAACTTGGAAACATGTAGCAAGCTTGCTGCCCACCCCCCGGCACTTCCCACCTTGCCCAACACAGGCTGATTCAGCAAGACTGGGGCAGGGTCCCCAAAAGGCTCTTTAAGCTCCCTAAGTAGCTCTACGAAGGTGGTCTGTGGATGGTTGATTCCAGAAACAGTGATATGCTGGGGTTTCGCCTCAATTTTCTTCACCCACGGATTAGTGGTTGCCAGGGGCTGGGGGACGGGGAGGGACGGCTCACGGGTACAGGCTTTCTTTCTGGAAATGTTCTGGAATTAGCGCTGAGGGTCGCACAAGTCTGCGACTTTACTGAAACCCCTGAGTTCTGTACACTTTAAAAAGAGTGAGCTTTACGGTACGGGAATCGTATCTCAGCAACGCTTTTATCTGAAAACATGAAGTAACAGTTGTTGCCAGGGTTATGCGAGATAAGGGGGGGCAGGGGGGAAGGGGGTAAGGAACCCCACGCCGTGTCGCGGGCGTGGTGAACCCTCGATAAATAGTTTCGTCTTTTCACACGGGGCTCCTGACGAAGTCCAACGGCCAGCGATAAGGCAGGAGTTTCCCGCCTCATCGCTGGGCTGGGAACGCCGGCCCAGACTCTGGGGCAAGTCCAGGGAATCGAGGTGCCCGTGGCCCAAGTACGTAAACTCGTGCTAAAACGAGAAAACTATGTAAAGAACACGTACAGGCGTTCACAGTCACCAGAGGTGAGCCTCGAGTGACATAAATCGTGAAGGCCTTAGCACTCAAAATGGTTTTGGTTTTTGGCAAAGCTGTGGAAGCTCGTGTTCCTCTCAAAGTGACTACCTTCTGTTCCAGCTGGAACGCCATTTCTGTAATCCAGGCAGGAGGGGAAATTAACTGTCGTCCAAGCTCACAGAACCTAATACTCCTCGAAAGTCCCAGAAAGCCTCTCCTTCCAGAAAAGGAGTATGTAAGCATCTGCTAACGCTCACATGTGAGCTGTGTTAAAAATCTTTTTTTTAACTTGGTGCAAGAATGAATTATTGATCAGAGCGTGATGTGAAACTGTCTAAAGTCACCTCGCTCTCTTCCAGCTGAAGGGGTCAAAGTTGCTCGAGCACGTCAACACTGGCTCCCTTTTATCAAATGATTACTCATAGAATTTTATTTTTATCTTAACAACCACTGATGTAGGCACTTGATGAGCCCAGTTTTACAGGTGGGGAAACTGAGGCCCGAGGCCATCGGGTGAGCCCAGGCAGTCTGACTCACAGCCCTTTCTCTGAACTGATCTCCTCCCGAGTGGCTTGCGATACTGAATCAGCTGTGTGCCTGGGCACACCTGGGCAGCAGGAAGGCCCAGAGGGCAAGGCCATGAAGAAATTGCTGGAAGGCCGGGAAGCCAGGCGAGCGGGCTGGGACAGGGTCGGCTCACCAGTTCCTAACTCCTGGCTTTCTGCTCCCTCTCCTACTCCAGCCCCGGCCTCGGGGCAGAGGTTTGAGCCTCAGCGGGCAGGGAGGGGACCCTTACAAGCAACCCCCCCCCCCCACTTTCCCTGGGATTGCCGTGTGCCTCTGCGGTCAGCGCCAAAGGACTGGTTTGTAGCGGACGTGGGAAAGTTCATAAACGGTACTTTATCAGGGAAACGACAGGAGCCCCACAGATGTGGAACCCAGAGGACTAGATGGAAAATTCCAGGACGGGGTAGAGGCGGACTGGCCAGCATTTCAGTTAGACTCAGGCCGAGGGACTCCGGTGGCTCCCCTGATTTCCTGCAGAGTCCCCAAAGCCAGGGCGGAGGGCCGAGGAGAGGGGAGGGGGCGCGGGAGGCGGCACGTACTTGCGTTGGCGTTGGGGACGGGCACTGGCTGGGTGTAGTACGCGGGGGGGTTCATGCCCTTCCCGTCTGGGCCCGTCACCAGCCCCGTGGTCGGCCCTGGCACAGGTGCAGGAGGCACGGGGAAGTAACTGTTAACCGCCACTGTCTCTTCATAGGACGGGGGTGCGGACGGCACTGAGGAAGGCCCCGCGGCCGCCTGATAGGATCCCGGAACAGACATGTTATCTAAAGCAAAACACAAGACACCAGATCAGAAATGTGAGTGACACCTCTCCCTCTCTCTCTCCCCCACCCCCTTCCACCCGAATCTTCCAATCCCTACAAATGGCTTGTGTCCAGCCGCGTCCAAAAGCCAGAAAGGGAGTTAATTAACGTCCCTCCACGACCCAAGAACTATCACCTGAACGAGGGATTCCCCAAATAAGGCTACAAGGGGAAAAAATCACCACGCCAAATCATTAGCACCTAGAAAACTCCAAGCACACATCACCCCCAAATGGAGCCGAAGCTTTTTTCTTCACCCTTCAAACTCCTGCCCAGCGGTGGCCCGCCTTTCACATCTAGCGCCTTCTTTTTTTACCCACTGTGGTCTTTACGGATGGGGTTTCAGGAGCCAGAAAAGACCCAGGCGTTCAAACTCAACCACAACCTATCACCAATGGAGTGTCTGCGTGAAGGAAGCCAGAAATGCACGCCGTGTGATACGATTTTAATACAGTTCAGAAGCAGGCGAGAGGAGTCACAGGGGCCAGAAGTCAGGAAAGCCGTGAATCCTGCAGGGGTGAGGGGGGCTGGAGGCTGGAAGGGGTGGGCCGGGTGGGGGGAGTCTTCTAAGGGGCTGGTCTTGTTCTTCATTCTGGGGGGGTGATCACGTGGGATGAACACTATGTGAAAATCCAAGCGATACAATTAAGGTGTGTGCGCTTGTCTGTTGGTAAGTTACAGGTTTCTCTTTTTCAGTTTATTTATTTTGAGAGAGACAGAGGGAGCGAGAGAGAGCAGGGGAGGGACAGAGAGAGAGAGAGTGAAAGGGAGAGAAAGAATCCCAAGCAGGTTCGGTGTGCGGGCAGCATGCAGAGCCCCACACGGGGCTCGAACTCACAAAACCGTGAGTGAGATCATGACCTGAGCTGAAATCAAGAGTGGAACGCTTAACCGACTGAGCCACGCAGGGGCCCTGTTACGGTTTTTAAAAAGTAAACACACACACACACACACACACACACACACACACACACGGCTCCCATTTTGAGAAAGGAGTAATCAGAGAAGCCAGGCACATATTTCCTTTTGTGAGGGCAAAGAAAGGGTGCCCCCACCCCCGCCGCCACCTCGCAGAGCTGATGCCCGCCTAGAATTACGTGGCCTGTACCCAGAGTGCATTCCTGTCTGAAGCCCCGTGCTCAGCGGCCCCAGGGCAGCTGGAGAAGGACACAGTGCCGCCCTTTGTGTGGCTCTGTTTTTCTAAAGGGGCAGGGCTAAGGCAGCCTTAGAAGATCCATTGAAACCTGTCTCAGGAGAAATGGGGAAATGGGCTGGAGGGCGGTGTGCACGAGATCCCCTGCACTCTGCCTGGTCTTCTAGAACCCGTGGGAAGCAGAAGCAGCAATTAACTCTGCCGCGGGGAGAAGGGGAGACTCCTTCGAGGAAGCTCAGCCTTTGAGCTGCGACCAAAAGAGGACATTTCTCTGGGGGGAAGACAGGGGAGGGGGTTCCAAAGCAGAGAGAGAGGCAAGGGAAAGTGAATCCGTGTAAAACAAAGTCAGTGAATAAAGCTAGACAGGTTGGGGCCGGATTGTTGAAAATTTGAAAGTCCTATGGAGGTGTCGGGGCTTAACTGTAGATGTCTGCCCGATGGAACCCTCTGGAAGAATGGAAATGTTCTCCATCTGGGTTGTCCAATATGGCCACCCAGCAGCTCCCCACGCACCACCCCCCCTCCCCCCCAGCTGCTGGACTCTCAGAATGTGGCTGGTGTGACCTGGGAGCTGAATTTTTAAATTGCATTTCAAGTTTAAGCGATTTAAATTTAGAATCTAATAGGCAGGAGCACCTGGGTGGCTCAGTCGGTTAGGCGTCCAGCTCTTGATTTCGGCTCAGGTCATGATCTCATGGTTTCATGGGTTCGAGCTCCTTGCAGTGACAGTGTGGAAACTGCTTGGGGTTCTCTTTCTCCTTCTCTCTCTCTCTCTCTCTCCTTCTCTCTCTCTCTCTCTCTCTCTGTCCCTCCCACACATGCTGTCTGTCTCAAAATAAGTAAATAAACTTAAAAAAAAAAAACATCCAATACGCAATGCAATTATTGGAAAACTTATGGAAGCTCTTCCACCTTTCCGAAGGACCCCTCGGCTATGTGAATCGACTTTATCTACGGCAAATTTAAGGAGCTCCGAATCTAGATCAAACATTTTTGACAAAATATTAGCATCCAACTTAGGATATGATGTCAACATAAAACACACCCCGGATTTCAAAAAATTTTAACACACTGACGTGAAATATTTCATTCCTAAGTTTTCAAACGGACAGTTATGTTGAAATAACAATATTTTAGCTAGGTGGAGTTAAGTAAAATGTGTCCTTGCAAGTCATTTCACCTGTGTCTTTGCACTTTTTTAGATGTAACAGCCGAAAACTTTTCAACTATCTATGTGGCTCACTTTCTGCTTCTCCAGGACGGCAGGACTATGGAACACGGGGAGCCATGGAAGGTTATAGAGGAGTGGTCCAACCCTAGGAAGTGTAGCTGAAGCTGGTGAGTAACAGAAGCAAGAAACAAACTGTGGAAGGCTCCTACACGTGGGTGGAGGGGATGGTGGGTGGCGGCTACATTCAAGTCTATTGGTGGGGGGGGGGGTGGGAGGGGGGAGAGCCAGTCAGGAAGGCAGGGGCATCTGTGAAAACAGGTCCAGGGTTTAAAAATGGGAACCTTGTGAAAAGTGGTCACGGTATGTTGTCCGTTTCCTCTGACACAGGGAAACAGAAAAGCAGAAGGAAGAAGGGAGACAGAACACAAACATCAGCCCCAGGATGAGCCGGCGGCTGCTCCGGCATGGGCTCCAGGGGACTGAGGCTGGGGGCGCGCTCTGGAGAAATTCCCGACCTCGCTGAAGGTCAAGGACTCGCTGTCCCTTCGCGTCTCAGCAAAGGCAGACCCCGAGCTGCCTCCACAGTTTATTCTAAAAACTGAGTCATAGAAGAAAACCACAAGAGCCGAAAACACAGGTTGTACAGAGAGCCTAAAATAGCACCGAGCACTCTGGCTGCAAGGGAGCTGCTCTGGGAGGGAAAACTATGGTCTGGGGGGGCCTTGGGGGGCCCTAAATTGTGCAGAAAAGGTTTGGGTCAAACGGCCGGGAAACAATGACTCTACTCGGAAGCCCAAATCCCTCCGCTTCAAAACCACTGCCCCTTCCTCCCAAAGTGACAAAAGGCAGCCAGAAACTGTGTGGTCAAGGGTGAACGTGGGGGTGTTGGGGGGGCCTTCTTTCCCCTAAAGGAAGGAAGAAGGGCCTGCGCTTCTAGAAAACGCTTCTGGAAATCAAGGCTGGGCGGCTTAATTGTCCAGGCATCGTGGGTCTGGTGGCCACATCCTAGTTTCTGAACTTCGGGACAGTGTCTCTTGGGAACACTGACTTTGTGTCAAACAGCCACATGATAAACACTTATAATCGTGAAAACGTACAAGAACAGGCTAGAATAGTGGGGGAAAAAAAAAACATCCAAAAACATAGCCAGCTGGTTTGAAGGCTTTCTAAATAAATTCCAGGGCCTCCCCTCCCCAGGCCCCAGGCCAGGAAATGCCACTTCAGTCCTATTTCTTTTTCTCCCCACATTCCCCCGTTTCTTTGTAATTTGGTTTCCCCCCCCAGGGGTGGGGGTGGGGGCAGCAGGCCCGCCTAGCTGCCCCTCCAGAAAGCTCTGCTCAACCGGCCTCCGCCTCCTGGTCCTCACCCCACAACGTGAAACTCTGAAAAGGCAGCCAGCCTTCTCTCACTCCAACACACACGTACACACACACACACACACACACACACACACACAGACCTACAAGACAGATACACAGACAGACCACACACACACATACGCACTGCACGGTCACCAGAGAACCCTTCATCCCTCCCGTCCCTCCAGGTAAGTAAGGCCCCCTACGTGCTGAGGCGCTACCACAGTCATATCTGACTCCGGCACTCCTCCCTCTGGGACCCACAGGAAGGCATCTCTGAGTTTCACAGAAGAGCAAAGCCACAGTGCTGCCACATAAAAGCACAGCCTTGAGAATCCCTTTGGCGGCCAGGGAGGCCAGGGAGGCGGCTGCGATCCCAGGTTGCCATCGTTACCGGGAGCCTGGGCGGGGGAGGGAAATAAAGGAAAAGACGAGGGGGTCTCCTCCCTCGCTCCCCACTTGTTTAACTTTGTGATTAGGCCCCTGAGAGTGGCTTTTCTTGACCGCCCATTGAAAAGGACACGTTGAAGGCAATTCTCCATCCACCTTCCACCACCTTCCACCACCTTCCATCACCTTCCACGCATCCAGGAAACGCTCAGGGCTGGGGAGCTCTGTTTTCCCCACCTCAGAAGGGCTCCGTCATCAGCGACTTTAAATCCACAAAGGCGTTCCAAACCCATTGTTCAGACCCGGAAAATGTCACCAGAAAATGTCACTGGAGTGTGGCAGCCCCGGGGGGGCCCAACACCCGGGGGGGGGGGGGACCCACGCTCAGCCCGATCCTCTGCTGTCCCCAACTTGAAATTCTGAAGACTTTGGGAAGCGGGGCCCTGGGTTTCCATACTGGGCCCTGGGTTTCCATACTGCACTGGGGCCCAATGTCACGCAGCCCAGTGTGGCCATGGGTCACAGAAAAGGAAAAGGACGCGTGTCTGATGCACACAGAGGCATTTCGAACACAAAAAGGCCTGGACTTGAACCTAGAAATTGGCCCGTGACTGGCTGCACCATCCCAGCCCCCACTTTATCACCTGTAAATGTGCCACTTGGAATTTTGGGGTCCCTAGCTGAAAATTCCCCTTGTTCGCAGTCTCAACGGATTTCCTCAATGAGAGATTCTCTCTTAAATGGGCAGGGAGGGGTATATAACGGATACTTATTCCTGGGCTTACAGGAATGAGTCCGGGAGTAGCTCATTCATCAAACCCTGGTTTAGAACATGATTTCTCAATCTTGTTTTCATTATAGCTGCCTAACCCCCTCCTCACCCCCAAGGAAAAAATTAAATTACATTTAAATTTAATTAATGAATTTAAATATAATTTAATTTCTACCTAACAAGAGAAATTAAATACTAAGAAATAAGATTTCGTTGGATAGGGTTGAGTTTTGGAGGGCCACACAGCACCGTACTATCTAAGACTTTTTTTTTTAACCTCTCCCCCACCCCCCAAACCAATTTTCACTCCCCCAAGTCCCCACTGAGAAAGGGAGAGAGAGGTGGGCAATGAGGTATTTGGGGGCCAATGAGTTTTCCAAACCACTGACATTTATTCATTCAGTAGTCCCAAAATGTGTTTCCCCTCTCCTTGCTGTCATGAATGCAACTGTCTGAATGAATTTTAACCTTTTACCGACTGAGTCCTGGGGTCCCTTAGGTCCGTATTATGCCCAGCCTCTCATGGTTTCATCTGGTGAGTCACAACCAAGGGAGGTGGGCAGAGGGAAAGTGATCAGCCCAGGGAGCCCTCCCCTCTGCCTAAAGGGGCCAACCAGGATTGGACTGGCTGGCGCCCACTCCCTCCGGCACTGGAGTCTTGAACCTGCAGGATTCTTCCCCAGCCAGCAAGTGAACGATGCTAAGGGTACCAGATAACCAGGCTGTTTGAACCCTATTTGGGAATCTCTGAACCCAGAGGTCCTGGTCTGAGCAAAACCTGCTGTCTGTCACCTACTCCCCACCCCCCCACCCCAGGTTCACACTAAGATGTGAATTCGCATTCACCCAGCACCGCATTGCATTACGATGAACTGTAACGGGAACTATAAGGGGCTCTCGGTACTGCAGCCGCCTCCTCCGTAATTCACACCCTTACTCGTCACCCCACGTGGTCCCGCTGACTCAGGAATTACTGTTGTCATCCCAACTCACACACGAAATAAACTGGGGCCCACAGAGGCGAAGCTGCTTGTCCAAAGTCATACAGAGTGCATCGGACTATGGTTTGAACCTGCACCCATCAGACTGCGGAGGACTTCTTTATTATTATTATTATTATTGTTTATTTTTGACAGAGAGAGAGACACAGCAATCGCGGAAGACGGGTAGAGAGAGAGGGAGACACAGAATCCGAAGCAGGCTCCAGGCTCTGAGCTGCAGGCACAGAGCCTGATGTGGGGCTCGAACTCACACACCAGATCATGACCTGATCTGAAGTCGGACGCTCAACCGACTGAACCCCCCCCAGACGCCCCTAGACCCTGGAATGCTTCTGACCTCACCCAACACCTCCCAGGGAGACACAGACACAATCAGCAGCCTTGTTTTGCACACCTGACCCCCAAATGACACGTGAAAAGAAAAACAGGGGGGCGACATTATTTGAATGCTCTGCCTCCCTCACACGTGTAAAAAGATGCATTTTCTGCAGGCGCTCGCACCACACACTCAGGACGAGGCGACAAAAGGCCTGCCTATTATGGATTCCAACTCATTTTGTCACTGGCGACTTTGCCATGCAAAGCGATCTGCTTCTTTAATAAGGATGGGGGCGGGGTTCAGGACCTTAATATCAGCCAAAGGCAGATCTCCAGAAGCTCTTCCTTCTTGTGATGGGAAGAGGTCAGAACCTCCCCAAGATACAGTGTTGTTCTGCAGCTTCATATGTACGGGACCTCACGGGGCCGGGCCGGGTCGGCCAGCTGCCTCCACACCCGCTCGGGGAAAGGCAAAGGCCCCTTCCCCGAGGAGTCTCAGAGCAGCTCGGCCTCGGCTCTTTAATACCTGCTCTGTTGAAAGAGAAGGAAAAGGCCCTCAGCATCCTGGAGAGAAGCCAGGCCCGCCGAGCCCAGCGATCCTCACATCCTGAGCTGATAATGAACCGGTCCTGAAGCCTCGGGACACGGGAACAAACCCAGAGAGACCTCCTGCTCCTAAAACGTTCGGCCTGACCGGGCTCAGAACTCTCTGGAACACCCTGGTGGGAGCTACTTCGGGCCTTCAGGTCCTCCTCGCTCTGTTCCCGCAGAGCCGCGCGTTTGGTGTTGGCGGAGCAGAGCCCGGCCGCGGTCCGCGCGGCATCCTCAAGTCCAAGGGTAAGGGCTGACCCCGGGAAGTCTGGAGACGACCGGCAGACGGGCCTTCCCACCGCAAAGCTGGCCCCAAGAGATCGCCGGGTGAATCTCGACAACGCGATGCCGCGGGGTGGGGGGGAAAGCCAGGCGCAAAGACCACGTAGGGTAGGAGTCCATTGACATGAAACGCCCAGAACAGGTATATCCGGACCCAGAAAGTCAGGGCAGGCCAGGAGCTGGAAGGAGGGTGCTGGGAGGAAACAGGGGTGACTGTTAATGGGTGGGGGGAAGGGCAGAGGCGGGGGTACAGAGGATCTGAGGCAGGCTCCACGCTGTCAGCACAGAGCCCCATGCGGGGCTTGAACTCATGAAGTGGGAGATCATGACCTGAGCCAAAGTCAGACACTCAACCGACTGAGCCACCCAGGCGCCCCTGCACATTTTTATGCGTCTGCAGCCTCGCTTAGATATCCCCAGACATGCCCTGGGCATGCTCTTTCCACTGCCCTCGGTTTCCTTCCTTCCCGATGAGCTGCAAATTCCTCCCATCTGTCACATCCCAGCTTGTGCATCACTTCCCCCAAGAAGCGATCTCTGGCCTTCCGAGGGGAGAATTAAACCTACACAGTGCGGAAATCAAGGGTGCAGGGTCTATAGCCGGACTGCCTCTGGCCAAATGGCATGCCTCAGGGCATGACTTTAGTGCCTCATTGATCCCATCCGTAAAATGGGGACACTGGTAGTTTCTTAAGGCTCTTGGGAAGATTAAATGAATCCACTTAAAAAAAAATTTTTTTTTTTAATGTTTATTTATTTTTGAGACCGGGAGAGACGAGAGAATGAGTGGGGGAGGGGCAGCGAGAGGCGGGGAGACACAGAATCCGAAGCAGGCTCCCGGTTCTGAGCGGTCAGCAGAGAGCCGGACGTGGGGCTCGAACTCATGACCTATGATATCAACATCTGAGCCGAAGTCGGACGCTCAACCGACCGAGCCACCCAGGTGCCCCTGAATGAATCCACTTGTGAAAAGCACCCAGAACAATGGGGGACACAGAAGCACTCTGCTCTATTTGTCACAGAGCACTTCTCTTTACTGGTCTCTCTTCCTGATCAGTCTGTGCGCCTTGTAAGGGCAAGCACTGAAATGCCTTCAAATCTGCATCCCTAGCATCTAGAACTAGGCTCACAAGGTCACGGGTGCTCTGCGGGGTGACCCTCCACCCCAGTGCGCCTGAGATGGAGGGGTTCCTCTGGATACGGGATTCTGGTGCTCACACGGGGAGCACAGGACAAGCTGGTGGTCATCCTGACACTTCAACAACAAATGGGGAGAGAAAATAAGACCCATCCAGGAAAAAGGGAAAATAAGATCCCATCCCGGCATCAACATTTGGAAGCAGACATCATTGAGGGTCTTACCCTAACACCTCCACCCGGAAGCTGAGGACGTTTTTTTGCAGGAAGATGCTTATCTAATGACAAGCCTCGGTAACAGATGGTCTCCTGGTTCAGCTCAAGGTTAACATGAGGCTTTGGCCAAAGTGGCACGAAACACGCCCCAGAATTGGCATCATTTGACTGGGTCTGAAACCCTTCATTTCCTCCGGGATTCCTGGGGAGGGTGGTGTTTCTCAACGGGGCACCCCGGGGATGTCAAGGCAGGAGATCGAGTCGAGACGTGGGTGGCAAAGGAAGTGTGGAGGCGGGCAGACACGAACAAGATTGAATCAGAGAGGAAAAAAAAGAAGCCACGGTCTCTGAACGTCAAGACGGGCTCATTTCTATTCCTTGATGGAAGCTGATGCCACTGATGAAGGTCAGGGCTGACCTGCTCTGCGAAGGTGCCCCTGGTTTGTGCCAACGCCCACTCCTGGTTCTGGCTGGGGTTACCGAAGAGAGGGAGGGGTTTGTCCTGTGACTGTAGCACCCGTCCGACATCTGGAGGACTCGTGAGCAGGCTCCGCGCTGCCACCACCCCCCACTCAGAAACACCTGTCACTCCATGCTCACTACGGGGTAACCGGATGATGACTCATCAACTCTCCAGAAATGACCATCTCTCCTTTTTTCATGGTGTCAAGAAAACTCAGAGGCTCCATCCTGTACCCCCAAGAGACCATAAATGTCAGCAACTAGTGCTGACGCGTGGGCACAGGAAAGGGGACAGGAAAGGGGACGCGTGGGGACAGGACAAGTCACACCTTGGCTGGCACCTCCCTCCTCGGGGCTCGTTTATAACCAGGGAGGACCGAAGGGATGGGCACTCTTGGCAGATGAGGGGCTGAAGGAGTCTCGGGTCATTTGCCCTTCCCACCCCCATCCCTTTCTGCTGAGAGGACCAACAGGCAGGTCCAGAAGCAGGGGAGGAGGACAGAGAGACGATGCCCGACGTCAGAGGTCTCTTGGCACAAGAGTACAGGACATAACAGGCTCCAACCAGGAACTGACCTGGTGGAGAATCTGAGGCTGCGACCACCGAGCTCAGAGACGGTGCAGTGGGCCTCGCGCCCAAGATACCATCACACGGTTTCCGGAAACGCCTGCATGTACCCCCCAGGTCATTCACAAGAGTGGGGAGGCACCAGCCATCTCCCGCGGGTCACTAGGAACGGCACAGACTGCGGCCCGGCTTGCTGACTCGGAATGACGTAAGCAGGTGCGTGCGGCATGGAGAGGGGAACGTAAAAGCCCAAAAGAAAATCCAGATGATGGAATTTAAAGGCAGGTGGGATGTGTAAGAGCCGAAAACTCTGGAACTAAGCTCCCGTGGCTCAAACCCCCAACTCTGCCCCTTCTAGGCTTGGTGAACTCGGGTGAGTTGCTTCACCGCTCTGTGCCTCGGTGTCCTCATCTGGAAAATGGGCTGACAGTACCCAGCCCTCAGAGGGGTGCATGCGGATGTGCTCAGAGCACTGGGCATGACCGTTACAATACAAGCGCTCATTCTAATGACGTACAGGGAAGCGGACTAAGGGACAGGGAGGGGTCGCTTGCCCACAGTGACACAGACGTGTCACCGCCAGAAGGCAGGAAGATTCAAGCATAGACAAGGCTCCCAGAAGAGGGAGGCAGGAGGGCCTGAGGAGACAGGGGCTGCTCCCCCACTGGCTTTGGAACAGGAGCAAGGGGCCACGAGCCAAGAAACGCAGGTGTCTCTGGAAGCTGGGAAAGGCAAGCACGGAGTGTGCCCTAGAGCCTCCAGAGGGAACGCTACACCTTGATTTTAACCCAGTGACATCCATTTTGGACTTCTGATCTCCAGAGCTGGCAGGTAATGGATTTGTGTTCTTTCAGCACCCCCCTCCCCGCCCCCCGCCCCAGCTTAGGGTACTTTGTTGCAGCAGCCATAGGAAATGAATACACCCACCTCCCAGCTGGGCGGCCCAGATTCCCCACCTGTGGATTCTCGAGGGGCTCCCCTCCTTGCCACAGTGGGGGCGCCCTGCACCTCTGACCACTCCCCTCCCCCGGCTGACCTGACTCCTTGAACCTCCCATCCGAACTCCCAGGCGTAGGTCCACCTGCCCTCAGTTCCGAAGGAGGACTTCTCTGGCTCAACTTCATTTAACCCTCTGAGCGTGGCCACCCTGGCGTCTGCATGCCCGGCCATCTCCCCGGGGACTCTGCTCTCCCCTCAAATCTTTCCTTATCAACATGTCAAAATGAACACCTCTCTTCCCTTTGCCTGGGTGCTCGGACCCTCCGTCCCCCTGCTTCTCTTCTAAGTGCCCGGGTACAGCCCCCGCCTCCTCTCCACCCCCCTGCCCCGGCCTCACTCCTCCCTCAGCCACAACCCCACTAAGCCCGCTTCCCACTTCCTGTCCTCCTCTTCCCAGGCTGGAGGGCTTTCCTCATCTGGCCGAGGCCTGCACCTCTGTCTCCTTCAGGGGCTGCTCTTTCCCCACCAGCCGTCCCCCAGAAGATCCCCAGGGACTTGGGTCTACACCCACTCCTTAACCCCATACCCTTCAAGCTGATCCTGGCCCACCCACCCTGGACAACCCCCCTGGGGGTATTCACACACGAAAAGATGCTCATCTCGCTCCAGGAGACGCAGTTAAAATGGGGCAGAGACAGACAGTCAAGCCTAGTATCGGTGAGAAGTCCTGTGGACATCACGCGCCTGCTGGCAGGATGGGGTGACAAGCGCCCATCAGTTCTGTGGTCTTCCTCCCCCAGACCCTTGACCCAGGCTCGTCAGGAGAAAACATCAGAAAACCCAGACTTTCTACAGAGGACCAGGACAGTACTCCTTCACAAACTGCCTCAAGGTCGCAGAAACTAAGTCCGAGAAACTGTCACAGACCAGAGAATGAGACCTAACAACTAAATACAATGCAGGATCCTGGACTGGATCCCGGAACAGAATCCAGTAGAAGAAAGTTCCTCCTCTGAATTCAAATAGTCTGGAGTTGGCTAAGAGCAAGGCACACCAATGTCAGTTTCTTACTCGTGACAAATACACCCTGATGCCGTGCGATGTCTATCTTACAACGGGGGGAACTGAACGGGGTGTATGCGACTCCTGAACGCTTTGCAACTTTTTCTGTAGATGTGCAACGGAGGCACCTATCAAACTGTAACATGCACGAACGAACGCTTCGACCCAACAGTTCCTCCTCTAGGCATGCAGGGGAGAGATGTCTCACGCGTGGGCGAAGAGACAAATGATGAGCCCACAGGGGCATTCACTGCAACGTGGCTAGAAACCACCTAACTCTCCATCAGCAGGAGACGGTGCACATCGGTGATGGGCCAACCGCACAAGAGAACAACAGTACAGTAACCATCAAAACAGAATAAGCAAGAGTTTTATGTGTGGAAATGCATCTTTTTGATAGATCACTACATTAAAGAAAGTCCAAACAGACCATCATTTGGGTACACAGAAGAAGGATATATACATATATCTCCTTGTATAACATGCATAAAATGTCTCCGAAAGGATATATAAGAAACTCTAAGGGGCGCCTGGGTGGTTCAGTTGGTTGAGCAGCCGACTTCGGCTCAGGTCACTATCTCGAGGTTCTAGAGTTCCAGCCCCGCGTCGGGCTCTGTGCTGATGGCTCAGAGCCTGGAGCCTGCTTCCGATCTTGTGTCTCCCTCTCTCTCTGCCCCTCCTCCGCTTGCACACAATCTCTTTCAAAAATAAATAAGTATTGGGGGCGCCTGGGTGGCGCAGTCGGTTAAGCGTCCGACTTCAGCCAGGTCACGATCTCGCGGTCCGTGAGTTCGAGCCCCGCGTCGGGCTCTGGGCTGATGGCTCAGAGCCTGGAGCCTGTTTCCGATTCTGTGTCTCCCTCTCTCTCTGCCCCTCCCCCGTTCATGCTCTGTCTCTCTCTGTCCCAAAAATAAATAAATGCTGAAAAAAAAAAAATTAAAAAAAAAATAAATAAGTATTTTAAAAATGAAAAAAAAAAAGAAAGAAACTGGTAAAGTGGCTGTGAGCAGGGGAGGGAGGTGGACTGTGGGAAGGACAATCCTTCGCCTACACCTTTGCTGATCTTCTGTGTACTGAGCCATAGCAATACTGCATGATCAAAAACCAAATCAAGAAAAAAGTCAATGCAGTAAATTATAACTTATTAAACAGACATCGTTTAATATGCTTATTAATTATAATATATTATAATTAAGTAATTTAATTTAAAATAAAACTTTTTTTTTTTTTTTTTAGTGGGGAGAAAGAGCCTCTGCAAACCAGAATCTGTCCTCCCCAGGCCAGCCTCCTGGGTCCTCCCACCCGTGGGCGAAATGATGTCATCACAGCCCTTTGTCCCGCCAACTGTCTCAGGTTGCTGGCGGGCACCTGGCCTTAGCCCCTCCCTGAGTGTTTGCAGAGTGATTAAAGCTTCTGATTACCTCTATTTGGTGAGAAAACGTATAGACTGCTGTATTCACTATATCATCCCCAAAGCCATACAACAGTCTCCTATTTACCAGAATAAAGTTCTTCTCTTTGAATTTTGTGCTCTGACCCAGTTCTAAAGCCTGATGGTTTATATCAGACCAGGGAGAATGGGCCCTCCCTCACCAGCCTTAAGGAATCCCTTTGAGGAGGCAAAGTTAAGCAACATAAGGGAGACAGGGGAGCGGACCCAAAGGGGAAACTGAGTCCAGATTCTAAGGCAAGTGGCGGGCCTCGGGGACACAGGCGAGGGCAGGCCAGGGGGTGGGGAACAGCATGGTTAGACATGCAGAAGCGGACATAGACTTGTGTCCCGGGGGGAGGCGAGCAGCGCTTGGCCAGGAGCGTGGGGTCCGGTCACGGGGGCCTTCCCACCAAAAAGCCGGGCCCCGGCGAGGTGGGCACCAGGCTAGACCTTCCAGGGAGGGACCCCACACGTAAGGGTTCTGCTTAATGAACCAGCAGCCCAAGAGGAACTAGAAAACCCCCTAAAAGTATTCAACTCCTGCCAAAGAGTTAGTCTCTAAAAATAAGCCTCAAAACTTAGAACACGAAGAGAAACCAGCCCCAGCAGAAGCCACGCGGGCAGCGGCGGCCCATCAGCACAGACAGCATCAGACAGGCCAAGGGGGCGTCCCTCTCCCCAAATCCTGTCCGCAGGCAAGGAAAACTCCAGCCTCGTAACTTCCGTAACTTCCGGTGCTGCTTCCTTCTTTCAGCATCCCTCCCCCAAGAGTATCTGAACCATTTTCTAATGATTCTGCGTTTCTCTCTGCTTCCTTAAAGTCTGCAAAAAGTAAGAAAGACACACCTGGGTCGGCAGGCGGAGGTTCCGCGCTATCCCACACCGTGGAAGGTCCAGCCTGGGGCTGCTGGCAGCTCCCATCCCCCCCCACCCTGCTGTGCCAAAGCCTGGAGCCTGGGAAACCAGCACCCACTGGGTAAGAACTCTGTGCAGAGGAAGAAAGAGTTACTACCTTCCTCAGGTGCCTCCTAGGAGTAAGGTAAACACGCTTGGGCGTCTGTCTTGATGATAAATATCTGTGTTACTCGGGAGTCTCCTATTTGCTTATTTCCTCGACTCTGGCTATATTCCAGTTGACCGTGGGGAGCGGGGATTATAACTGTCCCGTCTTTGAAAGTTAAGGGTAATATCCGCCTTGCCTTTAGCAAGACTTAAGGTGAGAAGAGGGTGGGAAACGTTCCCCACTGAGCTCTCTTAAGTCCTTGAGCCTCGCTCCCCCCCCCCCCCCCCCCCGCCCATCCCACACAATCCAGCCCTCTGCGACATATGCCCTCCTTCAGCGTCCTAATTGCTTCCGTTCTGCAAGTTGGATTGCGTCTCCCTAACTGGACCACATTGCACCCCTCCGGGGCAAGGGCTGTGTGCTACATTTCTCCGGGGTCCCCACAGGGTTTTGGGAAGGCGATGCCCACACTGCGTCCTCGTAGAAGGGAGATTTTACATGCATAGAACAGTATGTATCCTCCACATACGAAAGCCAAGTCTATTGGGCAAGCTCTTTAGAAGTGTGCATTTTTTCAATACAGAAGAAAAGACAAGTCTTCCTTCCAGAAGAATTCCAAATAGTGTGTGCAGACGCCCCTCCCTCCAGGGGGTGGAGCTTAGTCCCTCCATCACCCTCCTGGGTGTGGGCTGCATTTTGTATCTCGCTTTTAGGGGACAGTCCACCAGACAAAGACAGGAATTTTGCAATGGAAAAACCTGGCAACCACCACCTCAGTCTAGTGGTGAAGGGTCACGTTATTAGGACCCCCTGAGGTCATGAGACACATCCATGCCAATTCTTCCCCACTAACCCCAGTGTGAGCAGAAGAAAAACCCCAGACAAACCCAATCTGAGGGAAATTCTACAAAATCCCTGATGGGTACGCCTCAAGAGGTCAGAGAGACAAGACTGAGGCACCGTATGACCAGAGGATGATAGAAAAGGGAATAAACGGCATGGGGTCCCAGGGATGGGACCTCGGGACAGAAAGAGAATGTCAGTGGGAAAACTGGTGAACCCCAAACAGAGTCTGGAGTTTTGTTAATGGTGAAGCACCAATGTCATTTCCTTGGTTTGACAGGGGTACTGTGGGGATGACAAAGGACATTGTAAACAATGGGGGAACCCCCTATACTAAGTGCAACTCTCCTATAAGCCTAAAACCGAACCATAGGGTGAACTGGGGCAGGCAGGCCTTGCCCAAAGGCATTCAATTCAAATTTTAAAAAACAAGTTTTTTTTTTAAAAAAGGGTTCTGTGTGTTCTTTTTTAAAGAAAGTAATTTTGGGGGGGCGCCTGGGTGGCTCAGTCGGTTGAGCGTCCAGCTTTGGCTCAGGTCATGATCTCACGGTCCCTGAGTTCGAGTCCCACATGGTGTTCCGTGCTGACAGCTCAGAGCCTGGAGCCTGCTTCGGATTCTGTGTCTCCCTCTCTCTCTGCCCCTCCCCCACTCTTGCTCTGTCTCTCTCTGTCAAAAGTAAATAAACATTAAAAAAATTAAAAAAAAAAAGAAAGTAATTTTTAAAATTTTTTTTCAACGTTTTATTTATTTTTGGGACAGAGAGAGACAGAGCATGAACAGGGAGGGGCAGAGAGAGAGGGAGACACAGAATCTGAAACAGGCTCCAGGCTCTGAGCCATCAGCCCAGAGCCCGACGCGGGGCTCGAACTCACGGACCGCGAGATCGTGACCTGGCTGAAGTCGGACGCTTAACCGACTGCGCCACCCAGGCGCCCCGAAAGTAATTTTTTAAAGTGTATTTTGGTGAAATGCAAAACGTTACATGGAGCCGGTTTCTGTGACCAGGGTTTCTAATATTTCTAAATGGGGAGGAGAAAGGAAAGAAAGAGAAAGAGGAAAAGAAAAAAAAAAAAAGAAGAAAGGAAGGGGGTGGGAGAGAAGAGAGGGAGAGGGAGAGAGGAGGGAAGGGAAGGGAAGGGAAGGGAAGGGAAGGGAAGGGAAGGGAAGGGAAGGGAAGGGAAGGGAAGGGAAGGAAGGAAGGAGAGAGAGGGAGGGAGGGAAGGAAGGGGAGGGGGGAGAGAGAGGGAGAGGGAGAGGGAGAGGGAGAGGGAGAGGGAGAGGGAGAGGGAGAGGAGAGGAGAGGAGAGGGAGAAAGAAAGAAAGAAAGAAAGAAAGAAAGAAAGAAGAAAGAAAGAAGGCAAAAGGAGGAAAGAGAAAAGACAGAGGGAGGGAGGTAGACAGAGAGATGCCCAAATGTAAGCAAATGTCCAGACCCCGAGGTTTGGGGACTCTCCAAAACCCCTCAGCTGTATGTACAAGGACGCCTGGCCACACGTCTGTACCCATCCCTTAAAACATCAGATTTCCAAACTCTCACAAAGCGGTTTTAAACACATGTGGGCGATAAACTCTTCTAAAAATACATCAGATCAACACGGAAAAGGGCAAGGCCTTCAGGGAGAAGATAAAGCAGTTTGGTTTTTTTTTTAATCACCAACCGAATCCTCCTTCTAAAATCAGTTCTTTCAAGGAGAGAAAAGGAAGATTATTCAATTCTACAGCCTGTCCCCACCGTCCAGCCCCAGAAAAGGAACCCAGAGACCAGCTCCGATTGGAATATTCGCAACACTGAAATGATGGGGGGGGGGGGGGCAGAATTCCTTAAGCCAGAAAATAAAAGCGGGGGGCACTCATGTCAGGACGGACATCTAAGAAAACAGCCCCTGTTGGTACACAGGTGGAGAGCCAGCTGGCAAGTCCAAAAAGATCGGGTCTTTTGCCATCTCTGGAGAAAAATGTTCTCTAACAAGAATGCAAACATTAAGTGAAACCTGATTATAAAAACTCTAAGGAACTACCGGACTCGTACATGTAGTGAATCGAATAGTGCTCCAAATTCTTAAACTGAGACTAGTTAGCAGTCTTGAAAATACACAGATTCTGCAAAAGGCCGGTTTTGTTAGAACGGAATTTAACCTGCCTACGGTTCCGGAAAAAATGTCCAAGGCGAACGGGACTTCCTAAACTCTAAATTACCACAGGGGAGGAATTTCGACAAAAGGAGAAAACGGGATCTCCTGCCTTCTTCGGAAGACGAAGCGAGAACCCTGTACGACAGTTCTTAGGCTATATGACCTCAAACAAATTCAGGCTCGTAGGAAAGATTTCAGAGAAATATTTTCAACTGCCATCATCTGGACTCAGTCTGTTTCTACGGGGGGACACGTCCCACAAATCAAAGATAAAGATACTACAATCTGAAGGCCAGGTTCAAATATGGCATAAGTACAAATTACAGTGATTCGCGGGATGGAAAAATCCTTCCACTGGGGAGGTGGGCTTCTCCTCCCTCCCCGCCCCCCCACCCCCGCAATCGGGAGAAGGGAACTTCCCTCTGGATTCCTGGTGAAACCACATCCCCAAGTTTCCACAGGAATGATGAGTTTTGATGAAACGGCACGAGAACACAAACACGACTGCATCGGGATACAAAATTGTAACGGACCCTGATTACAGCCTCAGAAAAAAAAAAAAACACAAAAAACAGTCTCCATGATAACAGACCAAGCCGTGCAACAAGGTAAACTGAGGCTAGCTGTTTGGTTCACAGGCTGAGATCGTCCCCGATCTTCTTTAACTTCCACACTTTCTGCAATATTGTTATTTTTTACATAACTTTCAGAAATATCACTGCATCCTCTACAAATAACCTCCCTGCACTCAAGGTTAAGGCAAAAGTCAATGATAAGCTCTTAAATTTATTCCAGGAACACTGACAATTCTAAAGTTCCCTGAACTAAGCAGCTGAAATTCTTTAGCTGTTCCTTTCTCGAAAGTTAACGCCTATAAGGAAGGAAGACATAAAGGACACAGTGCCTTGAGCCTTTAGGATCCTGGTGAATTAATTTCCCACCCACTACAGGGAAGCAGGGAACCACCAAGCAGATACCCTCTATATTTCCTTTCTTCTGTCTGCGTATTTTTTTTTTTTAAGATTTTATTTTTAAGTAATCTCTACACCCAACATGGGCCTCGAACTCACAACTCCGAGATCAAGAGTCGCAGGCTCCACCGGCTGAGCCAGCCAGGCGCCCCTCTGTCTGTATCTTAAAGCCTGTGAAATCACACACAGTTCTTCTACTGAAATAACTTGCACGCAGGGACGACTACATTAGCCAAGGGAGTGTTATCACGGCGGCCCAGAATACAAAGATTCGAATAATAAGACATTGTGTGGACCCAGGAAAGTACCACTTGGAGCTCAAGTAACAATTTTAAGGTTAAGCAAACACCCGTCGAGCTCAGAAGGGACTATGGCAGGCCAAATGGGCACCAAGGACATCATAAACACGTCCGCACTAGAGAAATGCAGAGTCAAGGGGGTCTCTTTGCCTGATGAGACGGACCCCCTCACCCACTGGGCTGTTTTCATTGCAATAAAAGCCAAAACAAATACAACACAAGTTGCAGTGCCCGGACTCTAGGACTCCCTCTCATGAATCTCCTCTCTTCCAACCATCACTGGAGCTCTGGGTTGATTCATGGTTGGCAGCAGAATTTTAAGTCCCAGATGGGCACCAGCCCATTCTCACAGTGGCATTGTGGTTAATTAACAGCAAGAGGATGTGCTGCTTAGCTCCTTGAAAATTAACTTAGGCCGGAAATACCTTCTGGCTCCTTCCCTCCCAGTGGTTCCCCTTTTCCGACCCAACCCTCGTCTTGTCTGCGCCTCCTCTGAAACTTTGCCGAGATCCTTCTGCTGCTTCCACATGTCCCCCCACGTGTCCACATATGCTCAGGCCTTGGCTTTGCTACTAAACCCACAGTGGCTATCCGCCTCTTGCTCACACCTCCCTCCTTTCCACTCCCCTCAAGCTCCTTCCAGGCATTAGAGAGCACTGACTTTTTCACCTACATGGGTTTCCACTTTTAACCCACAGCGTAAATCCTTCAGGACCAGGAGCCATTTCTTCCAAGTCCTTTAAAGGGCAAGGGCGGCACTTTGTTTCTTCACAACCAGCCCATAAAAGAGACTGAAGGAGTAGAGGGAGGTACACTCACCAAAGTATCTAGTATTTTAGAGACCTAAGAAATTGATCCTGTTTCAGATCAATCACCCAGTCACGTAATCCGCAAAAACATTACAACGATACTTTTTCAAACGTGAACAAAAGCATCTATTATTAATGCCTTAAAGTAACAGGAAAGAGAGAAGACGGGCCTCTCTCTAGTAGATCTACAATTAATGTTTCTTAGAGAGGCTGGTGCACTTTTTGATCCCACACAAAGGCTGGCTGAGCGGTAAGCCAAGTACAGCATGGGTGTTACTTCATGCAGGTAGAACAGGTCACCTGCTCTCCAGAGTCTGATCCAACTATGAGAAAACCAAACACGGTCGTGGAGTCCCAGATACCAGCTCATGCCTCTCTTTACAATGGGATCCAGGTTAGTCCTACTTTAAAAGAACCACCCTAGAAGGCTGCGGGTGGGGACAGGAAGGTAAGCAAGCAAGCGAGGCAGTCAAGCATACAATCATGCATGCAAACCATGCCCTTGCTTAAAAAGGGCCCCCGGGGAAACTGCAGGGCCAACCCGCCTTCCAGGCTGCCCCTGAATCAGCACCAGCCCCCCAGGCCAAGGCCAGGGTTTGTACCCCCTGGGGAGGGCTGGTGGGACAGTCTAACCTGATGGGGTAAGGGAAGGCCCTTGACTTCCAGAAACTGGATTTCCCAACCAGCAAGCTCAGTCCAACAGGTAATGACATCAGCCCCACGAATCGGAAGCACAAAAGTGATCAGAAAACTAGTGAAGGTCCAACTGGCTTGAGCCCTGGAATGCTCGGCCTTTCTAGAATGGGCCCATTTCCCCATCCCCTGACCTTGACCAACACCACTGCCCAGATCCATACTGACCTGGAGAGCAGAGGGGAGGAGGCCACCTGCCTAGCTTGGTCGAGAGGGGTGATGTCCACCTCCGCCACAAGTTCCCCAGCCGGAGCCACCAGCACGCATCGGGCACCGCCAGTAGGTGGGTCTGTCGGGGCTCATCCCTGAGCTCACCGGGTGCCCACCTTAACCCGCGGGGAAGGGGTTTGGCCAGGGCCAAGGCTCCCTTCTCACTGTGTCCGGATTTTCGCCTCTCGGGGGCTCCCTCGGCCCCCAGGTGTCCACAAAGGCACGCGCTGACGGTGGCAGAGGCAAAAAGCGCCGATGCCGCGGCCCCTAAAAGCCGACTTACGGGACCGGCGTCCGGAAATTGTTTCGGACGACCCCAGCGCTGGCGCTGGGCCCACTCGTCGGGGCAGGGACGGAACCCGGCCTGTCCCACGGCCGGGACAAGCGCCGGGAGGCTGGACACCCGGCCCCGGGCGGGCCCCGCGCGCCAGATCTCGGCCGGTCCCCTACGCCCTCCACCCCGCCTCGACCCCCGGGGCCCGCCGGAGCCCCCGCCGCCCCGCGACCGGCGCGATGCCCCGGGTCTCCCGGCCGCGGCTGCTCCCGAGCCCCGGACCAGTGCTCGCGCCGCCGAGCCCCGCTCCCTCCCGGGCCGCCGCGCCCCCCGCCCGCGTCCCCCGCCCGCGTCCGCGTCCGCGCCCGCGCCCGCGCCACACTCACCGCCGCCCGCGCAGCCAGTCGAGCCGGGAGGTCTGAGCGAGCCGCGCAGGCGGGCGGCCGGGCCGGGGTGGGGCGGGGCCGGGCCGGGCCGGGGGCGGGGCCGGGGGCGGGGCCGGGGCGGGGCGGCTCAGGCTTCCGGCTCCCCCTTCAGCCCGCGCGCGGACCCACCCCGCCCAGTGCGGCCTGGAACGTGCCCGAGGCTGTCCCCCCCCCCCTCCGTGTTCTGCCCGTCCCTTCCGTCCCGCGGAACATCCCCAGAGTGCACCCCGACCCCGCTCACTCCCTGGATCCCCTAGGTTCTGCCGAGGCTCCTCGCGATGACCTGGGGGGGGGGGGCAGTCTCCCCATCCTGTCCCCCTTCCCCCACTGCGGATTCTGCCCCTGCACGTCGATCCCCCTCCCCTCCTGATTTCCGCATCCTGCTCTCCCCATTCCCCTAGGTCCCCCATCTCTGGCATTCCTAACCCCTCCCACCCTCAGACAACGTGGCCCACCAACTTCTGAGTCCCAGGTTCAGGGTTCCCTGCTCTCAGTAGAGCAGCCCTTACTCTACCCGTAACTGAGTTCAGTACCTTCAGACGCATCCGGATGGCCCGAGATACACGGTGTGCCTTTGGAAAAGTCACCCACTCTGGGCCTCAGTTTCCTGTCTGTAAAATAGACATTCACAGTACCTGTCGCATATATCTAAGAATGCATTGAGATCTTGCAAGCAAAGGGTTTAGTACAGGTTAGGTGTTAAATGAAACCAATGTCCTGTCTTATCACCTTCTATGTCCCCAGGGAGGTCCACGCCCCCTAGGTACTTTCTTGTTCCATCACTAAAATCTCTCTCTCTCTCTCTCTCTCTCTCTTTTTTTTTTAATCTTGAAATTTATTTTTGAGAGAGAGAGAGAGAGCATGTGCGTGAGCAAGAAGAGGAAGACAGAGGATCTGAAGTGGGCTCTGTGCTGACAGCAGGGAGGCCCATCTGGGGCTCAGACTCATGAACCATGAGATCATGGCCTGCAACACCCAGGTGCCCCTGCCCCTAGAATCTGCAAATCAATATCTCCTGTTTCAACATCCACTCAGTCCTCTGCCCCTAAATGGGTGCTGCCTGCCTATCCACTAAGAGCCCCATTTGCCTGCTAAGGTCGTAACCGCAGCCCTGATCCAGCAGGGTTCTGGGAGAAGTCATTACAAGCCATTAAGGAGCTTGTGTGGCTTTCAGAGTACACAGCCTTGGAAATGGGAGGAACCCTGATGCGGCCATCTAGAGAAATGCCACTTGGGCGGAGAGCCTCTGAGTCCCTCCAGGGATTCATAGATCTGGATCCTACTGGATCCTAAGACTCTCCCGGTGATGGGATCCTCAGAGACACTGAGACCCAGACAGGTAGAATGACTTGTCCAAAGCCCCAGAGCCAACTGTCCTCTCTGCCCCTGTTCAAAGCTCTCACCACCTTTTACCATATGGACCCAGCCACTACCAGCCATGAAAGGTATTACTCAGTTGGGGGAGGGGATTTCAAAGTCCTCCCAACTGTGAGTAATCGCCAGGGAAAGGTTATTAGTGAGGCCAATCTTTTATTTTAAAACTATTGAGGAAGCTGGAATAAGCCCAGCCTCTGCCATTCTCCATTTTCAAGGTGGGCAAAGAGGCATGTTGTCCTGACATAAAACCAGAGTATCACGGACTGTCACTAGCAAGATACAAGCCCTACAGAAACTCTGTCAGAGCAAAATGTTCAAGAAACAGCCTGTGTGAATGCTTTCCCCGTCCCCTCCCCTCCCCTCCCCTCTCCTCTCCTCTCCTCTCCTCTCCTCTCCTCTCCTTTCCTTTCCTTTCCCCTATCCCCCACCTCTTTCTTTCCTTCTTTTTCTGCAGAGGGAAAAGTAATCGCACATCTGAATTACTTCTGTCTTTTACTCAATGCTACCACGTCATTCCTTTTTCTCCTTCAACAGCTGAGTATCACGGGAGCTGGCTTTGTTTGTTTGGTTTTTTTTTTCAGATGTCCTAAACACTTAACTGCGCCTGTGAGCTAGCGATTATTTATGGGGAGAGCTGTAAAACTGTGACTCTTTTTTTCAATCCCCAAGAAACCATAGAGATTGAATTTCTAACCCAGTGCTTCTGAGAAGCGAAGGAAAGTAACCCAGACACACGATCATCTCAATAGACACAGAAAAAGCATTTGACAAAACTCCAACATCTTTTCATGAGAAAAATACTCAACAGGGTAGAAACAGAAGGAAACATTCCACAACCTGATAAAGAGCATCTACTGTGACCAACATCCTCCATGGTGAAAGACTGGATGTTCCCCCCCCCCCCCCCAGATCAGGAACAAGCACTTTTGCCACTTCTACTCAACATTGTACCAGAAGTGCTAGCCAAGACAATAACACGAGAAAAAGAAGTAAAAAGCATCCAGAATGGAAAGGAAGAAGTAGGAACTATCTCAGTTCACAGACAACATGATCTTACACAGAGAACATCTTAAGGAATCCACAAAACATCATCAGTGCGAATCAACAAGGTCAGCGAGGTGGCAGGGTACCAGATCAACATACAAAAATCAGTTGCATTTCTGTACACTAGTAAGGAATGACACAACAATGAAAATCAGAAAATAATTTAAGAAAGTCTGACTTATACGGTGAAAACTACAAAATACTGTTGAAGAAATTAAAGACCTAAATGAAATGGAAAGACATTCGTGTAGTATATCAGTCAGAGTTCTCTCAGAGAAACAGTACTGGAAGGAGATGCTAGATGGATGGATGGATGGATAGATAGATAGGATGGGAAGGAAGGAAGGAAGGAAGGAAGGAAGGAAGGAAGGAAGGAAGGAAGGAATAGATAGATAGGATGGACAGATAGATAGATGGGATGGATAAGTAGGTAGGTAGGAAGGAAGGAAAGGATAGGCTAGATGGACAGACAGACAGATAGGATGGGTGGGTGTGGTTGATGGACGGATAAACAGTGATAGATGATAGATAGATAGATAGATAGATAGCATAGGTAGGTAGGTAGATAGACGGGATGGGAAGGAAGGAAGGAAGGAAGGAAGGAAGGAAGGAAGGAAGGAAGGAAGGAAGGAAGGAATAGATAGGTAGGTAGGTAGATAGGATGGACAGATAGATGGGATGGAAAAGTAGGTAGGTAGGTAGGAAGGATAGGATGGATGGAAGGATAGGATAGGATAAGATAGATAGGGAGGCAGATAGGCAGATAGATAGGATGGATAGGTATGTAGGCAGGTAGATAGAATAGGATGAATGAATGTGGAGAGAGAGAGAGAGAGAGGTGAAGCCCTCAGGCAGGAGTAGAAGCTTTGGTCCACAGGTGTAATCCTTTCTCCAGAAAACTTAAGTTTTGCTCTTAAGGCCTTTTAACTGATTGGATGAGGCCCAAGTTACCAAAATAATCTCCTTTACTTAAAACTTGTTGTATGGAACATGATTCACTCATTGCACTGTTTCAAGTACAGTAAGACTTTGGATTGCGAGCATAATTCATTCCTGAAACACGCTTGTAATCCAAAGCACTTGTCTATCAAAGTGAATTTCCCCACAAGAAATAATGGAAACTCGGATGATTCATTCCACGACCCAAAAATATTCATATAAAAATGATTACAATACTGTAACATAATGCAAAATAATAAAGAAAATGAGAAATGTACAGAAAAATAAACTAACCTGCGCTTCCCTCTAAAAAAAAAAAAACAACAAAAACGTGTTGTAGAAGTTAACCCCTTCCAAAAATACCTTCACAGCAAGACCTAGATTAGTGTGTACTTGAATTACCGGCCACTATGGCCTAGCCAACCTGACATTGAGGCTAACAACCATCACAGGCGGCAAGACTCCCCAAACTGAGGTACAGATCGGTGTGATGTCTTTCAAAATCTCAGCTGCCTTTTCAAGCAAGTGATATGTCCCACTCTGGGGCGGACCGTTGATAACGGGGCAGGGCTGTGCCTTTCGGGGGGCTGGGGGGAATCTCGGTGCCTTTTTAAAAGAGTCTTTTTTTTAACATTCTGGAGCTGGTTGGTGCTAACAGTTGCCCAACACTGTGAGCACTTTGTGCCACTGAACTGTATGCTAAGAAATGGTTAAAAGGGTACATTTTACCGTCATGCACATTTCCCCATGAAACCTAAAAGTAAGTTATAGTAAAAGTAGGCACCTTTGCCTGAGTAGACATTTCTGCAAAGAAGATACACGAGCGGCCAAGAATCAGATAAAAAAAAAAAAATGCTCCACATCGTTAGTCATCGGGCAAATGCAAATCAAAACCACAATGAGATACCGCTTCGTACCCGCTGTGGTGGCCATAAAAAATTTTTTTTCTTTTTTTTTTCAATGGAAAATAACAAGGCTTGGGAGGGACGTCAAGAAATTGAAACTCTCACACGTTGCTGGGGGCCATGTAAAACACCGCAGCTGCTGTTCCGGCCCCAAATATATACACAGAATGATTGAAACCAGGCATTCAAACAAAAAGGTACAGAGGAATGTTCTTATCAGCAATATTCACCCCCCGTCAGAATGTGGAAATGACCAAATGTCCACCAACTGATAAGTGGGTGAATGAGACATTGTGCATCCACACGACGGAATACCGTTCGGGCACACAGTGGAAGAAAGCACAGGCCCACGCTACAATGTGGGTGACCCTTGAAAACATTGTGCTCGGGGCGCCTGGGTGGCTCAGTTGGTTAAGCGTCCGACTTCGGCTCAGGTCATGATCTCACGGTCTGTGAGTTCGAGCCCCGCGTCAGGCTCTGTGCTGACAGCTCAGAGCCTGAAGCCTGTTTCAGATTCTATGTCTCCCTCTCTCTCTGCCCCTCCCCTGTTCACGCTCTGTCTCAAAAATAAATAAACGTTAAAAAAATTAAAAAAAAAGAAAAGAAAACATTGTGCTCATTGAAAGAAGACTGACACACGAGGTCCCATATCATAGGATTCCATTTGTAGGTTATTTCGAGAATAGGCAAATCTACAGTGGCAGAAGGCTGATTCGTGGGGGCCTGGGGCTGGGAGGAGTGGGGAGCGACTTCTAATGAGTATGGGGTTTGTCTACACATGTTCTGGAAGCTGGTTGTGGTGATGGTCACACTATTTTGATGTACTGAATGCCACGAAATCGTAGAGTTTAAAATAGTTGAAACACTAGGGCTCCTGGGTGGCTCAGTCAGTTGAACATCCAACTCTTGATTTTGGCTCAGGTCGTGATGCCAGGGCCATCCCCCTGCACCTCTCCTTCACTTGCACTCTCTCTCTGAAAAAAAAAAAATGGGGGGCACCTGGGTGGCTCGGTCAGTTGAATGTCTGACATCAGCTCAGGTCATGATCTCACAGTTCATGGGTTCGAGCCCCGAATCAGGCTCTGCTGACTTCAGATTCTGTGTCTCCCTCTCTCTCTCTGCCTCTCCCTCACTTGTGCGCTAACCGCCCCCCCCCAAAAACATAAATACATAAACATTTTGTAAAAAAAGGAAAAAAATTAAATAGTTGAAATCTTAAATTCTGTATTGTGTGCATTTTATTTCAATTAAAAAAAAAAAAGTAAAGCAGGGACTCACCTATGCCCTGTTAGGACACAGCCAAAGGGGGCCACATGGCTTTTCATGACATCTGTGGTTGTTTCTGTTCCCACTGAAGAGTCCGCTGTTGTGCTCAACCCAAAAAGTCTCGGCACGAGATCCGGGCCGTGAAGACACATGCGCCGATACCCCGGAATCACACGGGCAGACAGAAAGGGAGAGCCGCCCTCGGGCTGTGCTCTGAGACATCAGAAATGACAGCAGCCAGGAGAGAACGAGCTGCTTGGAGAATGCAGAGAACGATCCCATTTTTTTGTTGTTGTTAAAAGAGGGGGGAAAAGATACACACACACACACACACACACACACACACACACCCTGGGAAAATGCCTTGACACTTTCTCAGGGATAAAGAACACCGCCAACGGGAGCCTCTGAGGAGGGATTCTTTGTCTCCTTTTGTTCCCGGCCATTTTTCTGATATTTACAGGACACATACAAATTGCTTGTTTAAAAAAGCTCATCTTCAAAGAAGGAATTCGGTAGCCAGAAATAGCCTCCACTGGCTGGTTTGTGCTATTCATAACAACAAGTTCTGGTAACTAATGTTTCCATAACACCTTTTCCATTTTCAAAACATGGTTGCTGCACACATCACATGACTCATCCTTGAAGAAGCCCTTTGGAGTAGCGAGTCTGCTGAGACACGCAGATGGGGAAATGGGGCCAGGGGACCAGAAGCTTGCCCGTGGTGGTGGTGGTGGTGGTGATGGGAAACACCAACTGTGCCCCCGCTGGCTGCAAGGCCCTGGGCAAAGCTCTCATACATTCGTCATCTCATTGTCTCCTTGCAAAAACCCTCATATTCTCGAGATGGGGAGACTGAGGTCCGGAGAGGTTCCAGCATCTGGGCCACCTGTGGAGACAGAGGCGTAAGAGGCACAGGGCTTCCGTGGGTGCCCATGGTGCGGGAAGAACAGGCAGGGGGACTTGGGCTGGGCTGGAGGAAGTTGGCAGAACTTTTTCACACTGGAGAGGGCACGGGCTGGCTTCCGCTCATACAGACCTGCCTATTTCTCTTTTGTGGGTTGGGGCTCTGTAGGAGAATATACTGGGGGGAAAGGCTCTGAGGCCCTAGCCTGAAAGCTCTCAGTGATCCGGAAGGCTCTAAGCTCCAAGAAGCTCTCCACAACATGGGGGCTAAACACAGGCACGGAGCCAGGCAGCCTGGGTTTCAAACGCCACTGCCACCGTGACCAGCTGGGTGGCCTTTGGCAACTCGCTTAACCTCTCTGGGCCTCAGCTGTCACCTGTATCAAGTGGAAATGGTAATACTTGCTCATAGAGTTGTCTCTGTTTCCACTGAAAGCTCTGCTGTGCGTGCACCATGTGACCATGTGTCAAATAAATGGGATTCTGGGATTTATCTTCCACTCACCCCTGCACGGCCCGCCCCCGCCCCCTCCGCCGGCCTCCGGTCCAGAGCTACGCAGTGGATGTGTCTGTCCACGGCTCCCCACCTGGCTTTCAAAGGGACGTCCTTGTCTGCGACTTTCACCATCGCTGGGCTCTTTCTGCGTTTTGTGGAATTTGAACCTGAACGCGAGTTTTCGTCCATCAGCTCCAGGGCGCCTGACCTCAACTGCAGAACTTGGTTCAAGGCTGGTTTCCCCTCCGGCCAGAAGGAGACGGGCAGGCCGGGGGCTGGGCTTGTGGGTCCGGGGAAGCCTGGAATTGCCCCACCTCCAGAGGGTCTGACCAGGGCTCAGGGGTGGGTTGGGGGGGCTGGTGGGCGGTTTGAGGAAACGGAGCAGTGGTGATGCCTTGGGTCCGGCACGAGGCCTGGGCCAAAGTTTCCTTGTTGGCTCCTTCCCAGGAGCAAGACCTCAGCCGGCCCCTCCCTGCAGACTCCCCCGCTCTCTCAGCTGTCCTGCCAGCTGCCACTGTGGCCATGACAGTGAGAAGAAGTCACGAAGGGAAGCAGCGTGGCAAGGTGCCGGCACAAAGGAAGGCTTCGGGGGGTTCAGAGCTGCTATTACCGACCTGCTATTGTTCTTAAGCGCCCCTTCCAGCAAACACAAAAACCCACATGGGGCGCCCGGGTGGCTCAGTCGGTTGAGCGGTCAGCTTCGGCTCAGGTCATGATCTCGCGGTCTGTGAGTTCGAGCCCCGCGTCGGGCTCTGTGCTGCCAGCTCAGAGCCTGGAGCCCGCTTTGGATTCTGTGTCTGCCTGTCTCTCTGCCCCTCCCCTGCTCGTGCTCTGTCTCTCTCTGTCTCTCAAAAATAAATAAGCATTAAAAAAAAATTTTAAAACAAAACAAAACAAAAACCCCACAAGTCCCATGAGAGTGCCTCCCCTTGTTCTCGAATCAGTTTTGATCCGCTGGCCTCAGACACAGCTCCGTGATAAGAAAATGGTCCCACTCAAACAAATGAACTCTGGACACAGATCACCAAACACCCCCTACCTGAGCTCCTGACTCAGTTTCCCCACAATCCAGAGTGCTGTCAGGACCCTCCCTAAGGCCTCCAGAATGCTATACGATCTGAGCTCTGTTCTTCTCTGCCCTCAATTTCCAGACACCCTCGACCTCACTCTGCTCCGGCCAAATAGGCCTCCCTGCTGTTCTAGCACAGCCCTGCCTCGGGGCCTTTGCACTGGCTGTCCCCTCTCTAAAATGCTATAAATGAGGAAGCAATCAAGACTCAAGGTTTTTGCCACTGGTGTCAGAACTGGGATTTGAACCTAAGGTAGGACTACGAATAAATTCTAATGTGAACTGCTCGAATCCTCACTCTAATTCACTGCAGCCAAGCCCCCGCCCATTCCAAATCGTGCGCCTCTGTGCAGGGAGCCAACTTGTCCCGCCTGGGAGCTGACAAGCCAAGGCAGTAGAGCACGAAGGCCCTAAGGCCCCTGGACAGAAATCCCCAGCAGCAGGGAACAGCTGTGGCATCAGGGCTGAAGAGGGTCCCCTCGAGTGACAATAGAGGAAGCGAAGAAGCAGAAAGGAGAAGCGGACTGCAGCCCTGCCTCATTTCTCAGACCCACACAGGTAGTTCCCAGCATCGCGAGAACGAAACAGAAGTGAAATCCTGTAGAGTCATCGGACTCAGGGCGCCCGGGGTTGGGGGTATGTGGGGAGGAAACGACCCTACCTTATCTCCCTGAGCCCCTCTCTGGGCCAATCCCGGCGGCCGTGGAGATGTCGGAGAGGCGCTTGCTTGTAGACCTGTGGGCGATCCGCACTGAGAACTCACTCGCTGCACAGATGTCCCGGTGGCTGGGCACAGATGGGTCACCCCACGGAGCCTCCACAGCCCAGAGTGGAGACGATGCAAACGGCTATTAAAAGGGAGCCGGACAAACCCATCATGAAAAATCAGTGCGGAAACTCCTCTGCCACCATTTAGGAGGACAAAATGGCCCCGGCCCCGTCTGTCCAGTTACAGAGATCGGGCTGTGAAATCCTCCAGGGGGAAAGACAAGCTGTAGAGCAGGGAGGGGGTGGGGTGGGGCTGGGCAATGGACACCGAACGGCAACATGTATGGTACCCGCTTCCTCGAAGGTCACGCCAAGCGGTGGGACATGAAGCCATATGACTGGGTCATGACCAGCCACCTTGCCTTTTAAACAGAACGGGATGGGATGAGATAGGACAGGACAGACAGGACAGGACGGGGAAGGACAGCATCCAAGAGACAACCCCAGATGGCATTTCTTATAATAAGTAGCATTGCATAAGTTTTCTATTTAGTTATACGCCAGCATCCGCGTATACTGGGTTACAATGCAGAATCTATTTTTTCACTGCGGCTGGGAGCTAAAAAAAAAAAAAGTTTGAAAACCCTGGAAACGGAAAAAAATGAAAAGAAAGAAAGGACTCAAGGTGGCCCCCTCTGAAGAGAAGGAGGCCACGGGAAGCAGCCTTACTTAATACAATTCCGTGCTTTTTTTTTTTTTTTTAAACAACGAGCACGCATTGCTTGGCTTTTGCAATAACATAAAGAACTTTTAAAACCTTTTAGAAAACATAAACATGCCTGCCTCAGTCTCCAGGAAAGAGGCTGGGCTGTCTGAACTGTCAACTAGTTTTTGATGTGGAAAAGGTCAAAGCCCTGTCCCGAGGGGCGCTCCCTCCCAGAGGGTTTCCAGGGCCTCCCCGGGTTTTTTCCACTCGTCCTTCTCTTCCCCTCCAGAAAGCCACGGGACCATCCAAAAAGGAAACACGCCTTAAGACGTCAGTCTTCATTTTCGAAATCGGAACAGGCGCCCCTCACCCCGCAATGGCCATTGTGTTTTCTGTTTTCTGTTTGGCATTACAGAGTCCATATTTTCCATAAAGAGCCTCCCTGACTTCATTTTTAAAATGCCTACAAGGGTGACAACCTACCGGTCGCACCCAATGATTTCCTATTGTACTTGTCACCTTGGTAGATATCCCTGGGTGTGTGGTCTTTCTTTTCTCTTTTTTTAGGATTAGTTCCTTCGGGCAAATTCCCAGAAGCGTGATCGCTGGAGAGGGAAGCGTCCACCTTTCCAGGCCCCTGATACGCTCCGCCGAGCTGCTTTCCGAAAGAGCTGGGGACTCACGCCTTTTGAAGGAACTGCCCGCTGTGGGGGTGGTTAGGTCATCGCCACCTTTGTCTCCCTGCGGGACACATCTGTGACCCAGGTGCCTGTGTCACGGAGCCCGGAGGAAGGCGGGGAAAAAGCATTCCCCTCTCCGCCACCAGGCCAGAGCCTGGAACAGGCGGGTCTCGAGGACTCCAGAGGGCGGGGAGGCCATCCCTTCCCCACGGTGGAAACCTGGAGGCCAGGCCGGCACCATCTGGAAGCCAGGGCTGGGAAGGCGGGTGTGTTCTCTCACTGGGCCGCTTTGTGCACGGCGGGCCCCATCGGGAGGTTGCGAGCATGAAGAATGTGGCCCAGAGCTCGTCACGCTGCATGTCTTGGTGGGTTTGGGCTCCTAGGACAGAAAGCCCCGGTAGGACCGGCTCAGAGACAACGCAGATGTATTTCTCACAGTTCCGGAGACTGGGACGTCCCAGGTCAAGGGGCCAGCCGATTCAGTGGCCGATGACCCGGATGTCATCATACGGTGCAAGCCCGCAGGGAGCTCCGTGGGGTCGCTTTCATCAGGGCACTGATCCCATTCATGAGGGCTCCGCCCCCATCCCCCAGTCGCCTCCCCAAAGCCCCACCTTCTCACACCATCCCGCTGGGGGTGAGGTTTCACCTTGTGGACCTGCTTGGGGGGGCGGTTGGGACACACACATCCGTCCGTCGCACTGGGCATTTCTGAGCAGAGAGGATCAGGGCCATCCGTTGTCCAGATGGGGGTACAGGTCAGCATCAGCTCTGCCTTCGGGGACCCCCATGGACCTCCACGGGCCTGGGGTTCTCATAGCTAAAAAAAAGATGAAAAGCTGCTGCTTTCCCACCGGTTAGCATCAAGACCAGACGACCCCGTGACCTGTGACCCAGATCCTGCTCCCCACCTTCTCCTTAGGGCTTCGCTCATGCAAGGTGTGCCATTACCCACTTAGTTAAGGGATTGCAACCTTGCAAAACTCACATCCCACACAGCACCCACCGAGGCTTCACAGATCTCATCCAGGTCCCCCACGTCCCCTCTGCCACTGGATTTTTTTTTGCTTTTAATAAGCTGGTCCCGGGGAATCATTGTCGTCTTAGAGACTGCCATGACTTTGAAGCAAATCCCCGACATTGGATCATTTCATCTGCAAACACGCTGATTTGAGGCTCTCAAAAGATGAGGATTCCTTTTCAAAACACAACCACGAAACTACAATGCGCTGCAAAAAGAAAAAGAAAGAAAGAAAGAAAGAAAGAAAGAAAGAAAGAAAGAAAGAAAGAAACACATTGCTGAATTCCATCCAATGTCATCCAGTCTGGGTTTACATTTCCCCAGCTGTCTCATAAACATTTTTTTTTTTTTAATCTGGCTTCTTTGAAACAGGATCCTGCCCCCTGGGCCTCCAGGACCTGGCATTCGGCTCGTCTGGCACATAGTAGGTGCTCTGTAAATCCTTGCTGGGTTGAACAAATAAGGCTAAAGAATTTTCCAGGGGCAGCTCCCGTTTTTGGAGCGGTTCTCAAGCTGGGCAACTCGGATGTTCCCATCTAATCCTGACAGTCGTGCTGAGGGGGAAACGCTTTCTGTGAGCCCATTTTACAGAAGACACAGCTGAGGCACAGAGAGGTGAAACGACCTGCCCCGGGCTGCACAGCAAGGAGTAATGCCCGAAGGAGCAAGTAAAGAGGGCCCAGGACATAAGCTCACTGTGCCAGATGCTGTGATCTGTAGGGGAGGCTGTGCCGGGCCGGCCTCACCCACTCCCAGAAGCTCCTTAGCAGCATGAAGACACATGGGCGAGTGGCACAGCTTCTGAGGCCAGGAGTCAATTCCTCTTATGGACCGACACCCACGTGGGCACCCTCAGCCACATCGGTGCCCTGCAGAGGTATTCCTGACCTCTGTCTCCTCTAGGAGGACCCCAGGAATGTCCTCCTCTGGGCCCCAGAAGGAGGAACAAGGACATCTGAGACTGTCCTTTCTCCGTTTGGTCATGCAACAAATAAATACTGATCGTTACAAGATGCCAGTCACTAATCGCAGGGCCTGGAGAACAAGTGAGAGCCAAGAGTAAGTCTGAGTCCGGTGGAGGACTTAAAGAGGCCACGAAATGTATTTGTAAGGGTCAGTGGGAAAAGAGTACAAAGGAAGGATGTAGAGGTTCTAGGGGCATGGGCGGGGAGTGGTCAGTGAGGGCTTCCTGGAGGAGGTGAGGCCAAGAGTGCTGAATGTAAACTCCTGAAGCTAGTGGCTGAGCCCTCTTATTATTTTGAACAATGCTGATGAGCAAAGTACTATTAACAATAATAATCACGAACAAGAATCGCGATGGGTGACAATCCCTGGATTCTGTTGGTGTGTTCGTTTACCGATGGCATCTCCCTTAGTCTTTATAATAACCCAACAGGTAGAGACTGTAAAGTAAAGCCCATTCTAGAGAAGAGCAAACTGAGCCTCAGAACAGTGACAGAACTCAGCAGGTGGTGACGCTGGGATTCGAACCCAGGCCCGCTGGATCATTGAGCGCCTTCCTTTTTGTTAAGATTAATTTCTGTTAATCTTAACAGGCTGCTGGCTGAGCCCCGCCCTGGGGCTTCATGGAATCATTCAAAGTTGTCTCCCTTCTGCAAACGTGACCCTAGGTCCCTCACGAGGGGTTGGAGCATGGGCGGCCTGCAGAGTCAGAGGCCCCAGCAGCACTGAGAGCCTGGCCGCTGCCCGCACCAGCTCTGCAGCGGGGAGGATCTGAGTCCTTCCTCTGGGGCATACTGGCTGTGGGACCCAAGATAGGTTCTGCAGCAGCCTCTCTGAAAAGCAGGGATGACAATGGGGCTGACCTTGGCGGGGGGGCTTCCGAGGCCGGAGGAACGAGGGCAAGGAGGTGGGGGCCTGTGGGACATATATTTGGGGACCAAATATGCCCTGGGACCCAGGGCATGGGGTAGGGAGACAGGGGACAGAGCTGGAGAACTCTGTTAGGGCGGGTGACTGAGCACTTACTTGGTATGAGGGCTGGAGACACGGAAACCCAAGGGTAGGGATTTTGTCTGTTTTGCTCGCTGCTACAACCCCAGTGCCTAGAACAATGGCTGCCACATGGTAGTTCCCCAGTCCTCGATGGGTGAATGAATGATGGATTGCATCAATAAGTGAGTGAGTGAATGAATGAATGAATGAGTGAGTGAATGAATGAGTGAATGAAAGAAAGAGTAAAAGAATTGTGAATGAATGAATGAATGAATGAAAGAATGAGTGAATAAATGAGCGAATGAATGAATGAATGAATGAGTGAATGAGTGAGTGAGTGAATGAGTGAGTGAGTGAGTGAACGAATCAGCGAATGAATGAATGAGTGAGTGAATATGCATTCTGACAGCAGACTTAGGGGAATACCTGGGGAGGATACAAGGAAGAAACCACTGTTCCCTAGTGGGTAGGAAATTCAACACTTTTTAAAGGGGCTGAGGGGCGCCTGGGTGGCTCAGTCGGTTAAGCGTCCGACTTCTGCTCAGGTCATGATCTCGCAGTCCGTGAGTTCGAGCCCCACATCGGGGCTGGCAGCACAGAGCCTGCTTCAGATCCTCTGTCCCTCCTCCACTCATTCTCTCTCTCTCACTCTCTCTCTCTCTCAAAATAAGTAAATAAACTTTTAAACACTTTAAAACAATAAAGGGGTCGATGCTTCGAGCAAGTCTTACTACGTGAGCGAGGCAGACGTGGGAAGAGGACACTGCATGAGCAAGGCCTGGTGAGTTGACGATGGGCTGGCATCCGGAATTACTATAAGATGCAGGTGGGTGTAGAGTGGAAAGGTTGGTGGTGAGTCAGGGACGAGCCCCACGTGCCTGGGATACAGCATTTGAAGGCTGCTCTCCTGCGACGAGAAATCAGAGAAGGTTTTCAGCAGGAACACAGCAGGATCATAACTGACCGTGTCTAGCTGCAGGTGTCCCACAGCCCAAAACCTTCCTTGCACTGCTTTCCAGGGCGGGTCTGGATCCCATAGCATACGCCCCACCCCGAAGGCTGAATCCTTCACGACGCGTACCAAATGCGGGGGTTCCGAAAGTATTTACCAAGCACCCTCCGTGAACAGAACAAGAGTTGATATGCATTAAGCATCTACATTTGCCAGCATTGGGCTCAGCCTTGGGTACGTATTATTTCATGTCATTCTGCCATCAGCCCTGTAAAGGAAGTAGTAGCTCTACCCCACGTGATGGATAAGGAAACTGAATTCAGAAAGCTTCAGTGAAAGGCCCAGGGTCCCACAGTTACCTGTTCCCATCACCGTTCTGAACTGCTTCAAGCACGGGGCTTTGCCTTCTGCCATCATGTCGGGAAAGTAAACCACCAGACTCAGGTTAGATGCTAGAAAAGGGCTGCCTTTGCCGAGCTGGCCTCAGCCTTAGGTCACAGACCTGCTTTGGAGAATGTGGCACTCAGTAGTGTGTAGGGCTGGTGCTGAGGACAGTGCTGTCAGCTTGAGCACATTGCTGTGGCCCCTGTATAAAAGGCAGACAAGAGAAAAGCCTTGAGTTCTTCAGATCCAGAAAAGCCAGACTTCCCTTGAGCTCTTAATTTGTTTTCAATTTTGGAATGGTGAACATCTTGAAATTGATTGTTTCCCTTTTTGCTCTGGCCACTGGGAAGCTCAGACCACATGTACATCCCAGCTGTGTAAGCAGTAGTGTGCCTTAACATGGGTGATGTTTTATTTTCCTTTTCTCCTATTTTTTTTATGACCGTTTCCTCATTAAAAAAAAATCCTATTGTTTTGTTGCTATCTTTGTTAGTTACTTTTTTAAGTTTATTTATTATTTTCTGAGAGAGAGAGAGAGAGAGGGAACGAGGGAGGGGCAGAGAGAGAGAGGGAGAGGGAGAGGATCCCAAGCAGGCTCCACAGCTGTCAACACAGAGCCTGATATGGGGCTTGAACTTACAAACCGTGAGATCATGACCTGAGCCGAAATCAAGAGTCTGATGCTTAACTGAGTAAGCCACCCAGGCACCCCTAGTTATTTTGAATCCATTTCGGTGAAGGGCAAGTTTATAAATAAATATATACAGAGATTTACTCCAAGGATGCAAAGATGGTTCAACATCCACAAATCAATCAACGCGATGCACCACGTTAACAAAAGGAAAGAGAACAATCGTGTATCATCTCAATAGATGCAGAAAAAGCACTTGACAGAATTCAACATCCATTTATGATAAACACTCTCAACAAAGTGGGTATGAACAGAACATACTGCAATATAATAAAGGCATGTCTGAAGAGCCCACAGCTAATATACTCAGTGGTGAAAAGGAAGTGGTGATCTTCCTTTAAGATCAGGAAAGAGACAAGGATAGCCACTCTCACAACGCTTATTCAACAAAGTATTAGAAATGCTAGCCACAGCAATTAGGCAGGTAAAAGAAATAAAGGGCATTCAACTTGGAAAGGAAGAAGTAAACCTGTTACTATTGGTAGACAACATGATTTTATACACAGAAAACCCTAAAGACGCCACAAAAAACCATTAGAACTAATAAATTCAAAAAAGTTACAGGGTGCAAAGTCAATATGCAAAGGTTGGCTGCATTTTTATATAGTAATGACAACCTATCAGAAAGAGGGACTAAGAAAACAATCCCATTTAGAATGGCATCAAAAAGAATAACATACCAGGGTGCCTGGGTGGCTCAGTTGGTTAAGCGTCTGACTTTGGCTCAGGTCATGATCTCACAGTCCATGGGTTCGAGCCCCGCGTCGGGCTTGGTGCTGACAGCTCAGAGCCTGGACTCTGCTTCAGATTCTGCGTCTCCTTCTCTCTCTGCCCCTCCCAGGCTCATGCTCTGTCTCTCTCTGTCTCTTAAGAGTACATAAACGTTAAAAAAAAAAAAAAAGAATAAAATACCTAGGAATAAACATAATCAAAGAGATGAAAGGCCGGTACACTGAAAACTGAAAGATATTGATGAAAGAAATGGAAGAAGACACAAATAAACAGAAAGATATTCCAGGCTTACAGGTTGGAAGAATTAATGTTGTTAAAATGTCTAGACTACCCAAAGCAATCTACAGATTCAATGCAATGCCTGTCAAAATTCCAACGGCATTTTTCGCGGAAATAGAACAAACAACCCTAACATTTGTATGGAACCGCGGAAGATCACAAACAGCCAAAGCAATCTTGAGATCAAAGCCAGAGGCATCAAACTCCCTGATTTGAAATTATGCTACAAAGCTACAGTAATCAGGACTGTGGTCTTGGCATCGAGACGACAGAAGTATCAATAGAGCAGAACGGAGAACCCAGAAAAACACCCACGCATACAAGGTCAGTTAATTTACGACAAAAGGAGGCAAGAACTTACAGTGGGTAAAGGACAGTCTCTTCAATAAACAGTGCTGGGAAAACTGGACGGCCACATGCAAAAGAGTGAAACTGGACCGCTTTCTTACACCGTGCACAAAAATTAACTCCAAATGTATTCAAGACTTAACTATAAGACCTGAGACCATAAAACTCCTAGAAGAAAACAGGTGGTGAACTCCTTGACGTAGCTCTGGATAATGATTTTTTCCTGGAGCCGACCCCAAAGGCGAGGTGAAGAAAAGCAAAAACAAACAGATGGGACCACATCTAACTTGAAGTCTTCTGCATAGAAAAAAAAAAATTGGGGCGCCTGGGTGGCTCAGTCGGTTAGGCGTCCAACTCCAGCTCAGGTCACGATCTCGCGGTTCGTGGGTTTGAGCCCCACGTCAGGCTTTGTGCTGACAGCTCAGAGCCTGGAGCCTGCTTCGGATTCTGTGTCTCCCTCTCCCTCTCTCTCTGCCCCTTCCCCGCTTGTGCTCTGCCTCTCTCTGTCTCTCAAAAATGAATAAATGTAAAAAAAAAAAAAAGAAAGAAAAAAAAGAAGAAAAAAAATTAACAAAATGAAAAGGCAGCCTACGGAATGGAGGAAGCTATTTATAAACCATATACCCAGTAAAGGATTAATATCCAAAGCAAAGAAAGATAAGAATTCATACAAGTCAATATCGAAACAACAAACAATCCAATTTTAAAATGGGCAGAGGATCGGAACTTTTTTTTCCCAAAGAAAACAGGTGGGCAACAGGCCCACGAAAAGAGGCTCATCACCACCCATCACCAGGGAAATGCAAATCAAAACCACCAGGAGATACCACTTCACACCTGTCAGAGTGGCTAGAATCAAAAAGACAAGAGCCAGCAGGTGTTGGCGAGGACACGGAGGAAAGGGGACCCTCGTGCCCTGCTGGGGGGGAACGCACACCGGCACAGCCACCGTGGAAAACGGCGTGGAGGTTTCCTCAAAAAATTAAAACCAGACCGGCCATCCGATCCTGCAATTCCGTTCTTGGATATTGACCCAAAGAAAACACAAACGCTACTTTGGGAAGATATCTGCACTCTCGTGCCCACTGCAGCGTTATTTGCAACAGCCAAGATACGGAAACGGCCTCAGTGTCCACGGATGGATATATGGGTAGAGAATACATGGTGA